>NC_041382.1:52562607-52586620 GCF_002162155.2 Triticum dicoccoides
CCTAGACTCATTTAGGTGGTTTTTCGACATCGAGGCACCCTAGACTCATTTAGGTGGTTTTTCGACGTCGAGGCACCCTAGAATCATTTAGGTGGTTTTTTCGACGTCAAGGCACCCTAGAATCATTTTGGTGGTTCTTTCGACATCGAGGCACCCTAGAATTATTTAGGTGGTTTTTTCAACGTCGAGGCACCCTAGACTCATTTATGCATCAATTTCAACAACCATCAACCATCAAGTTCAACAAGCATCACATCATGCATTCAAGTTCAACAACCATCAAAAGGCATCAACTATTACTCGTTTAGGTGCAACTACCATCAACATCCAGCATGAAGTTCAACAACCATCAAAAGGCAACAAGTTCAACATATGGTTCAAAGCAGCCAACAAAGGCATCTAGTTCAACATCTGGTTCAAACCTGCCAACAAAGGCATCTAGTTCAACAGCCAACAAAGGCATCTACTTGAATAGCCAACAAAGGCATCTAGTTTAACAGCCAACAAAGGCATCAAATTCAGCAACCAACATGGGCATCAAATTCAAGCAGCCAACAAAGGCAACATCTAGTTACCAGAAGCATAAAGGTACTCTTTCATCTTGTAGGAAACTGTCCTCTTCCTTCTAGTCTGTCTTGGAGAATGAAATGTTCCCCTATGGCCTGCGGCAGATGTAGAAGATGCACCAGCTGGGGTAGTTTTCTTCCTGGGAGACCTCCTTGGAGGAGCAGTAGGTGCTGGGGTAGCATTCTTCCTGGGAGACCTCCTGGGAGCAGCAGCAGGTGCAGCTTTCTTCCTGGGAGGAGCACTAGGTGTAGTTGTAGCAGGTGCAACTTTCTTCCTGGGAGGAGCAGTCCCAACATCTGCTGTACATGGAGATGGCCTCTTCCTTGTTGGTGCAGCAGTTGTAGATGAAGCAGAAGCATGTGACCTGTTTGGCTGCATTTAAAAAACAGAAACAATCATGAACTATGAATTACAATTGAGACATAACTACAAAAACAGAAACAAATATGCTTAGCTAACCTGATGCTGGTTTTGTCTCATAGCAAGAGCTGGTTTCAAGGGCTTGGAGCACACAGTGTATCTGTGCCCTACAAGTTTGCAGTTGCTACAAGTAATGGATGCCATCCTAGATGTATCTCTTGGTGCTGGCTTCTCAAATTGGTTTTTCCTCCTCTTTGTTTGTTGCTTCCCAACTTTGTCTCTGAAAACTGGAGGCTCTATGTCCTGAGTTCTTGTCCTTGGCCACAGATTTGGACCAGGGACAGGAAATATGATATGGCCATATGCTTTTTGATACATTTCCTTCTTGAAGAAATCATCAACAAAGTCTTCAGGTTGCAACTTAGCTTTCACAATTGCAGAGACTGCATGGTTGCAAGGCATAGCAGTCATATCCCACTTCCTACATCCACATGTTCTGTGCAGCAAGTTCACTGAGTAGGTGTTATCTCCACTACTAACTTGGTAAATGTTAGGACCAGACATCAAAGATTGGCACCACCTTGAGTTGTACTTTGCCTCCTCTAACATCTCTGCATATGTTGGGTAAATCTCCCAATTTGCTGTTCTGTTTTAGTTCTATTGGTGTTAAATTTGACCATCAATTTAGTCCTAATTCCTTCCAGCATGGTCTTTATTGGCTTCCCTCTAACATCTAGGATCATTTTGTTAAACACCTCACTGATGTTGTTCACAACTAGGTCAGTCTTGCAGGTAAAATCCATTGCATGTCTAGCCGATGTATGAATTGGTACTTTATTAAGCCATGCCCAAGCTGCCTTACACTCTCTTTTCAAATCATTCATTGCAGCTAGGTGTTCATTCTTACTATAAGAGTAACTAGCTGCATCCATGTGTTTCTTTAATTCATCACCTCTAAAACCAGCAGTTTGAAAATTCTGATAAATGTGTCTAAGATAGAATCTTTGTGGACAATTGGGAAAAACATGGTTTACTGCATTTAAAAGGCCCTGTTGACACAATATGAACTAGAGCTAAATATTGGTCCATTTGAATTGTTCACAAAGCAATGTGCATATGAAAAATTAATAGTACAATAGAAGTATGAGAAGAGAAGTTTACCTTCTGCCTATCAGAAATGATAGTATAATACCCAAACTTTCCACTTTCTCCACCAAGTGCATCTTTCAGTTGTGTTAAGAACCAGGTCCAGCTGTCTGTGTCCTCTTTGTCAACAACTCCAAATGCTATAGGGTATATGTTGTTGTTTCCATCCCTTCCTGTTGCAGCAAGGATCTGCTGACCTATTGACAGCTTGATAAAATAACCATCTACCCCTGTAAAGTGACAAATGTTAGAAGACAATGTATTTAATGTGGCCAAATAACAAAAACACTACACAAGTTACAACACAATGTACCTATGAATGGCCTACATCCATTTAAAAACCCTTCTTTGCAAGCATTAAGACAGTAGAACAGGCCATGGAACCTTGGGTTCTTGCTTGGGTGTTGTGGCAAATGCTCAGTGGTCACAACACATCTACTTCCTGGGTTTGTGTCCAAAACAGCCTGCAAATAATCTCTAATCCTAGTGTATTGACCTCTCTGGTCTCCTTGGAAAACCTTCAATGCTTGTTTCCTAGCCCTATAGGCCATATGGTTGAGATCTCTACTCCATATTTCTTCTTCAAATTCTGCATTATTGTGGTGATTGGTGTGGCAATATCAATTCTCAGCATATCCTCACACTGGTGTGCCACCCATTTTCCTGTGACCTTTGTATTCTCTGCTACTGCTGGGAATGTGTGCAGAAAATTAACCTTTCTGATGCAGAAAGTAGTTTCATTTGCAACAACAGAAGCTGCAATGTAGAAAGGACATTTCACATTAGTGCACACAACTATGATGCTGTCATTGCAGTTTCTGTGGAAGTCATAGTTCCTATTCTGACTTATGTGAAATGTCTGAAGTGCTCTCGTAAATTGGTACACATTAAGGAAACAAAGATTTCTACAAAACTGCTCCTCTGGGTTCTCTCTTTCTTCACTATACCACTTCCTTGGTTTTGCTTTATATGCTCCGCTCTTCCTTTCATTGGGCAGAATAAAAGGTGCATTCTCAGCTCCATCATCATATTCCTGCTTCAAATCACCTACATACTCCTCATCTGATGATGGTACCCACACATCTCAAATCTTTGCTCCAAGCTTGAATGTGACCTCTTGGTTGGCCCTTTTCTTTTTTCCTTCTTCTTTGCTGGCTCCTGTTGTTGCTCCATCTGCTCATCCTCCTCCACTTGCTCTACCTGCTCCTCCTCCTCATGCTCCATCTGCTCCACTTGCTCCACTTGCTCCTCTTCCTCATCTTCCCCATACACTTCATCCACATCAGTGTCTCCTTCAAAATGAAGGAATGGGTCCTCTCTCTGCCTCCTCAAATCATTAAGCCTGTTAACAAAGTCATCATCTGCATCCAGATCAGAGTCATCTTCAGTTAGAAGAACTGGTAGTTTTTGCTTAACCATTTGAACATGCTCAGATGCCTCCTTATGTTTCCTAAAGTTCTCAATCTTGGTTCTCCTCTTTAGCTCCATTAGTGTCTCATGCTCATCTTGCTCCATAGCAATATCTATGTTTGTGCTCTGCTGTGTGGAAAAGAACTGAAGTGGCTCTGACTGCCTCTGTTTATTTGATTTCTCAGGTGATCTGAATAGAACTCCAGAAGGATTGACTTCATAGACAGGTTTTTCTCCTAATTGACTCAAAGGAACCTGCTCCTCATACAAATAGCATGCATTCAAATCTGCAGGTCTTGGATCAGTGGCCCTAATCACTGTCAAATTCACTACAGTCTGATCCTTATTAGCAATATGGTCAAGAATTTCATCCACCTTGTCATCATCAGAAATTTCTACCAATCCTTCAATACCCACACCAGGCTCCCTCACAAAGTAAATGTAGTCATTCAGCCCATATCCCTCTGTCTCTATTAATGCTACCAAATTGTGATATGTGATGTCTGAAATGCAGAGGGGTCTCTCCAAGTTGTCTCTTTCATGGAAGTGCATTCTAACTTCCCAAACAGCATCGTCCAAACTAGACAACAAGATAAAACAACAATTCTAATTAACATTGCATAATTACTATAAAGAAGTTCACAGTAATATGCTATAATTAACACTGCATATTAACAAAAAATACTTTACTTTGCTCTTATTGGCACTGTTCTAATTAACAATGCATAACTACAAATGAAGCTACTCTAATTTGCCCTTTATTCGCACTGCTCTAATTAACAATGTATAACTACAAAATGAGGTACTCTAATTTGCCCTTTATTGGTATTGCTCTAATTAACAATGCATAACTAAATATATACATACTCTAATGTACTCTAATTAACACTGCATATTAACAAATGAGCTACTCTAATGTGTTCTGTATTGCCACTGCTCTAATTAACAGTTCACGTTGCTACATATCAACTAAATAAAATTAATATGACACATATATGAGTCTGGCAGTGGGCTATTCCCCTGCCCCCTCCCCCAAAATCAAATTGAGTGTTTCAGTACCCAAGCTAGGTTTAACACTGCAAATCAAAATAACCACACATACATACACGGCAGGGTTGCTAATTAACATCATGATGTCCTGTTTGTTGTGAATTAGGTGGTTGTTTTCCTACTCTAATGTACTCTAATTAACACTGCATATTAACAAATAAGCTACTCTAATGTGTTCTGTATTGCCACTGCTCTAATTAACAGTTCACGTTGCTACATATCAACTAAATAAAATTAATATGACACATATATGAGTCTGACAGTGGGCTATTCCCCTGCCCCCTCCCCCAAAATCAAATTGAGTGTTTCAGTACCCAAGCTAGGTTTAACACTGCAAATCAAAATAACCACACATACATACAGCCCAAGACCCAGCCGCCGAATCCTAACCCTAACCCTAGAATCTGTACAAATGAGGTTAACTTACTAGCCGCCGCCGAATCCTAAACCTAACCCTAAAATATGTACAAATGAGGTTAACTTACTAGACGCCGCCGAATGACGAGCCCCACCGGTGGATTTCCGTCGGATCCACCTTCACGGCCCTGGCCCAAGATCTAGCCGCCGCGAACTCCAGCGAGTGCTGGGGGCTGGGGTTGGGGCTGGGGTTGGGGCTGCTGTCCGAAGGGGCGCCGGGGTTTGAGCTGCCGCAGAGATCTGCCTCCGGTGGCCTGTCGTCTCCGCCACCGGCAGGCCCACCACAGTCGCCGCCGCCATTCGCCGTCGCCATGTCCGAGAGGAGAGGGTGTGGGGGAGGGAAAGAGATGGAGAAGAGCTAGCGGGGAGGGGAGGGACCAGTCAAAAGTGTTCCGGCTCGAGCCGGCCCGCGCACGGCGTCTCACGGCGTCTAAAGAGTCAAACGGATGAACAATTATGCCACGTCGACAAATGCGGGTCCCACCTGTCATAATCCCACTTAAAACGAGCGAACCGAGCGACTTGTGGTTTTTGCAAAAAATTAGCCCCGGAATTAGTGTTTTTGGGCACAAAACTAGAGACTTGTGATTTCTGCAACCCTAGCCTTCAATGTCGATGTTTTTTGCAATTCACTCCCTTCCGATAAGCTGTATGAAGGCCTCATTCGGGTTAGAGGATTTCTATAGAAAAAATATAGGAACAAGAATTCCAGAGGAAAAATTTCTATAGGTGTATTCTGTTGGTAGGAAACGCGTACGGGAATTTCATAGTAATACTACTCATTTTATGTGTTTTTGAAGGAATCTACACATCCATTCAAAGCTCATTTTTTTGCATAGGAGCGAGGCAAAGACAATTCCTTACAATGTAAGTGCCACCCTATCAAATTCCTATACTACTCCTAATTCATACGTTTTAGTTCCCTCCGAAACCGAATGAGGCGGAAAAGATATAAACAGAGTTTTGCTTGGGTACATCTCTGTAAAAGTTTGCACGGATCATAAAGTTACTTAATAAGAAGGCTCGCTATCAGCATATTAGTCTGCAGATCAAATGTATTGAATAGATTAATTTAGATACAAAAGACTATGTTAACCTTGTTAATTGAAGTAGTAACTTGTAATCTCCATCTTTCCCAAGGAGATCCGGCTCTGCCTAGCTAGCGGCACGCGCATACAGGACACATTGCACACCGACCGACCGACGGCCCTGATTCTTTTGGGTGGGAGCAGCCGTCCGTCCGTCCGTCCGTTCGTTGCTCGACTCGACCGATCCATCGCTCCTTCTACGACCCTGCAACGTGTGTGGCCATGCATGCATGCCTGCCTCCTTGGTGCATAGTTCTCCTTGACTGTTGGTCGAGCCGGCCAGGGCGTGCTTTCCCGGGGGAGGCGCCGTTGGAACGACTGGTGGACTCCGTGACGTGGTTTTCCAAATCCAAATCCAAGCTGGTTGCTGCTGGCCACCGATCGATCCATGCATGCAGGTTGTCTGTTTGTTGACCTCCTGCTCCTGGTTTCTAGTTTCTACTACGCGTGTGTCAGCTGTGTGACCATACCTCTTCTGTTCGATGCATCGTGTCACTTGTCACGCCACTTGTCCGCCACGGCACGCACGCACTGCATGGGCGACCGCAACGACTTCGCTTTTGCCGGGGGAGTTGCCACCCGGGGCGGGGGGAACGGAAGACCACACTGACGGCAGCGCCGACCGGCCGGCCGGCCGGCATCAGAGCCCATCCCGACCAGGGGCGAATCTACTAGGGGAATTTTAACAGGCTTGAGCCCCCCTCCAGAACTGAAAAAAAATGTTTTTTACTACTAGTCTCAAGGCCCAACTCAGCCACATGCCAACCCAACCCAACATATATTTGCATGATACATGACTTGCATAAACTTTGAGCCCACCTTTTATTTTCTGTCTAGATTCGCCACTGATCCCGACCGAGCGATATCCAGCTGCGGCGATCCAATCGCATGCGCATGCCAACGATCCATGCATACGCAGCTACTACGATTGATGATCATCGACCCACCTTCCTTCCGTTCGTTGGTCCGTTCCAGACATGGTGCAGTTCCGGGAAGCTTCGCCGCCCGCTCGATCGCTTATTATGTGCATCCATCGCCACGGCGACAGATGCACACACCACTTAATTTACTCCATTATAGGCACACGGGTACAGTACCAGTTCCTCATAACAGCGACGTACTCCGTGCAGCAGCTGCTGATGATGAACATCCGAGCTGGCATGCGCAGTTAGTTAAAGCTGGACCTGGCCCACCCGCCGTCGATTATTAAGGCACACTCAACACTGACTACATACTACTTTGTTTGAAAGAGCACCGACTGTATGCTGATTCAGCAAGACGTGACGTATCTCTATATATCTCTCTCTCTGCGCGCGCGCGCACACACAATGACACGAGTATCAAAGTATCGAAGTAAGAGCATCTCCAACAGCCGCGCTAAATTAGCGCCGCGCCGCAAATTAGGCCGTTTTAGCGCGCGCGCAACGCGGCGGATCGCTCTAGCGGGCGCGCAAAAACGGCGCGCGCGCTATAACGGGTTGGGCGCGCGGTCGAAAACACTTAGCCGCGCGGTGTATTTCGGGCGCCCGCTGCAGCACGCGGCACACTCTAGCGCTCGCGCCCGCACTTCCTCTCCCACTTCCACCCCCCGACCGGCCGCGCCGCCGCCGCCGCCCGCGCCCCCCGGCGACCGTTCAGGCTTCCCCGGCCTATCCCCGCGCGCCCGCGCTTCCGCCCCATCCCCTCCTAGTCCTACCGGCGCTCGCGCGCCTCCGTCGTCCGAGGAACAGCGCCCGAGCGCTCGCTGCCGTGCCGCGCCCGCAAGGTGTTTGACAAAACGCCTACAAGGTATGTATTGCTCAAACTTCATGAATTTGATGCATGTTTTGAATTGTAGTTTTTATAGTATAGTATTGAACATTGTAGATGAGTTCGTCGTATGATTCTTCCGAAGAAGAATTTGATATGGAAGAGGAGGAGGATCTTGCAATGATCCTAGCTATGCATATAAAAAAAACCGAAGCACGGTGGTTCGGTTATGGGTCGGCAGAAAATTTGGAGGGATAGGATCGATGCCCACAACAGATTGATGAGGCATTATTTTGCGGAGAATCCCATATACCCCGAGTCGTATTTTCGTCGCCGGTTTAGGATGAGCACCGAGTTGTTCAGGCGCATTGCAGAGAAACTAGTGAGCCATGACCGTTTTTTTCAGCAAAGGAGGAATGCCGCCGGAGAGCTCGGGCATAGCACCTTTCAGAAGGTGACAGCCGCTTTGCGTATGTTGGCATACGGTATACCGGCTGATCTTGTTGATGATCACTTGGCTATGGGTGAGAGCCAAGCCATCATGTGTGTCAAGCACTTTGCAGTGGGAATTGTGCAAGTGTTTGGCGAGGAGTATTTGAGATCTCCCAATGCTGAAAACGTCGCAAGGCTATTGGCGATGAACAAAGCTTGCGGTTTTCCTGGCATGCTTGGCTCAATAGATTGCATGCATCGGAGTTGTAAGAATTGTCCAAAGGCATGTCATGGGCAATTCCACGGCCAAAAAAAGGTTCCACTATAATCCTTGAAGCGGTGGCCGATCAGGAGACTTGAAGCGGTGGCCGATCAGGAGACTTGGATTTGGCATGCATTCTTTGGAATGCCTGGATTTTTGAATGACATTAATGTTGTCAACTGGTCACCACTGATGAATAAGATTGCAAACGGTGAGTTGCCACCGGTGCAGTTTGTAGCAAATGGCCGTACGTACAACTATGGCTATTATCTAGCGGATGTCATCTATCCAAAATGGCAAACCTTCGTGAAGCCGTTGAAAAAGCCGGAAGGTAAGAAAAATCTTGACTTCCACAATGCTCATGCGGCGGCTAGAAAAAATGTGGAGAGAGCATTTGGGATTTTGCAAGCCCAATTTGCTATTGTGAGAGGACCGGCTAGATTTTGGGATCAAAAAATGCTTTGGTACATCATGCACGCTTGTGTGATCATGCACAACATGATCATCAAGAATGAGCGTGGCCAAGATTTAGACTACTCACAGTATGAGCTCTTGGGATATCCCGTGCGAGTGCGACGGAGGGCTGAAAGGGTAGCCCGTTTTATTGCCTCCTATCATGCCATTCGGCGTCCCGCAACGCACAATGAACTTCAGAATGATTTGATTGAAGAGTGGTGGGCATGGCATGGACGACAAAGAGCATGATGATATCTGCATTCGACATTGTATTGTTCATGAACTATTTGTTGTGTTTATTGCATTTGTTGTACTGAACGATAAATTATTTGTTTGAGTTGTAATGATAACGAAATTGAACTATTTATTATTGATTTATTTTGTTTGTTTGATCACTTTTGCTCATAATACATGTATATGTGGGTTGTGCGGCGCGCGCTGTATTTTTGCGCTCTGCTGGAGCGGCGCGCGCGCGCTGCATTATAGCGCGGCTGCTGGAGCCAGCGCAGGCGGGCGCGCTAAACCAGCCGAAGCGCGTGCGGCAAACAGATTTTTGCGCGCAACGCTTAGCGCGGCTGTTAGAGATGCTCTAAACAAGTAGTAGTAATAACTAACCCAGACCGACGGAAGATGCAGTACCGGCCGGAGATTCTTTTGTTTACGTACGTGTCGCTGTCCACATGTGGTGTGTGCATGCACGTTCCTCTACCAATACATTGCACACGGCTCTTATAAGTCTTAGTATCTCTTATTACAATCTTATCCCGGCTAAGAAAGTCATCTGCTTGCGATCGATGGATTGATTGGTTGCTGATAACGCACCTTTTGTTTTATGCGTGATTGACATTACATGATGGACATATATGATCATGCATGCAGTATCTAGCTAGCCGCCGAGCTAGTTAATCATTACGTTTCCCTGACTAATTTTCTAGTTATGATGCATGACATGATGTGGAGAAAGCAGCGCGCCCAACTCGATCGGTGTTTGATACGTCTACGGATTCATCAATCCGTCTTTATCACCATATATGTATATATGATGGATCTACTCCGCCTACCGATCCGGGTTATCGTCAACGCTAGTCACCCAACCCCCCCTCCCCCATCATCACATATATTTGTGTTTGCGGTTCTCGATCAACCGGTCGATTTCCATCTGAAAAGTTGAAATAAATTTACGCGATGTATGTATTGGTACAAGTCGTAAACATCTCTACTATCCTGCTTGGAAACATGAACAGTCTTGGGGACATATTTAGTCGCTTGGCATTGCGACTTGGATACATCTACCATGTATACAAACATAACCAGGCCACAGTTCCATCACCATACCATATCATCAATGCTACTAGTAGCTACCTTGCTTGGGCCACACAATTCTCTCACCAAATTCCACTGAATTTGCTGAAATGACAAGTGATATATATGATCGGTGGAATCCAAGATCATGTCTGGGTATCAGCTTTCTTCTCCTAGTATCTCGACGTGATGATAATTGATTTCCACTAACTTGCTTTACATTTGGCTTATCGGACATTCTGTGGTCAATTTGGATCCATGGTGGAGGCAAAAGCAACCATGACTCCATGGGTGCTTTCAATCAACCATATGAAATGACATAAAAATATAGTAACATCGTGCGGTAGTGGTTCATGCTGTTTTAAAGCTATAGGACACGGAAACCTGGAAGATTTTGCACTTCATCTAGAAATTTCTCTGACTTTTGAAAACCTGCAAGCGCGCCTTCCATTTCTTACCCTGGATGACATGCGCCCTGGCCATTTTGCTTCCTTTTGCCCTTCAGTTGTGGCATTGCGTGATGACACACAAAGGCAATTTACTAATTCATCATCGGGTCGACGATGCGTGTTGAAATGTGGCAAGCAATCTCAAAATAAAAAGCATACACACATCGCTCTCAGCAGTTAGGTAAACTCCTAGTTAACCACACCGATAGAGAAGAATAATCTGGGTCTTACTAAACTCAGACCGCACTCTGGATATTTTCTTCGAAAAGCTATTGTTTTTCTTTCGAAAAGGCGCTCGGGATATGGTGGAAGCAATTCATCAGAGATCATTTTAGTACTGCTCATGTTTCTATATGTCATAGATTGAGTGGAAAGCACAAGCGCATGTAAAGCTATTGTTTACGAACACGTATGCGTCGCTATCAACATGTAGTTAGTGTGATCCTCTCACTAATGCACACCGCTCTCAAGTCTTATGGTCTTATCACTGGTCAAGCAAGTGATCTGCTTGCGATTGAGGGATTGATTGGTTGCTGATAACACACACCTTTTGTCAATCCATCTGCAACTGGCATGCTTTTGTTTTTCTGCGTGATTGACATTGGCATGATATATATGATCATTGAGCTGGCTGACACACTAGTTAATCATTACGTTTCGACGACTAATTCTCTAATTATGATATGATATGATGATGATGATGATGATGATGATGATGATGATGCGGAGAAGAAAGCAGCGTGCGTGCCCATCTCCATCGGTGTTAGTTTGATACGTCCACGGATCGATCCATCCGTCTTTATCAGCTAGCATATACTGTATATAGTACTATGATCGATGCACCTGCCTACCGATCCGTCCCAGTTATCGCCAACGCTAGTTACCTAAAACGCGCCCCTCTCAATCATCAGACATAATTTGTGTTTGCGATTCTCGATCAACCTGTCGATTTCCATCCGAAAAGCTGAAGTAAATTTAGGCGATGTATCGATTGGCACAAATCGTAAACATCTCTATTATCCTACTTGGAAACATGAACTGTCTTGGGAACATCTTTGGTCGCTTGGCATTGCGCCTTGGATACATCTATCATGTATAACCTGAATCAGGCCATAGTTCCGTCACCATATCATATCATCAGTGCTACAACTCTCTCACCGAATTCCACTGAATTTGCTGAAATGACAAGTGATACGTATATATGATGGGTGGAATCCAAGATCGTGTCAGGGAATCAGCTTTCTTCTCCTAGTATCACGACGTGATGACTCAACGACAATGGGACTCCATTACCTTTCCTTTTGCCTTGGCTCATCTGGCATTCTGTGGTCAATCTGGATCCATGGTGGAGGCAAAAGCAACCGCGAGTGCTTACGATCAACCATATGAAATGACATAAAAATATGATATCGTGCGGTAGTGGGTCTCTGCTGTTTTATTATAGCTATAGGACACGTAAACCTGGAAGGTTTTGCACTTCGTCTAGAAATTTGTCTGACTTTTGAAGACCTGAAAGCGTGCCTTCCATTTCTTACCCTGGATGAGATGCGCCCTGACCATTTCGCCTTTCCCCCCTCTCACTTGTGGCATTGCGTACTGACGCACAAAGGTAATTTACTAATTCAACATCGTGTCCACGAGACATGTGGAAATGTGGCAAGCAATCTCACAGTAAAAAACCTACACACATCGCTCTCAGCAGTTAGGTAAACTCCTAGTTAACCACACCGATAGAGAAGAATAATCCGGGTCTTACTAAACTCAGACCGCACTCTGGATATTTTCTTCCAAAAGCTATTGTTTTTCTTTCGAAAAGGCGCTCTCAATGTGGTGGAAGCAATTCATCAGAAATCATTTCCGAAAGTTAGTATGAGCCGAAAGCGGACGCGCACGCTTTCGATCCATCGCTGCCTTTTCGTTGTCGACCGTGCACTTATTTGGCACACTCGCCTTGCTGGATGGCTCCACGGATGTGGAGTCCTCAGCCCAGCAACTATCTATTCTATGCCCCTGGTGGACTTCGAGTGAGCTAGTGCGGCCACCATTCGCCAACCCGAGACGTCAATCAACTTCATGGCACGCAAAGGATCAACACCGACCCAATTACGTCACCTGCCCGCCTTGAGATGGCGAGCGCCTATCGACCGGACACCAAATTCTCACACAACTTTTCGCGCGATGACACAAACTTTTCACACGGTTTTTCACACCGACATAACAGTCACTTGCATACATTGGCAGTTGCATGATACAGATCGATAAATGGTGATAAAAACGACCTTATTTGCACTGAAATGGACGAGTTCATCTGGCAAGAGACCTTGGGGGCACTACTGTGTAGTATATCTAGCTAGTCTGCCCTTGCAAACGCCAGGTCGAGGAGCGTTCTGAAGAACTTGTGGGGGTAGATGGGCGGTTCCTCCGTGAGTGCCTGCGTTTGAGACGATACCAGCACACAGATGTTACAAGGTGAAAGGTTTTGCATGGCCGTGAGGATTGAGGAGCAGCTAGTGTAAATAGATAGTACTGTAGTTTCTGGAGCAGTGGGCAGAAGAGCTTACCTGGTGAATCAGAACTGTGGACGGAGTCATCCCAGGTACGGTGTTCACCTCTATCAACAGCACCTTCAGGATGAAAATGCAGGAACAGTGATTAGTTACCACAGCTAAGCTAATTTCTTCTTCGATTTATAACTGCGCAAATATGGAAGAGAGAAGTGGTACCTCTCCGCTACGCACATTAACAAATGCGTCGATGCGTGAAAAACCCTCCAAACCCAATGTGTTCGCCATCATCTCGATACACTTTTTGCACTTCTCTAGCGCATCCTCACTACAGATGATAAAATACTGAGTCATGATGCAGAGATGAATCTGGAACTATGTTCATCTCGAATAAAAATATATCTTCAGTAACTATTACTCCCTCCGTTCGGAATTACTTGTCGCGAAAATGGATGTATCTAGAACTAAAATACGTCTAGATACATCCATTTCTGCAACAAGTAATTCCGAACGGTGGGAGTATTTCCCCAAAAAAGTGAACTATTTCAGCAGCAAGCAATCGCATCAAATCATGTGGGAACAGAGCAAGTATGGGAGAGATTCCAGTCAGTTGGTAAAGAAATCCACTGCACACACAAAAAAAAGGGAACTGATAACAGGAACAAATATCAGACCTCATAATTGTTGCCGGAGGTGGTGTCAAGTTGATTCCAGTTCCACCTGCAAGTACCAGCATATAGCAAAGCACATAAGCAATCTGCCTTAAGACAATACGACTCTGAACAGACCAATGTAAACCTTCAAAGATCTGTTCCAGACTAATCACCTTGAAATTTCTCTTCAAGAGACAAAATATCACCACTTTCTTTGACTGTGATGCTTGGATTCAATGAATGCATCTCCCCACGTTTGCCGACCACACCAACAGTCACTTCAAGCCACTCATTTTCGCCCTTCCATACCAGATGGCGGGTACTATCATTCCTTGATTTATTTGAGATAATAATTTCGTCGGTTTCGATAAATGGTTCGAATATCAGTGACTCCGGAGGAGGGACTGGCATCTCAATAACTCCATGTGCCTAGCAAATATAGATCAACGTAAAAATGCAGCTTAACATCAAGTTCCTCTGGCTTAATCAGTTACCAAATTGAATTTCTGGTACCCTGGATAGACAGTTAGCAGGCAGACGCGGAAGCTTTACCCTCAGCGCATTTGCATAGACTTCTAGGTCCTCTGGACATCTGATAACAGATAGTTTCTTAATGAGCTATGCGTAAGACAGCCAAAGTTTCATGTTAAATAGTTGGAAAACATCAAGTGAACAGGAGCTTAATGAAATGCTCACCGCAATCTTGCCACGCCAGTTGAGCATCCATCACGAGCAGGTTTCACACATACCGTTTCTGTTTGTAATTTTGCTTTCAGGTCATTCCAGATATCAACAAGAGATGACTTTAGTAGCTCTTCTGTTGCTCTTACATCCTTTGGTATAGTGTGAATGCCATAACTAGTCAACTGCACAAGTACAAGGAAACTGGTGAACCATCTCACAAGGCCACAATCATAGCATGAGTAGTACAGCTCTAACAAATCTAGTCAACAAGCAAACATTGCGCTGTTAATGAATTGCGCATGGATTATATCAAACATTGCCATTGCCAAAAAAAATCAGCATGGAATTCCTATAAAGAAGACCTGAAAGGCTCATACATGATCAACAGCAAGTGAAGTTGCAACTTTGTCCATGCATGTTCTAGAAGCTATTGGTCCTGGCCCTGCACAAAGAGAACTTTGATATTAGCATAATTTTATATTCTTAGAGTTGGAGACGTATATGTATCCTACAAGCTGTGATCACACCTGTGTAAGGAACTCCTGCAGATTCCAATAGCGATTGAATGGTGCCATCCTCCCCAATACCACCATGAACTACATGTAATATATTCGGTATTGAACCAACAAAAAAGAAAGCATAGGTGTTGAAGCATTGGCCTCTACATCTGTATTTTCACTATGTGCCTTACCACTTATGTTTGGTTTTATTGTGATAGAAGTAAGTAAGTATTAATAGAGTTCATTAGTTCCAGGAATTTTCTTTCAAAAAAATCCAGAAATATTATTCCTATTTTCATATCAAATTTCATTAACAGTTAATCGCATCCATCATAAGTTCATAAGTACATATATATACGAAAAGACGGACATTATTATGCCTAGAAAGGTAGAAGATTAGCTACAAAAATATGTATTGGAAAAATACCTGCTATGAACACTACAGCTTTAGCTTCTTTAACATAATCAATCCACTGTTGCAGGGAGTATTTGATAGGTTGTTCATCAGTGATGTCAAAGCCCGCAAACCAATCTTGCTTGCTTAATGCTTGTTGAAGTTCTTTCATTACTTGATCACGTAAGCGAGATGTTATTTCAACCCGCTCTGGTTCAATTGCTTTGAAACATGCAGCATGAACTTCTTCAGTGGTATGTCGTAACACTAAAGAATATCTGTCACACAATAAGAGGCTACTGCTTCAGTGAACTATAAAAATTAGGAAGGATGCAAGAAAATATCTTGCTCTTGATCAAAGGCCGATGTTGGATATGCCCACAGTTAAATCAGAATTCTGGTTTGGGCTCAAGCGCCCAAAAACTAGGACCAGCATTATGCTTCTGAAAATATGAGAAGTGAACTCGAAGCAAAATACTTCATCTAGTGCACCACAAACTTCAATCTTCAAGTCTCACAACTTGAATATGGGTGTCTATTTCATCCCATAGTTCGTCCCACATTTTTCATACTGACTACTAGTAATTAAAGTGGCAGATACAGGGATATGCAGTGGCAGATCTAGCCCAATGGACCAGGGCAGGGCAGCAGTGGAATTGTCCATTTAAAACTATTTATAATATTTTGTTGTGATATAAGCTAATGGAAAATCCCAGGGTGCGTGCCCGCCCCACCCTGTCCACTCTGGGTATATGGGGTATGACTGCAGCATCACAGTTGCACTGACAGAATGTAACAAGTAAATAAGATAACCCATCTTCTGTCCAAAATTATAAAATCCAAGACTGAAATGCAAGACAAACTTAATTCTTCAAGCCAATATACAATGTCAAAATAGTAGTTTTCAACACACCAATACTGAATAGCATTCTTCAATATGAAATGAATGTCCCTTTCAGGCCATAGATGCCCAGGAAACAAATCAAAATTAGGTTAATCAGTTAAGATGAAAGTAACATAAGTACTTTAGTAATAAACTATAGCAAATAAAGTTGGAATTCTCTGTTTCCAAACAGTAACTAGAAACTGCACTACGCAAGACTCAAAATAGGATTATTGGGCCTGTTCAGGTAAAGATTCATGTCCCACAATTAACCAGGTGGTGGAAGAAACACTTACGGCAGTGTCCAAACATCGCGTGAACTTTTGCTGAGATCTTGGTTGTGGGAAGAACATCCACTTGAAGGTGCAAGCAAGCACGGTGTCACATCAAGCTAAAGGCGCCAGAAGAGAAATGAATATACACCATCAGAGCATGAAACTGGAATAATGGTAACAAAATATAGACTGAACATGAGCTGATTGCCATCATGTAAACATGCATCAAAGCATCAGAATGAAAACACCATGGCGGTCAAGAATTAGGTGATTATATACTAGGAAGCTAGAGATCTTACATCATCGAACCCTTGCAAATTAAGCCAGACATTTGTGCCACTCATAAGAGATACTTGCCGCTCTGAAGTATCGCCACCAAATATCACAAATGCCTTCTGCTTGCATGTGCCATTTTGGATTATCTCTGCTTGTTTTGCAGATTGCATTTTTCTGGATAAAGCAGTCCATGCATTATTGCTTGAAACAAGGGAAGGAAAACGTGAGCAAGCACGCTGAACAATTGTACGGAGGATTCGAGAGTGAGAGAATCCAACCTGAAAAATGATTTTTTTTGTTCCAAAGTTAGCGTCGAGATCAAGCATTATATATGTACACATGTAAATGTCCAACACTTACTTGCAGTAATTCCACGATGATTGATGGCTAATGTTTTATACTGCGTACTATTTACAAAATATAAATACCCTCAATGGTGTTGTGCAGCAGTCAGAAAATGTGCACACAGACGAGGAAAAATCATGTAACCTAGTTGAATTGATTTTTATTTATAGAAACTGAAACTGCCAAATTTTGGATGTGGGAAGTACAGAGTATTAGCAGCGATACCTTTGAAGCTTGTTGAAATAAGAAACTGGTTTGCTCCATCCCACTTATCTGTTAAGACAGGATAACAGCATATGTCACACTAGAAATCACAACCCGTGCTGCAAACCCAAGCATGAGGAAATTTTCTAAAGATGCTTACCAAGTTAATATCAGTGAAAAGGACAGCACCATACTCTGTATTTCCAAATTTAACACCGTTTTCAGACGAGGGCAGAGAAGTAGCAGGACTTGGTAAGAACCAACCATCTATCCTAGCGAAGTCACGCAGGCCAAAGTGGCGAAATAAAAGGGATACTCCTTTTCTTATGCAATCTATCACCTCTGCCGGAAACCGTGGAGGTGTATGATAAGCAACCTGTGAAGGGGTCAATATTCAATGCATAGACGAACTATTCACGTGAGATAAGTTATAAAAAAGTAATGTCTCATTTTGGCAGGCTAAGTTACAAGGGTCGACAGAAAACATCCGCCCCTTGTGCATGTATATGACTCAATCACTTGCATAGCAATATGTGGTCCTTATTTCAAATACCTGTTGAGTTGGAAGGTACTTCCTACGGTAGTTAAATATTGTATCCTCCTGAATATCACTAGAAATTGATGACTGAAGCTCAACCTGCAGAAAAGGGGGGGAAAGAAACTAGTTCAGTCTTTCACTCTTTCTGCACATCTTACAGAGTTTCTAGAGATCAAACTCTCTCCATAAGGAACAACTTCTTTTGATATAAACCAGACTTTGGTTGGACCATGTTAAAGAGCAAGGACCATAGGAAAGCACAGGTAAGAAAAAAATGATACAAATCTTACTTCCGTTGGAAGCAAAACGATAGGCTCACTATTATTAGCTGTCCCAACATCAAGAACAATGGCTGTAAACTCACAGCCCCCTTCAAGAAAAACTTCGATGATAACCTTATCATCAATTCCCTGTTAGACATCTGAGATATCAGATTAGGTGGCACACTTTTTTTCTCTTTAAGAAACAATGGCAGTAAGTACTAACTACCAGGCACCTCTGAAAATATTCCCTCGGCTTTCTCAGCTGCCTCATTAGCACCATAAGCGACAACTACACCGATGCTTGATCCAGCTCTCGTAGGTTTGACCTGTGTATGCACATGAGGAGTTACATGCTAAGAAAGAAAATTTAAGGAATAAATTTTCAAATAAGGCATCTTTACTTACAATCACTTTGCCATTTTCTTTATTCAAATTGATGCTTCCAAACCATTCCTCCAATTGTGACTTAGCCAATTTATCCTTCTACTTTGTCATAGCCCGTAGGTGACACATGCAGGACACATGGTCAGGCGCCAACAGAAGAGCATCATGATTAGTAATCACATAAGGTACCTCCTAACAAATCATTCATTGCAAACTTCACTTCAAATTACTGAAGTCCAATCAAAATCATGGATTTTGACACAAGAATTCATCGTGTCTTCTGATTTTTGGATTATAATAAAGAGATACTTCTTGCCTTCCATAATTACCGTTGTACTTTTGCAAAAGACAAAATAAAATAAGTTTATCCTAAGTGTTTGTTAAGATTCAGTGCCCTTATTTTCTGAAAAAAGAAGCACATGAGACAGAGTTCTGAAAAAAAAAAAAAAAGGGCAGCCCGGTGCATGTAGCTCCCGCTTGCGCAGGGTCCGGGGAAGGGTCCGACCACTTTGGGTCTATAGTACGCAGCCTTTCCCTACATTTCTGTAAGAGGCTGTTTCCAGGACTTGAACCCGTGACCTCTTGGTCACAAGGCAGCAGCTTTACCACTGCGCCAAGGCTCCCCTTCACATGAGACAGAGTTCTGAATGATTAAAAAATTCCAGGGTGTTACTACCTGTTTTCTTTATAAACTACATACTGTGTGTACTAAACCTTGTATGCCTTACATAAATATTTTATAAAAAGAGCGGCTGAACTGTTAGTGAAGATAGGTAATACATATTGAATTGTGTACATAACACAGTCAGAAAGAAGCTTTACCTCTACAAGAAAGTTTGGTACTGTTAAGAAACCTTGAGCGTCGAGCTCGAGCGATGCATTATGCTGCAGCCATATTCAAGATTCATGAAATCAGGTCACTCCTATAATTGGAATTGTTCATATCAAGTGAATATACAAAACAATTTCACATTGTCATCAACCTTTAGTTGACAGTAATGATACATTAAAGCTGCTCATCAGATAGCATTTCGTGAAATCCACTTGTTTCATGCAATGGAATTTTTTTATTCTGACAAACTCAAACGTAATAATACTGCAAACTCATTTCATGAGATAATTCGGGTATGTTTGTTAAACTAGAAAATGTTGAGGATGACACTGGAATAAGCCTTCCCTGTCCAAGTACCAAAAATGACATTGAAGGATGATGAAAGCACAATAAGGGGAACTCAACTGAACCGAACTCAACAAGACATGAAGCCTTGAGCAACTATTTAGGGTGATACAAAAAAAAAACTTATGGTCCAAGTGGCTCCATGTCATGATTAGTAAAGCATACCTTGTCAAAAGCACGGAGGCATTCATTAGAGGGCGTCCCAACAAATGGAACATTTGCTTTCTCCAAAAGCTCCTGAATATTTTGATAGAAACATGGCAAACATATAAAACCTCACAAATACTAAATTTTCTGCTGAGTACTTGAGTTTTGTAAATATTGATGAATTGATATTAAGTTCTATACTGCAGGTATGCTGCCTTTTGGTAGGCCTTCGCATCTTGTCATCAACAAGAATCAGCAGCAATGTGAAATTCTCATAAAAATAACTAAGAGACAGTCAGCACTATATGCTAGTGCAATGCTGAAACAAACCGAAAATCTGCAACATGCACCGTGGCACCAGCATTTTATTTTGTTTGCATGTAAAGCATTATTAATATTCGTTGGTAACTACAAACCTGAATACCACCATCTTCACCAAATTTCCCATGTATCACTGGGAAGACAATGTCAACATTGGCAGCAAGATGTTCCGCAAATTCAGATAGGGTGGAAAATTCTTGTGCTAGACTGTAGGCGGTGAAATTTGAGACTGAACAATTTGAAATGGGCTAAAATTAGCAAGGAAAAGAAATAAACCCTGGCAGTAAGCTCACCTTTCAAGCTTGAAATCGAAATCGGAAGGGGTGTTGGAGTACAGCTGTGGAGTAAAACATGAGAGGCTGTCATTTTACAAACAGAGTGCTTCAGTCAACAAAATACTTTTTTTTCACGAGGGTATCTAAATTAACCCAAACAGAGTAGGTAGGAGTAATTGTTAATCAGAATCCAACCAACGGAATTGCTGTATGATCATTTTGCGTATAAAGAAATCACGGTGGGTTCAGATAACGCATCACCGGATTCAGTTTGGACAAACAAATCGACACCACAGCAAGCAGCCAATGACAGAATATTCAGCTAAGGAGTTAACAAGAGCAGCTGAACACATGGTGAGCTCACCTGGGCTGGCGAGATCGCGAACGCGTTCATGCCACAGTCGATGTAGTAGCAGCTCACCAACAAGTCCTCACCCTGCATCCAGCATTCCTCATCAGACAAGCAACAATTTAACTTTTTTAAGAAGAAGAAGAAGAGAGTGACCAGGCGTTGACCCGAACGCAGTCAAACCTTAAACACTAGAGTGATAAATACAGTAAGCTGGAAACGAAGGGCTGACCTGGATGTGATCGAGCACGGAGCGCGCGGAGTTGAGCGAGATGCCCCGCTCGGCGGAGGGCCCGCCGCACACGAGCCCCACCCGGAGCGGCCGCCCCTCCAGCCCCGCCGCCGCCGGCGCCATCCCGTCAACAGCCCGTTCGGAGACCACCGCGCGGAGCGGAGGAGCGGCGGTTCTGGCGGCCGAGGAGAGCGCGCGGCGCGGGGCGAGGGCGAGGGCGCGGGGCCGGGCAGTGGTTGCGGTGGCGGTCGCCGGGGAGGGGAGGCGGGGTAGCAGGCGGGGCGGGGCGAGGGAGAGCAGCATGCGATCGGCGCAATGCGGCGGAGGATGGGGAAGCGATGGAGGGCGTGTGCGGTGGTGGTGGTGGTGGTGGGAGCCGGCGGGAGTGAGAGTGGGAGAGGGATGTGGGCGTGTGCGTGTCGTCTTTGTAGCGGACGCGGCCGGCGCCGGCTTGTCGCTTCCGCCGGGCCGCGTTCAGGTGGTGGTTGTGTTCCCATCCGTTCCGAACGGCAGCTCTTGTTTTCCGAGGATTATCATTACACCCACTACAAGACTGCTGACGACACGTACGAGTAGTAATCATGTTTTTTCATGAATCACGTTCGTTGGCCGTCTGAATCTTTTCTTTAACATCATCTGAATCAATCCGGAAAACCCAATTCCACTTATTTTTAGCTTGGGTCGCCATCTCAACTGGATGTAGCAAAGTTGAGGTGAATTCAGATAATTCAGACGTGGTTGAAGCGCTCAGAGAAGGCTACTCAGCTTCGGTAGCCAGTGCGATTTTTGATGACTATTATTTCATGTCTTTAGAATTCAGTCATATTGTTTATGAGCATTGTTTTAGAGAGAATAATAAGGTAGCACATGAATTAGCTAGTCTAGCTAGATTCAATCCTCCTGATGTATGGATGGATGATCCCCCGTCGGCTATCATCCCCTTAATTGTATCAGATGCTACTATTGTAGCCAATTAATAAAGGAGGTGTTTATAAAAAAAAAAACTAGTGTTTGGAGAAAATCAAAACATGGGAATTAGATGGCACTTGCCAAGTTGCCATCCTAAAGAATTGATTTGTCCTGTTTCAAACACATAAAATGAGATTTGAGTGGAGTGTAGTTTTCTCCAAAAACACAGAAAATAAATACAGTATTCTTGAGAAAATCTTGTACTCGTTTCCTATAAACTGAATGTGTCTACAGAAAACTTTTCTCTGGGATCATCATCCCAATGTTTTTCCCATGTGAAATCCTCCAAACTGAACGAGGCCTAAAATGGATTGCATTGCTTTACCTACGAGAAAGAGATAAACGACCGCATATAGTCCAAGCAATAAAGGCAGACAAACGCCACTAGTCGCGTATGCGTATACAAGTGCCGAATCGGCGAGATTCTTTAAGGTGCTCCACTTACAATTGCTAGCGACATAATTGTCCTACTTGGCCGTCTAGACCTGCTTTTGACATAAACCCTTGCGATTCTATTAAACCATGGCCACTGCCAAAACGCTTTGCATCATCTTCATGTTTCTTTAAAGTGCTGACCAAGTTTGTGGGCTTAAGCTCGCAAGGCAAAGACTCTTAAAAACAACATTCGCAATGCAAAGTTAAGATCCATGCATATACTCTGCCGACCCACAATGTAATGTTTATACAGTTCCGTTACCATACAAAACCAACATCGATCCTTTAAAATGAACAATTGACTATCTTTTGGAGGGTCAAGTAATAACTGTAGACTGTGCATTCATACACTATATGCTACCTACTTCATATTTTTTTAGGGGCTACCTACTTCATTTTACTAGAATGAATCCCTGTTATTAAAATAGACACTTCCATTATTCTTTTGTCAGCAAACAGCCGGCTTCATTTTGTTTTGTTTTGTTTTAATAGGTAACTGGTTCATTTTATTTTCCTTGATTTATTCTAGATTTTTTGACAATGTCTGTTTAGTGGGAGACGATGTTTCTATCGACTACGAGGTGACTGTGCTGTCTATCAATCCCAAAATTTGTAACCTCGATCTCTCATAGGTGCTCATAAAATAAGGTGTGCATACATCCGTTCGTAGGGATGAGTATACATGCCAGTTTTAAGGTTTCAAACAAACCACTAGCCATTAGAAAACCCATGACGAACCCATGCATTTGTACCGCGTTTTGTGTTTTTTAGGCAAGTAACTGGCTAATATTATTATTCATTCTAACTTGGGCTTTTAGGAAAACTATCATTTATTGCATATCAAAGTTCATAGGTACGATAAGCTAGACCGCTCTTAGCTAAATTACGAGGATAAATTTACTCATAAAGTCAAGGGCTAAGGGCGTCTCCAACACAGCACCAAATATCCCCTATGTGTTTGAACCGGATGGAGTGGACACTTTTAGATATTCCACACTACCTCTCAATTGACCGCCGGCATGGACGGACGTCCGAACCCCCCTGTTTGCCCCCAAATTGGAGGGAGCTCTAGGGAAGTTTGGACAGCCCGTGGGCACCGACAACTCGAACTCCATCACAAAACCACTTTTTTCTTTCTTGCTTCTCTCATCTCTCTCCATTTGGACAAGGGATGGACAAGTAGGGTACTTGGGGGGAAATAGCATTGGATGGCCAGCGCCCCGACATGCCCGGAGATATTCAAGGGCTTCCGTTTGATGAACGACTCTAGAGACATCCTAACAACTGAGCTCACTCAGGCCTCATTGAGTGTGCTACAATATTACTCTAGAGTTTGTAATCCATCTTTGTATTGCTAATGGAGCCCAAAAGGTAATGGGAAAGGCAAGCATCGGTGGAAGAAAATGAAGGGAGGCTCAAGGTTAACGTTGTGAAGAAAAGGCCACTAACTCTTAGTTTTTTAGTTCAAATAAGGTTAAAATTTTGATACGAGGCTGAGCTGAGTACTAGTACTATTT
>NC_041382.1:52586931-52588487 GCF_002162155.2 Triticum dicoccoides
GGGGGGGGGGGGCTAGATTCGCCACCGGTCGCAGCTGACCATGCAACGTGGCGGAGGGGGAGCGTTATGGCTTGTAGAAGTCACGACGGGCAACAATATATACCACTTCTAGCGAGACATCGCGCGTCGCTCACATCCCTGCACCGATCGCTCAAGTCGGCCCATTAGCGCTACGTTCTGTAGTGTACTCTAGCATGATGGATCTGTGGGTTTCTTTCTTTCTTTTATTTTTATTTTTCCCATTGCATAAAAAACCAAAAAGTTTGTCAATTCAAAAAAGTTAGTGATTACAATTTTTCGCATCTATTTGAGAAAATATATGTGAATTTGAAAAAGGTACATGAATTCGAAACAATATTCGTGAATTCATAAAATGTTCATAGAGAATTCAAAAGGTGTTCATGTATCTGAAAAATGTTCATGCATTCATAAAAAAATATGAATTTGAAAAATGTTCATGAATTCAATAAATGTTTGTGAATTGAAAAAAATGTTAATAAATTCAAAAAGTGCTCATGAATTTAGGAAATTTTCATGAAGAATTCCAAAATGTTTTCAAATTCAAAATGAACAAATTTTGAAATCCCGGACAAATTTTTGAAAAATGTGAACCGAATTTAAATTTATGAAAATTCTCCTGAAATTTTGATTTTTAAAAATTCCGAACATTTTTTAAAAACAGAAACAAAAACTGGAATTTGTTAAATAAAAAATAAAATGTAATAAAGTAAAAAAGAAAGGGAAAAACTACAATGGGAATTTATGAAAAGGAAACAACCAGAAAAATTAAGGAAAATGGCCCGGAAGCCAGAAAAAACTATAAAAAAACCGCTTCCTGAGCTCTTCCTCTCCCACTAATGGGCCGACCTGCCAGGTGCACCCTTACTGGACGAGCGTTGTGAGAAGTGTTGCCATGAGGGAAACATATCACTTGCGAGTCCCGGTGGGCATCTCTCATTGCGTCGATTTTATAAAGGAAAAAATTTCTCATTGCGCCACCCTTGACCTCTCTCCCTCACACACCTTTCTCCTTGTCCCTCTCGCCGACTCCAATGCATCCCGGTTAGTCTATGGATGATCTGTTCGTTGCATGCTACTTTTCCTCTACAGGTGTAGATCTCGAGTTATTGATCTTACTAGAAGGAGAAGAAGCGGCCATCAACAATTAACTAGTCCATGCTCTTTCTTTTGTGAGAGACTAGAGAGGAAACATGAGCCGCCGATTTGTGAATCTGTTGGTCGATCAACGGCGCCCCCTCCTGCCCGCTTTCAAGCTACAGTGCACCGATCCTCAACCTTACTCTACCCCACCTGATCATCACCAAAATCGACAGCTCCTGCAGTAACAATGATGTCATTCCCGCCGCCACCGCCACGGCCGCCCCTGCTCACCACGGTGGTTTTATGGCCCCACAAGCCGCTATCATAGCCGGAGTGGATGCACCTACTCATAAGAAGGCCACCACGCCCGAGCCAAAGAGGCGGCGGTGTGAAGAGGCCACCGCATGACCCTGCCTTGGCTACTTCACGGTCGAAGAAGGTGAAGGCCACGTCGG
>NC_041382.1:52588646-52611253 GCF_002162155.2 Triticum dicoccoides
TTAGATTCGCCACCGGGCGCAGCTGACCATGCAACGTGGCGGAGGGGGAGCGTTATGGCTTGTAGAAGTCACGACGGGCAACAATATATACCACTTCTAGCGAGACATCGCGCATCGCTCACATCCATGCATCGATCGCTCAAGTCGCCGCACATAGGGTGGATCGGCCCATTAGCGCTACGTTCTGTAGTGTACTCTAGCATGGATCTGTGGGTTTCTTTCTTTCTTTTATTTTTATTTTTTCCCATTGCATAAAAAAACCAAAAAGTTTGTCAATTCAAAAAAGTTAGTGATTACAATTTTTTGCATCTATTTGAGAAAATATATGTAAATTTGAAAAAGGTACATGAATTCAAAACAATATTTGTGAATTCATAAAATCTTCATAGAGAATTCAAAAGGTGTTCATGTATCTGAAAAATGTTCATGCATTCATAAAAAAATATGAATTTGAAAAAATGTTCATGAATTCAATAAATGTTTGTGAATTGAATTTTTTTTAATAAATTCAAAAGGTGCTCATGAATTTAGGAAATTTTCATGAAGAATTCCAAAATGTTTTCGAATTCAAAATGAACAAATTTTGAAATCCCGGACAAATTTTTGAAAAATATGAAGCGAATTTTAAATTTATGAAAATTCTCTTGAAATTTTGATTTTTTTAAAAATATCCGAACATTTTTTAAAAACAGAAACAAAAACTGGAATTTGTTAAATAAAAATTAAAAAATAATAAAGTAAAAAAGAAAGGGAAAAACTATAATGGGAATTTATGAAAAGGAAACAACCGGAAAAATTAAGGAAAACGGCCCAGAAGTCAGAAAAAACTATAAAAAAAACTGCTTCCTGAGCTCTTCCTCTCCCACTAATGGGCCGACCTGCCAGGTGCGCCCTTACTGGACGAGCGTTCTGAGAAGTTTTGCTATGAGGGAAACATATCACTTGCGAGTCCCGGCGGGCATCTCTCATTGCGCCGATTTTATAAAAGAAAAAATTTCTCATTGCACCACCCTTGACCTCTCTTCCTCACACACCTTTCTCCTTGTCCCTCTCGCTGACTCCAATGCATCCCGGTTAGTCTATGGATGATCTGTTCGTTGCGTGCTACTTTTCCTCTACAAGTGTAGATCTCGAGTTATTGATCTTACTAGAAGGAGAAGAAGCGGCCATCAACAATTAACTAGTCCATGCTCTTTCTTTTGTGAGAGACCGGAGAGGAAACATGAGTCGCCGAGTTGTGAATCTGCTGGTCGATCAACGGCGCCCCCTCCTGCCCGCTTTCAAGCTACAGTGCACCGATCCTCAACCTTACTCTACCCCACCTGTTCATCACCAAAATCAACAGCTCCTGCAGTAACAATGATGTCATTCCCGCCACCACCACCATGGCCGCCCCTGCTCGCCGCGGTGGTTTTACGGCCCCACAAGCTGCTATCGTAGCCGGAGTGGATGCACCTCCTCAGAAGAAGGCCACCATGCCCGAGCCGAAGAGGCGGCGGTGTGAAGAGGTCACCGCATGACCCTGCCTTGGCTCCTTCACGGTCGAAGAAGGTGAAGGCCACGTCGGTTGCTGCCGCTGCGATGACTGCTGCAATGGTGGTGCATCCTCCTCCCCCTTTCGTTCTACCGCCGCCCATGGAGGAGGATTCCACGCCCCCGTCACTATACCTGGCCATGGGCAGCCCGGCCCGGTCGACCCGACCTGACCCGGCCCGACCGACCCGACCCGACCCAACCCGACGCTCCTCATGGGTCGGGCTAGGGCCCGTTGTATTTGTGAGTTAACGAAGAGGCCTGTCCCGAGGCCCGGTGGGCTTTTACGTTGACGGGTCGAGCTTGGGCTTGATTTCTAGGCCCGACGCCCGGGCCGGGCCCGGGCCTAGGATTTTTGTGTCGGGCTTGGTTAGGACCGGCCCAAAGCCCGACCCGGCCCGAGGGATGGCCAGGTATACCCGTCACGACCACCACGGCCATCTACAATATGTTCGACGAAATGTCGCAAAGGTAAAAAAGTTTTATGGGAGTTTTCATGGGTGGTGCGATGGGTGCCATGGGAGGCGGCTTGGATGGAGCTATGGGTGGCAATGACGCCAATGTTTACAATGAAGACAAAGAAGCCAATGATGACAACGATGCCAATGTTGCAAGCCAATGATGACAACGATGCCAATGTTTACAATGAAAGCACAAGTGACAATGGAGAAAATGAAAGTTAAGAGGCTATGCTCTATGTACTTTTATATTATGTGCACTTTTGTTTGTGTTGGTGATGCACTATCCTTGTGGTTTGCATTTGAATTTGATTTGTGCATTTGAAGTTGAATATATATATATATATATATATATGTGGAATTGAAGTTCTACTTAACATGTTTTTGACTATATGTGTGGTGATCTTCCAAAGGTAAATTCTATTCAGAGTTCATATTTTGTTCAATACATATGCAATTGTGGAGAACACATTTGTGTGCGGCTATCCTATTGTAGGGTAGCTGTTGGAGTAGTCTTGACCTATGTGGTGCCCTATTTTGGGGCATCTGATGAAGATGCTCAAGTTCTCATGCCCTAAAAATCACCTTTTTTCCTCTAAAATTTTACTCTAGGCAAGTTTTGGTGCCCTATTATAGGGCATCTATTATGGATGCCCGTACGTCATATATATAGAGGATGGCTTGCAGTCCTGGTTCAGATGGTTCCATGCCCTTATCTATGCCCTCCTGCCAAATTTCTTTGGGCAGGACGAATGGTACTAGCACCCTAACGACCAACCCAACTTCGATGACCCAGAAGCTAATCGTGACTCGGATAGTGATTACACGTTTACTGATTACGACTCGGGTGTTGATTACAAGGATGCTAAGGATGACACAAACTACGTCCAGTTGCCACCACCGCACCCTTGCGCCATGTGTGCCTTCACGGTGGTCAAAGTTTCATAGATCTGGGCATCCACGATGGACGCCAGCACATACTCCTTTGATACCATGAGGCGCGAGTGAAGCAAAGTGGGCATTGCTGTTCAGAGGCCACGACGTGTATGTCCTCGAGCGCAAGCTCTGTTTTAGCTTCTCGGATGAAGACGACTGGCTATGTGCGTCCAACCTTGCTCTCCCACGGACGGCATCGCAGAAGGTGTGGGAATAAGATGCTCCCCCGCCTGAGAGTGATCCGTGATGGCATCCCTCCTCCTGCCGCTCGGCTCTGAAAGGTTGTATCTGGCCAGGTTGTTCCAGAAGACAAAAGAGATGTGGAGCTTTGCGGCGTTGTCCGGTGTCGAGGTTTTTAGGAATGACGCCCCGGGAAGAGCCTCCAGATGATCAAACACAAGTCTAGACATTAGAACTTCGAAGCAAGAGATGATTCCAGACTAATCTGATTCTAATTTCAACTGTTGCAGATGCAAGACGAGTGGCTATCATGTTTTATCTTGCAAACAAATTAGTTTTCCATTGTAGTAGTGATGACAACTTCCTAATGCATGTGGTATGGTGCTTGCGCAAACTATATCTTAAGTGGTGGCGACATCGCTACCATTAACGCACTAGTGACCCAAATTGATGCAAATGATATGCTCAAATCTCCCACCTTCACCGAACTAAATGACGCTTCATACTTTTTCTCCTTGTAGTATCATGCTTAATATAGATGACCAAATTATAATTTGTTATTTGAAAACCCAAGAACTTTTGTCCGGAGTCTTCTATGGAGATCACCTTGCTAGCGGAGAGCTCACCTAAAAGAAAATCTACATTTAGTAGCAGGTAAGTTGACAGCTAGCGGCCTTTTTGTAAGTATCAGAATTGTGATTTAATTGTTGTGTTCGAAAAGGAACAAACTACACCAGCATCGAGTTAAACAGATTGATCATAAACTTGTATGTAAATAGCAAGTAAATGGTACCGGGGGGCGTAGGTATTGTCCGGTGGGTGCACATTTCTCACAAAACATGAGAAGTGCTACCCACTTATCACCACACTTGCACATCGGATGCACATTGATCAATTCGTATTCTGTTGGCATGTTTCTTGCAACAAACACATTGGAGTTTCTTGTATGTTTTTTAGTAAAATACACACTTGCCTCCATCATGGCCGACGTTCGGAAGCCGTTTTGAAAAAATGATGCAGGAAAGTCGAGGACCCCTATGTCATCCTAGTTACATGTCACACTGGTCAGCGACGCCCAAGGTGTTGTTGACCATAGTGCACCATGGTCCTCGACAATGTCTAGTACAAGATCGCTGCCACCTCTGATGCCAACGAAGGCCTTGAAGGGAAACATATCTATGTCTAACACATGCTCCTATTCCAGTTGGCATATTAGGGCTACATCAACCTGATGTTTTTGTTGGTCGGCATCTCCATGACAAGGGCTTCGTAATCACTGTTCTTGCATACCCACTTCAATGCGCTAGACCAGGCGCACTATCCAGAGTATCGCCACCCATGCAGTGTTAAACACCTCCTACAATAAAACTTCTAATTTGGGCAATCAACCTTGTTAAAATTTGAGACATGATGGTTTCGTAGCCATGCATCATGTCCGTTTCAAACAAGTTATGTCTATTAGCAAAGGGTTTTTCTACAAATGTGAAAATTCAATTGACCAGCTCATAATCTATGAGAAAATACAAATTCAAAAATATATTATCTTACGAGGAGAATAGATTCTTGGAATCCTATTTTTATTGCTAAGTGTCGATAGAACTAAACCCTAAACCCTAAACCAAGTAATATAGGAAAGCCTTAACCCGTACCATGGTACTAGAACACTAACAACACAACATCGCACACGTTGAAGCTTGCATCAATGACAGTATTGGCCAGTCAACGCCGGTCCTCCCATTGATATGAATTGATACTCCAAGAACCAGAATCATATGCCATCATGCATCAGTGAGAGCCATTGACCATAAGGACACAAGGTAGGTAAGAAGTAAAGAGAGGATTTTTAAATAATGAAAGATATCACACTCCCGTCCGTAGAACGCACATATGCGCGCACGATGCGGCTATATAAAATGGAACGTGCATGCTAGTGTTCAAAAATCTAGAGCAATTAGCAACAACTTTTATTCTTGCTGGTGCATGCCTTAGAAGTGAATCCAAACTTCACCGTACTTAGCTAGAATGGTGGGAGCTAAGCCTTTGCATTAAAGATTGGAGATTTACATGAGAAACCAGGGGAAGAAGAAAAAGAAAGTAATCGCCACAAGGCGGTTGTTTGTACATATATGTTTAAGTTAGCTAGCTAGGCTTGGGAGACAATGGGAAGCTAAAGACAAGCAAGAGGAAGAGAACAAGCCGTTCTGCACATTCAGTGATGTACTATACAACAATTTTGAACATGCAAGCGATATGTCGGGTAACCTTTTTGCGTGAACCTCTAGAAGTAGGTCGATCATCGGGTAGAAGAATCTGTTGTCCGGACGTTGTGTTGACGCACGAGCTTTGAGAGTGCATGAATGGTGATCCAATGGAGATTTGGCTTGCTGCTTTCTATGGATATAACATATATGAATATGCGATTCTTCGCAATGGGTCTTGGTGGCACTCGATTTCCTCTCATTGTGCTTTGGAGGTTTCCATATGTGTGGGTCATGGATGAAGATTGTACGTGCATGTCATGCACATAATGTTTCCTTAGGTTGTCCGCACATATTTGTAAATCTTACTATTGATAGCGATTTATGCAAAATGGATACGTCCATATACTTCCGTGTGGTTGGCGGTTTGCAGATCTTGGGGTCCATGGTGGTCGACCAAATGTACTCCTTCGACACCATGAGGGCGAGTGGAACAAGTTCGGCGCTTGGGTGCAACCATTCAGAGGCCATGCCATGTACGTCCCAGGGCACAAGCTCTGGTTCGGCTCCTCGGACGAGGACGGCTAGATCTGCACATTCAACCTCGCTCTCTCACATTTGGTGTTGTAGAAGGTGTGGGAAGGAGACCCGTCTCTGCCCAAGCGGTGTTCCGTGAAGGTGTTCCACCTCCCGTTTGGCTCCGGCAGGTTGAGCATGGCCAGGCTATTTGAGAAGATAGAAGAGATGGGGAGCTTTACGATTTTATCTGATATCGAGGTTTCTAGGGTTGGCAGCTCGGGGAGCCTCGAGATGATCAAGCACAAATCCAGATGTTACACCTTCGGAGAAAAAGATGAAATCAAGCTGATCTGATTATAACTTATAATTCATATTGTTCAAGCGTTGTAAGACCAAAGAGCAGAGACTATCATGTTTTATCTTGCAATCAGTTTCCATTGTAGTAATGATGATCACGCGTGTGTTGTGGTAATGGTGCAGATCGAAATGAAGTTGGCAACTACGGTAATGGTGTGTGTTCTTTGGTAACAATGCAGACCGATGATCACATGCTATTGTATCTTGCAACAAGTTTCTCCACAGGCAGTTTGCTTATACATTGCAATAGTAGTCATCCAAGTGCCTATTGGAGATCACCTTGTTAACAGGAGAGCTTTCCTACACATTTTTTTCATTCACTAGAAGGTAATTTGATAGTTAGCAGCTTTTTTTTGTTTTCTTAAAGTATAAGAACTGTGATTTTTAGTTGTCGTGTTCCAAAAGCAACAAAGTATGTATGGATTGAGTTAATCATCCTGATCGCAGTTTTAAGGAAAGACACATGCTTGAATCTCTCATGGCTAGTGCCCGCAAGCTGTTTGACAAAATGTTGCAGGGAAATCGAGGCCGAGCTTCGTGAATGGCTCTAAGGCAGAGCACCACACCACATTCGAGTTCGTAGGCTTGCTATCGTGCACATCCACTCCCTTGTGTTGTCCTAGTTGTTGTGTGTGGTACTGGTCGGCCAGGCTCGAGGTGGCGCTATGCACGGTGCACCGTCGCTCAGTCCTAGTCAATGTCCAGTATAAAATTCCCGTTATCGCCGATGGAAACCATGGCATTGAAGGGAAAGAAACGTGTCTGCATCTGCCGACCACCACGGAATTTGTCCGTGATACATGCTCTTATTCACTAGCATACTAGAGCCACATTTAACCCGATGTTCCGGCTACCAGCATCCTCCATGTCCAGGGTTTCGCCCTTTCTCACCCACTTCAAAGCCCCAGACCCAGTGCACCATCCAGAGTACATCCATCCATGTAAGGTAAACACATCTCGCATCAATACTTTTAATTTAGGCAACCAACCTTTTCAAATTTTGAGACATGATGTTCTGTCACCATGCATCATGTGTCTGGCTCAAGCAAGTCATGTCTATCAAAAAAGTTGTTGATGTTCTTTAAATATAAAAATTTAGTTAACCAGCTGACAATCTACAATAGACGTAGCATATTGTGTGCTAGGGAGAATAGATTCCTAGAATCCTGGATTTTCATTGCCGAGTGCTGATAGAACAAAACATGGTTCCTGGTTTTCTCTTGCAAAATATGGCGAAAGTCTTGACCCGTACCATGATAGTATGCATGGGGAGTGGTGAACAACACCTTTGGTATTAACATGAATTTCAATTTTGTCAATGACTTTTCTTGTTGGATTATGAATTTCCAAGTTAAGATTAGCAGTGTAGTTACCATTAGGTTTGCCACAATCTCTTCGGAATTGTGGAAAACTTGGAGCAATGCTTGTTTTAATATCACTTTTCCGTATGATCCTAACAATGTGATAATCAAGTGGCTCTTTGGCTTGTTTTGATTGCTTTTTAGATATCTAACCACTCAGTCCAAGTGGTAAGTGGTTGTTTAGCTTGGAGTTTAGAGACGTGGGCTACATGTTAGAGAGCAAAGCTGATGTCATGTGTTACGCCTAGTGTGTTCAGCATGAAGAGAGACCGGCCACTGATGGTTCTGAGGATTTCTGACTGACCATTTACGATTCTAGGACTTGTGTGAAAAACGTTGAGAGCGTCGAGTTCTTGTTCCAGCAAAGTGCTATGTTCTCCGCCAGGGCTGGATGTTTCTTCCAGCTTCTTGTGCATTGTGACATGTTGCCTAGTGTTTCCTCTTGCTACAATTTTGGTTGAGCTGAATCTTATGCTTGTTAACACTGAGCTTAGATAGAGTATCGTGACATGTATAATGCCTAGAACCCTGTAATTGGCATGGTCTAGATGATTATTTACGCTCACAGTTTCATGAAAATGGAATTTGGGGGGAGGTGGGTAGTCCATTAATTCAAAAGCCAATATCATGATACTAGAACACAAGCAATAGAATAATGCAGATGTTGAAGCCTGCATCAATGACAATGCCGACCAATTAATGTTTGTCCTCCATTGATACCCCAAATACCAAAATCTTCAATTACGAATTTTCAAATGAAATGATATGCCATCAAGCACCAGGCAGAGCTACCGTAAGGACACAAAATAGATAAGAAGTAAATGGAGGTTTTTTACATAGTGAAAGAGATCACACTTCCATCCTTGGCACACACAGGTGCATGCAAGGCATGACTCTATAATTTGCAGTGTGCATACTAGTGTAGAAAACCCTAAAACAACTAGGAGGGCCTTTTTCATTCTCATTGATGCATGGCTTGAAACTGAGCTGGAACTTCACTCAACTTAGCTAGCTCATATTCTATTTCCTTGTGCTGGAACTAGCATAGCCTCGGTTTTGATCTCTCCATATATCTTGGAGTTAGCTAGATAGGCTTAGGAGGCAATGGGTCATTAAGACAAGTAGCAATTCGTGAATCAGCTCTTCCTCACATTCAACCATGTAGTGCAATATGTAATGTTTGAACGAGAGAAGAATTTGGAGCTAAAACTTTTTTACATTAACCTGCCTCGAGAAGTAGGAGCGCAGCGGACAGAAGAACATGTTGTGTTGACAATGCAGGGACGCGGGCTTTCAGAGTGCATGAATATTTGAGGTGTAGCATGTACATGCATGTTAGGAACACAATGTTTTCTTAGGTTGGCGTATGCACATATTTGTAAATCTTAATAGGGATTTATGCAAACCGGATACGTCTATATACTTCTGCTATACACAACCAGTTCACCAAACAGGCTAGGTAAGATCTCCTTGAACTATTTAAGAAGGAGATTGAGGCAGGGAGCTTTGCGGTACTGTCTGGCGTCAAGGTTTTTAGGGATATCATCTCAGGGAGCCTCCAGATGACCAAGCACAAGTGCATATGTTACAGCTTCGGTGAAAGAGATGATGCCGAGCTGATCTGGTCCTAATTCCCGCTATAGCAGATGCAAGACTAGACACTATCCTATTTTAGTTATCTTACAGTCGCTTTTCCATTGTACCCAGCAGTGCAAACGATATGCTCAAAGGTCCCACCTTCACCGAACTAAATGTTGCTCCATACTTTTGCTCCTTGTAGTATCATGCTTAATATAAATGACCGAATTGTGATATGTTATTTGAAGACCCAAGAACTTTCTCCAGAGCCTATTTGCTTGTACATTGTTGTGGTAGTCCTCTAGGTGCTTCAAGATATCACCTTACTAATAAAGAACTCGTCTACAACATTTCTGTAGGTAATTTGGCAGCTAGCATCCTTTTGTTTTTGTTTGGTATCAGAACTGATATTTAGTCGCGTTCCAAAAGAAACAAACTACATTTGGATCAAGTTAATCAGTTTGATCCTAGTTGTATGGAAATTGCGAGTAGTGGTACCGGAAGGCATGGATCTTCTCTTGTGGGTGCACATTTATCACATAACTTAACTGATCACAGAACTTGCATGTTGGGTGCACATTGCTCAATTCGTGTCCACGTGGTATGTTTTTCTAGCAACAAACACCTTTGACTATCTAGTTTTTGTGTGTGCAAAATACACACTTGCATCCGTCATGGCGACGCCCGCAAGCTGGTCGACAAAATGATGTGGGACAGTTGAGGATTCAAGGCCAAGTTTCGCGGTGGCACGTTGAAGTTTGCTAGTATTGCTATCATGCACATCACACCCTGTGCCATCTTAGTTGCATGCAACGCTAGTCAGTGGGGCTCAACCTCTCAAGGCAGTAATGTTTATAGTGCTAGGGATGCAAATTTGGAACCTTTAGGATACACTTCGACCCTACTTAGTTCAACCAAATGAACTACAGTTTCAACAATGAAGTCAATTCTGAAAATTTAGTTCATTTTGTTGAACTAAAGAGGGACGGAGGGTACCCTTAATGTTCAAAAATTGCATGCCCATACAGTGTGTTGCTGTCTTCGATAACGTCCGGTACAAGTTGGCCGCTCCAAACCATGGCATTGAGTGTCAACACACTTACATCTACGGAGCGCGTCAGAAATTGTCAACGACACATGCTCCTATTCCCGCTGGCATATAATAGGGCGACATCAACGCAAAGTGGCACTCGCTGGTAGGCTGCGGTGATTTTTTCCCTTTTCACTTTTTTAGATGAAGGTGATGATTTTTTTTCTGAGATGTTTTTTTAGATGGAGGCGAGGGCTCTATGTATTTTTTTAAATAAAAATATGCGCATAGCTTCCTTTTAAGCGGCGCCACATGATGGCGCCCCAACCACTAGTCTCTATAAATTGTAGCGTGCATTCTAGTGTCGGAGAACCTAGAGCAACTAGCATGGGCTTTTCGTTCTCGCTCGTTGAATTTAGCTAGATCATCATTTTCACTTTCCATATATCCTGTCAATAGTATCGCCTCAACTTTGACCTCTCTCCACTCTTTTTTTACCCGGAATTGACAGGAGTTATGCCTTTGCACTAAACATTATGGATTTACATGAGAAGGCAGGGGAAGAAGAAAATGAACGTAGTCACCACAAAGCATTGTCTGTACATATATCTTCGCGTTAGCCAGAGGCAACGGGTAACTAAGACAAGGAGAGCCTCCAGCGGCTCGTTGGGGATGCGCTGAGCCTTTCTATGTGGCCATTTTCCGGCGGCATCCATCCCATCCTGCTACGGTGTGGCGCCTTCGATCCAGGCGAGAAGGTAGTGGCCTTCTTTGAAGATGGAGTGTTGGATGTGCCGTGTTAGGGCCGTAGGTCCATGGTGACGGCATGCCCCGCTGGTGTCGGTCCCTCTCTCCTTCGAGCCTGTGCGATCTTGTTTCTCGTGCAACATTCTCGGTTGAGAACCTCGGCGTTTACGGCTTCATGCTCCATTGCTTATCTTCAATTGTTGTAGCGTGTGAGGCTTAGTTTGATGCTGTCCATCTTTTGTGTGTCTTCTCGTCGTGTATTTCTTTCTCTTTGCCTGTGGGCATGTGCTTGTAATCCTGACCGATCGAGCCCCATCTCGAGCTCGGTTGATGCCTTTTCTCTAAAAAATCCGCAAATATACACATGCAAACATGTAATGCTATATGGCATTTTTGAGCCTGCAAGAAATATGTTAGTTAAACCTTTTACATGAACCCCGAGAAGTACAAGGAGCAGCGGAGAGAAGAATACGTTGCCCCGGCGATGCATGGATCAATCGGCCTCAGCATCTCTTGTTCGGCCACCAAGTCTTCTACAGCAGGGGCAGCGACTCCCTCCACAGGACTTCCTCATGTGAGATAGAGTAACTAGTATATTGGAGAAATTAGCAGAATAAACTACCGAAGAACCTGTTCTGAACTTTCGGCATCCAGGTTTCAATCGTCTACGTGATCACCTAGTATTCTTCTTCTTAAGCAGAGTTACTGTATTGTTGTTGTTGATATACTCCCTCTGTCCGAAAAAACTTGTCTCAAACTTGTCCCTCAAATGAAACTATCTACATAGGAACAAATTTTTTCGAATGGAGGGAGTAGGTTACTGTAGCACTCTGTATATTAGCGTAACTAGCAGAATAAATTATTCAAGTATCTGTACCGAACTTTCGGCATCAGAAACTGTCTGCACAGTCCAAGCACGGAACAAATATTCCTTTAATTTTTGGCATCCAAACCAATTTGCAGCCAAGTTAACAATCTTTTTTCTTTTCTTGTTATGTAGCTGCTAATGCCCACAGTGCTAAGGATGCAAATTTGGAACCTTTAGACTACCCTCCGTCCCTACTTATAGTTGAATCAAATGTACTAAAGTTTCAAAAATGATATTAGGGTCGACTCCACGGTCAAGGAGAAGCACGCCAGTGAGATCCCCTTTGTGGCGCTCATTCAAGAGAACCCACGGCTGATTCTACTAAAGTATTTTGTGGATCTGACCAAGAAGAATCCATCAACCAAGGGGAGCGAGGGCCCTTCACATAAGGAGAGTGACGACTTGGTGCCATTGAGTCCACCGACCATCATTCCCGACGACGCTTGGTCCTCCACTGTGGGGGATGTCCCCATGTGCTCCGGCTCCAGAATCACTAGTTTGACCAACAACACCTCGGAGTAGTTCACCTAGATAGTTTGACACTGATTTAGAGATATACTATGTAGCTGCTGATGTGGACTTAGATTAGCACTTGTGATGCTTTTGGTATATGAGTGAAGAATGCTGACGTGGCTTATGTATCATGTGTTATTTTTAACTTGCATTCCTTCTTGAATTTTTCTCTCTCTCTTTTTTGTAGATGAAGTTGTATGCGGTGTATAGAGGTAGGTGTCCAGAAGTCTATGATTCATGGTCTGCATGCAATGAACAAATGCTTCGTTACAAAGACAGCTCCTATGATTCCTTCAATAGTAGGGAGGAGCAGAGAATGATTACAATCAGTATGTGCTCGATCAGAAGAGACGTCATGAATTAGGCAATGGTGTAGGCCAGCTTATCGGACTGAGTGGATTGAAAAACTTGATAATCTTCTTTCAATTTTCCTAATCGTGGTGTTGTTTTTATCATGTGGTTGTATGTAGACATACTTTGTGACTTCATATGAAGCTTGTGTGAAGCATACATAATGAGTTTGTCGTTATGTGTCTGTGATCCTTATATAGGATACAAAGTTCTCTAAGTTGATATTCTTGTTATATCTGTTTTTGTTGTAGGGTTACATGAAAAAGATGCAAAAACAATGTTGACAGTGCAACTTTGCCGAGAGCTACACTCGGCAAAACAATCTTTTTCCTAGAAAGACGCTTGGCAGAAGGGACACGTGGCACATGTTGGCAGTTTGGTTGCTGGAGCTGCTTGTTTCAGTTAAGCCGAGTGTAGGCTCGCGGCAATGTGCATGATTTTGACGAGTGGTGCTCTCGGCAAAGACTTGACGAAATTTTGGGAAACTTTTTGTCTGCTTGAGAGGTGTACGTTGGGTACTCTTTGCCGAGAACAATTATCTGCAAAGACTTTGCCGAGTGTTCCTGGCACGCGGCGTAGGGTGATATTCCAGTAGTTCATGTGGCGGTTTATCTATTTTCCTTGTTTGTTTTACAATTTCTTGTATTATTTACTGTTATTGTTATTATTTCATTTTAGCTTTTTAATTTCTTCTCTTATTTGGGATCAGGGTTGGGGAGCAAGAGAGGAATACCTGAACCTTTTTGAATGTATATATGAATAAACGAACTTGCTGGTTCGGCCCAACTGACCAAGCGATGACCACGATCTCTCTCTCCCTTGCATCGCACACCTTCTTTCTTGACTCCAATACATGCTGGTAGCCTAGTGTGGGATGATCTGTTCGCCGCGTGCTACCACGATATAAAACTTAGCAAAACGTTTAAAAAAAATCTGAAACCTTGTGGATGTGATTTTGTCCAAATGTTTTAGGTGCTTGCAAAATTTGGTGGTGAAATGACATCCGAGGAGCTCTGTACAAAAAAAAAAAGGTTTGTGGTGAAAACATGTGAACAACAACATGGGTGCAGAGCATCATTTGTATTTCGTTTTGTATGGGGATCATTTGATGTTTTTTGATTACCAAACTTTACAAGCTCCTAACATTTTTTCATAATCACATCCAAGAAGTTTTAGAATTTTTTTTCTATTTTTTCTGAATTTACTGTTCACTTCGTGGGTGCATCGAAGGTGGGTGCAGCTGAATATATAATCCAGCTGAACATTTTCCATTTCTTTTGAAAATGAATGAGCTATCTAAATAAAATGAGGAGATTTAAAAATCTGAATATATTTTTTGTGCACATAGCTGATTCGGCCCAACTGGCCCAACAATGTTGCTGTGAAGAAGGAGCGGGCGTCTCTCGTTGCGTCGCGCCGCCGCACCTCCTTCCTTGACCCTCTCGCTGACTCCAATACATCTGCTTTGTAAATTCAGAAACTCAGATTTCACTGTCAAGGATATTGGGAGATTGGGAGAGGAATCATGAACCGCCGGTTCGTGAATCTGCTGGTGGATAAGTTTAGCGCGCCCCGACCCGCCATCAAGCTGCACCGCATCGACCCCGCGACCTTGTTCTACCCCACGGGATCACCAAAACCAGCAGATCCTGTAGCAGGTCCGGCTCCGGGGAGGCTGCCTCCAGCCGCCATGTCCTTCGACCGGCCATGTGAGCGGCACCACACAGGGTGGATCGATTTCATGGCCTTCAAGAAGAGCATCGTCGTCGCCGTGGACAACAAGGGCCGCACCCTCCTCTACGACAGCGCCGCTCGGGCCGTCCGCGCCGTGAACCTGATGCAGCCCCCTCTTGACTCGCCCCGCGTGTTCGTGGGCATGGGCGACCGCCTGTACGTCATGGAGATCGAGGATGGCCTGCCGTCCCGGCTTCGGTGGTTCCATGCCCTCATCTACGGCCCCCCGCCCGATTTCCTCGGCCAGCACGATTGGTATTGGCGCCCTTTCGACCTGCCCACCGTTGATCACCCCGACGCTGATCGCGACTCGGATAGTGATTACATGTTTTCTGATTACGACTCCGATGGTGATTACAAAGATGCTAAGGATCACTCAGAGTCAGAGTACAAGGAGACGCCGTCGCCACACCCCTGTGCTATCTGTGCCTTCACGGTGGTAGGCGACTCGCAGATCTGGGCGTCCACGGTGGCCGCTGGCACGTACTCATTTGACACTGTGAGCAGCGAGTGGAGCAAGGTCGGCGCTTGGGTGTTGCCATTCAGAGGCCGCGCCGTGTATGTTCCTGAGTGCAAGCTCTGGTTTGGCTTCTCGGACGAGGACGACAGGCTCTGCGCGGCCGACCTCACTTTGACACAGCCGGTGCTGGAGAAGGTGTGGGAAGAAGACCCACCTCCGCTCGAGGCGTGTTCCGTGACAGCGTCCCACCTCCTGCCTTTGGGCTCCGGCAGGTTATGTGTGGTCAGGATGTTCGTGAAGACTGAAGAGATGGGGAGCTTTGCAGTGATGTCCGGCGTCGAGGTTTTGAGGGATGGCGGCTCCGGGAGCCTCCGAATGATCAAGCACAAGTGCAGACGTTACAACTTCGGAGAAAGAGGTGTCGTCAAACTAATCTAATCCTGATTTCTAATTTCGACAAGAGACTATCCTGTTTTATCCTGCAAACAAATCAGTTTTCCACTTTAGTAATGATGATCACGTCCTACTGCGTGTGCTATGCTGTGGTGCTGGTGCGGATCGGAATGAGACTATCTACGTGAGTCACGGTTGCTAGTTCAAGGGACTGCAATAAAATACTACTGGGTGAGAACGCGTCTTGCAGCAAAAAACACGCTACTGGTGGTTCGATCTACTGGGCGAGCTAAGAGCATCTTCACTCGCCCCCGCCCTCCCCCCAACATCCCTCCGGGCTCTTTTTTTTTTAGCGTCGGCACCGAAAAATCGGCCAGATTATGCCCCCAGGACCTTGTTTATCGCCAGTTTGGGCCGAAATAACAGCCGGCGAACCCGAGCCGAACCCAAGCCCCCGGGGGTCGCCTGGGGCGCCGGCCGAAGCAAAAAGGCGTGTTGGTCCACTCTGTCGGCGAGAGACAGCCCTTTTCCTGCCTATCCCCCGCTTTTCCCCTTCATTTCCCTCCATTTCCCCCCTTGTGCCCCTCTTCTCCCGCCATTCTCCTCCCTCTCCCCGCCATCCGGCCGCCATCCCGCCATGCCGCCGAAGAAGTATTCGGCCCCTCGCACCGCTGCCGTTGCCGATGCCACCCAGCCGAAGCAGAGGAAGCCGAAAGCGCCGCCGGCAAAACCACCGAGCATATCGAACGCCGACTGGAAGGCCGAGGTTCAGTGCCGGGAGGTTGTCACCACCGACCGGCGGAACAGGCACAACGCCAAAAAGGCCCGGGACGCGGCGGCGGCGGCGGAGCAGGCAGAGGCGTCTCGCGCGGGGATGATGAATCCACCAGGCGGGCATGACCCGCAAGCTGCCTGGAGCCAGCATAGCGTCAGGTCGTCGGCCAACTTCTCACCGTCGCCACAACCCTGGGGGTACGCACCATAGCCTGGCTACGCCCATAGTGACGCGCATGGCGGATTCAACCCCAATATCACCTTTTCGCATGGCCAGCGCGCCTCACCCTCCGATCTGAACCCCGACCAGCACACGCCCTCGCCCGCGTTCGCTGGCGTCCAGTACCCCCTGTACACCTACTCACCGCTGGCGTACGCCGCCTTTGCGCCGTGGTGCCCTGCACTTCTCGCAAGCCTCGTCGTCGGGTTTCGGCAACCCCGACGCGACGGAAGCCGACATGGACGAGATCATCACGAGCGGCTCGGTCGCCGCCGCCGCCTCCCCCGGGTTCCAGGCGCAAGACGATACAATGGAACCCGCCGGCGACATGGACGACAAGCTCGACTACGGTGAGGAGGAGGAGGAGGAGCCGGCGCCTGCACCGACGAGGAAAGGCAAAAAGAAGAAGCGAGGGGGGGGGGGTAGGACGGGCGTCAACTGGATGTCCAAAGAAGACGAATGCCTCGCCGAAGCATGGAAGACCGTCTGCCTCGACCGGATCACCGGCACGAACCAAAACACCGACACGTATAGGGAGCGCATCAAGTCGGAGTTCGATGAGCGCAAGCTGGTCGACCCCTACCTCGCCACCATCCACATGCAGCGTGGCTCGAAGGCCATGTCGAACCATTGGGCGATCATCCAAATGGCCTGCAACAAATGGCATGGGATCGTTGAGGAGATCGTGGCTCACCCAGAAAGCGGTGCCAACGTCGAGGGTCAGGTATGCATAGACACCGGCTCTCACTTCTTTTCGTCGTGTACGTCGCCGACACTTGTTCTTCAACGCATTCGGATGTTCACCATGTACTGCCAGGACAGCAGCACCGACCAAGAGTTCAAGTACCTCCACGTGTTCTCTCGGATTGAGAAGTGCGAGAAGTGGGCGGATGTCCGACGCACCCTCGCCAAGGCCAAGAAGACGTACAAACCAGACGCGCCCACGCCGGGGGTGGCGGATGGGCACCCTGATGGCAACAAACGAGCCAAGACGACGAAGGACACCGCACTGGCTACCGAGCGGCTGCACGCGTCCATCGAGCAGTGCATCGCCGCTGACGCCAAGAACCACGCCGCCAAGAGGGAAGAGAAATCAGAGGCGCGGTGGTTGGCGTTGATGACGAACAACGCCGTCAAACTCGACCTACTCCGGACCAACGTTGCCGCGAAGAAGAGGAACACCGACCTGGCATTCCTGATGGGGGGCGGACATGTCGACGATGGACGAGTAGGTCAAGGTGTGGTACCTGGTGGAGCGCGGCCTCATCTTGAACCAGATGCCTTCGATGACCGTGCCAACTCCCACGCCGACCCCAACACCGCCACCAAGCCTGAGTGATGATGCCTCCACGACGCCCAGCACAGAAGTCGCGCAGACGCCGACCAACCCGAGCATGCTGACTCCCGCCAGTCTGACGCTGGAGGAGCACGCCGCCGTTTGATGCATTGCCTACGCGTCCTTTTGAACGCCGAACTTTCGAGTATGATTGATCACCAAACTGTGGCATGGTGATTGCCGAACTTTGTGGAAGCCGTTGATCGCCGAAGTTGTGGCATTCTTTTGGGTGCGTGAAAATGTCAAATTTTAATTTATACGCGTCTTGGGGCCAAAACCTGGGGGCGTGGCTGGGAATTGGATCGCCCCCATGGCCAAAAAAGCGCCGGCCGAAGGACCAAACCATAATCGTCGGGTGCGCTGGGTGGGGGGACGTGTGGAGATGCTCTAACATTAGGAAAGGAAATGGTGTCGCGATGGGGTGATTATCATTGACATGCTGCTTATATGAGGAAGAACCAGGGAGAATAGATTCATGGAATCCTGGGTTTTCGTTGCTAAGTGCTGATGGAACTAAACAAAGGTTCCTGGTTTCTCTTACAAAATACTAGTATGATATACGTAAGGCATAACCTGTACCATCATATATACTAGAACATGAGCAATAGCAAAACATTAGCACATATTGAAGCTTGCACCAATGTCGGTACCTGCCAATCAACGTATGTCCTTCCATTGTCCAAGTACCAAAATGGCATGCCACCATGCATCGATGAGAGCCATCAATTGTAAGGACACAAGATAGATAAGAAGTAAATGGAGGATTTTTAGATAATGGAAGAGATCACACTCCTGTCCTTACACAGACAGATGCATGCATGATACGGCTCTATAAATTATAGTGTGCATGCTAGTTTCCGAAAAACTAGAGAAACTCGCAAAAGGCTTTTCCTTCTCGCTGATGCATGGCATGAAATTGAGCCGAAACTTCGCTGAACTTAGCAACTAGATCATATTCGTTTTCCGTATGTCAGCAATAGCATGGCCTCGGTTTTGATCCCTCCATTTATTTTGGAGTTAGATAGCTAGGCTTGGGAGGCAACAAAGAACTTGAACCTGCTAGTATGTTGGTTGCTTTGGAACAAATTCAGCAACATAGTGCTTTATGAGATACTCAAACCTACGAGCAGTATGTCAGTCAATTTTTTTTTTTGCATGAACCTCAAGAACTAGAGGGAGCAGCGGGCAGAAGAATACATTATCTCTTGGTGCTGAATGCATGTTCGCGGACCGACAAAGTCAGCTATTTTAGCTTTAAAACTAACACTAATTTGTACTATGATGTTGCCCATGAGCAGTGACGGCGGTAGGATGTGACTGAGCCCCGGGCAGCCCCAGGCTGCTTGTGTACACTGTAGCCAGCACTATGGCTACAATGTGTACTACGGTGTACAAAGGGAGCTGCCCTCACGCCCCATGAAGCAGCCCGGGCTGCCTGGGGCCTATCTCCGCCACTACCCGTGAGCCTGCCCCACTTGCATCCTTAGCTGTGAGAATGCGGGCCTTGAGAGTGCATGGATGGCGATTCAAGGGAGATGCCTTCTATGCAGGTATAACATATAAAAATATAAGATTATTTGCACTGGATTTTTGTAGCGCTCGATTTACTCGCATTGTGGATGGAGGTTTGATGTGTGGGTCATGGGTTTAGACTGCACGTCCATGTCATGCACATAATGTTATCTCACGTTGGCAGATCCATATATTTGTAAACCATACTGATATCGATAGGGATTTCTACAAACTGTATATGTCCATATACTTATGGTATGCAAGATCAACTTTTTGGCGATGGATTAAGGACATATATTGTTGGTTAAGATGTCCTCGAACTATTTAAGAAATTCATGCATAAATTAATTAAAATGTTTGGTATGAGAAAGTGATCCATGTTCTTCCACTTGTGATGTGAATCATAATATTGTCGGCTTTTTCTGTATCTGAATCTGAATAGCATGCTTCTATAGCCCCGGATGCCACTAGGAGCTTCTTTTTAGATGAACTACTTTCACAACTTTGGAAAGTGTCCTTCTGTTCGCGAGCTCATATGCACCCTCATTGAATAGTAAGTTTAAAAAATAGTTAAAAATAAAAAAAGTGTTTTTAACTATTTTTCAATTTTACTGTTCATGAGGGAGCATGTGATCTCGCGAGCAGAAACTTCATTTCCCACAACTTTTTGCATTTAGTAAGTTACTCATATTCATAGCTCCATAAGTACTTAATGGTTTAACCTCTATGGTTAAGGTACACTTCATGACTAATATGTTAGTGGTTGCGAATTTGTTATGACACTAGGATGGTTATTGATTCTAAACAAGGAAATCCCAATTTCAGTGCATACTGCATAGTACACCCCTAGTTTAGAAAACCAAACCGAAAATCAAACTGGAAAGGTTGTCTGCTCAGGTTTTTACCAGTCGGACCACCGGTTCGATTTGTCGGTTCTTTAAGCAATAAAATAATATATGTTGACTAATATATGTGCTAATATAGTGTGAAACAATAGGTCAAATATAATTATTTTCATGTAGTGTACAACAAAGTAGCACAACCGAGTTGGTTTATGGGCCGTGGGCTGGCCCGTGTACTACTCACACGACCGGTTTCTATTAAAAACATTTTCCCTTGGTTTTTCCCGGTTTAATGGCCCGATTTTTTCACCGGTTTTCTAGAAAATCGGCCGTTTTGACTGGTTTTCTCTGGTCTGATTGCAGAACAGTCTTATTAGCTTAAAAACCGCTAAGGCTGCCGGTTCCGGTTTTTCCTGGTTCGACCACTGGTCCGGTCTGGTTTTTTAAACTAGGTGTACACCAAACAACAAACAAACAAACAAACAAGAAGCTCTAGTGGACTATTTTATCTCATGGTAGACGTTTCTTTTGGGGGAGAAGTCTATTTTGTGCATCACTCTTTTCTGTATCAATATACACAGAAGAGAGTGTTCCACATGATTGTGTGGAAGATGATGGAAAGCGTCTCAACTCTCCATATAGGGAGAGCCCGTGATATATATTGATTGGGACGAGAGAAGTCTCGTGTCTTTACAGAGTTCGGTTGTTCAAATAATTGAGAGAGAGAGAGAGAGAGAAAGAGAGAGAGAGAGAGAGATACAACAGGGAGAAGAGAAAAAGAGAATAAAAGTTAAAACAACCAAGGTCTATCTCTACACCACTAGCCTTGGAGTATCCTTCCCTATACAACATTGCACAACGGAAAGAGGTTTTTGTTAGTACAATGTTGGGTTTTGTCCCTCTTAACATACGGTTCAGGCGATTGCTAGTGGGAGAACGATGTGACAGATGGTTGCGTCTCGTGCATAGATTAATGGAGGTTAAACTTTCTGATGCGGCGGATACCTTACAGTGGAAGTTGTGCGTGTCTAGGGTATTCTTGGTTAAGTCTATATGTATACAGACTTGATAAACACATGCCTATCCCGAGGTCGATCCACATATGGAAAATCAAGGCGCCGTCGAAAATCAAGGTGTTTATGTGATTTGTGCATAAAGGGAGTAATTTTGACAAAGGATGACTAGGCAAAGCATAGTTGGGAAGGTAGTAAACGATGTTGCTTTTGTGATCAGGACGAAACTATAGAACATCTTTTTCTCCAATGCCCACTTGCTAAGTTATTGTGGCGGACCATTCACGCGTCCTTTGGTGTTACTCTGCCCGTCACAGTTTCACATTTATTTGGGACTTGGTTAACTGAGATAGAGCCTAAAACCACGACACATATTCGAGTTGGAGTGTGTCAATTACTTCTGGCCATATGAAATTGTCGGAATTATGTTGCCTTTAACAGACAAACCATCACAATTTTTTACAGGTTATCTACAAGGCGTCTGCTTGGATCCGTAAGTGGTCATTACTTAGCCATGCGGACCACAAGGAGCTTATAGATATTGGGTGCAACCGATGGAAGATGGTTTCATGGGATACTTATAACCGGTTTGGATGACGGTCCGGCAATATGATAGGTGTCTAGTCATCTTACCCTATTTTCACCGGTTGTGGTCACTTTTTTATGAGATTCGTAGTACTGTTTGAGACCTTGTTCTGAACCTGGATTTTTTTTAATAATATGGTTGTGTGCATCAAGAGATGCAGAGGCCGAGGGTACGTATTCCTCCTTTTCGAAAAAAACCAATGTCTATCTCTATCTCTATCTACCTAGACTTGTTACACAACATGATGTTTAACACTCCGCCTTAATCATAACTGCGCAAGTTGAGATTACGCTTGAGCTCTTCTAAGCATCTAGTAGGTAGTGCCTTTGTGAAGATTATTCATGAATTTTTGAAGCTCTGGTTCGGTCTCTTTGACAAAGATGGCCGGCTCTGCGCATCTGACCTCACTCTGACACGGCCGGTGCTGGAGAAGGTGTGAGAAGATGACGCGCTACCACCCAAGGTGTGTTCCGTGACGGTGTCCCACCTACTGCAGTCCTGCCGTTGGGCACCGGCAAGTTGTGTGTGGCCAGGTTGTTCGAGAAGACAGAAGAGACGGGGAGTTTTGTGTGGTCAGATGATCAAGCACAAATCCAGACATTCCGGCTTCGGAGAAAGAGATGATGTAAGACTGATATGATTCTAATTCCTACTGTTGAAGGTGCAAGACCAAACGTTATCATGTTTTATCTTGCAAACAGATCAGTTTTGCACTGTATACTAGTAATATACTGATAATCACATCCTATGCTACCGCGTGTGTTGTGCTCTGATGCTGGTGCGGATCGAAACTACACTATCTTGGTCAAGTCACAATTGCCCGTTCATTGGTTTTATGGGAACTGGAACAAATATTACTAGGTGAGAGTGCGTCATGCAACAAAGGTTGCGCTACTGGTGGCGTGATCTGCAGGCGCACCTACATTGATTCATACGAAGTGTACTAAGAAATGGTTTTGCTCGATGGGGTGATTATCATTGCGATAGTGTTGAATTAGACAGCCGGAGAGAATAGAATCCTGAAATCCTGGGTTATTTTGCAAAGTGATACTAGAACACCAGCAACAACGGAACAATGCACATGTTGAAGCTTGTATCAACCAGGGGC
>NC_041382.1:52611842-52614664 GCF_002162155.2 Triticum dicoccoides
GGGGGGCGAGTACGTTTGTACTTGCGATTGTATCGCTAGCGATACGCATCTGTTCGAAGTTCGGTCGGCCTGGCCCCTGCTCGTCCCCCTGGCTCCGCCACTGGTATCAACGACAGTACCGGCCAATGAACGCCTGTCCTCCCATTGATCCAAATTGATACTTCAACTTTCCAAGTACCAAAATGATATGCCATCATGCATCAGTAAGAGCCATCGATTGCAAGTACACAAGACAGATAACAAGTTAATGGTGGATCTTTAGATAAGCAAAGAGATCACACTTGACTCCCGTCCTTAGCAGGCACTGATGCATGCACAACACGACTCTATAAATCGCAGTGTGCATGCTAATCTCAATAAACCTAGAGCAACTAGCTAGGGCTATTAGTTGTTGCGGATGCATGGCTTGAAATTGAATGGAACTTCGCTGAATTTGCTAGATCGTTATATTCACTTTCCATATATGCTGGCAATAGCATCATCTCAATTTTGACCTCTCCATATACCTTTATTTTTTTGGACCCAAAATGGCCGGAGCTATGCCTTTGCATTAAAGATAGGGGATTTAAATGAGAAAGCAAAGGAAGAAGAAAAAGAAAGCAGTCGCCACAGGGCATTGTCTGTACACATATCTTGGAGTTGGCTAGCTAGGCTTGGGACGCAACGGGAAACTAAGACAAGCGTGCTCTGGTGAATCTGCTGTTCTGCATATTCAACCATGTAGTGGCAGATCTCAAGTTTGAACCTGGAAGTGATATGTCAGTTAATCATTTTACATGAACCTCGACAAATAGAAGGAACATCGGAGAAAATAATGTGTTGTCACATTGTTGCTTGGACACTGGGTTTGTGCATGAATGGCCATTCACGGGAGATTTGACTAGCTTGCCGCCTTCCTTGGAACTGTAACATATAGGAATATATGATTCTTTGCATTGGATCTTTGTAGCGCTCGACTCCCTCTCATGGTGGGCCGAGCTTTCGATATGTGTGGGTCACAGATGTAGACCGTACATGCATGTCATCCACATGATGTTTTCTTAGGTTGGCAGATGGACATATTTGCTAATCTTACTGATATCAATAGGGATTTCGGCAAATTGGATATGTCCATATACTTCTTGTATGCAAGATCTGTCTTTTTTGGTGATGGATTAAGCATGTATACCTCTCGGTAAGATCCCCTTGAACTTTTTAAGAAATTTATTTATATATAAACTAGAACAATGACCGTGCGTTGCAATGGGATATAAATATTCTAGTACGTTAGCTTGTGATTTACCTATCAATAATAATGTGATTGTGTAAATAAACATTCATCAAATTCTGATTGTGAATTACGTTATATTTTGATTATAAGTTTGGTAAGTAAAAAATTAAAGTGGAATTGGTCCAGAAGGTAAGTAAATTAAGATGATTGGTTATCATATACATGGAAGGTTGGACGAAGGAGTGGTGGGAAGAATGGTGAAATGAGAACCTTACGTTCTTTTAAAGTAGTAGAGATTAAAACTTTGGGTACAAGGAAGTCTTCCATGATCCTCACTACTTGTGACAGGAATCATAAATCCATCGACCTTTTCTGTATCCGAGTTCAAATAGCATGCTTCTATTGTTGTAGGTACCATCATGAAATTCAGAAGAGCATCTTCCTCAACTTTACACAGTTAGTAAGTTGCTTACATTAGGCATAGCTCTAGATGTATTTAATGACTTAAACCTCTGCAATACATTTCATGACAGCAAAATATGTTAGTGCTTGGTAATTTGCAATGCACTAGGATGGATATTAATTGCTAGATAAGGAAATCCCAGTTTCAAGGTATAAAACATCAAACAACAACCAAACTAGAAGCTCTAGTAGATTATTTTATAGTAGAATCTTTTTTCTAGAAAACTTCCATTCATGTGCAACACTCTCTTCTTTACTGGTATACTTAATTAAGTCCATCACAAATATAAGAGTGATGTACATGGATGGACTTGGTTATATTTTTAAATTATTTTTATGACATCCTAGTTGCGCGCTAAGCTAGTCAACAGCGCCCAAGGTGTTGTTGTCCATGGTGCACCTTTGTCCTCAACAAAGTTTGGTACAAGATCACCGAGGGCGCTGACGCTAACCATGGCGATGAAGTGCAACACATCTGTGTTTGTCAACCACGACGGAATCCGTCAGTGAAACATACTCCTATTCCCCGTTGGCGTACTAGCTAGGGCCACATCAACCCAATGTTTCGGACGGTCAACATCCTCCATGTCCAAGGCTATGCCATCACCATTTTGCACACCAACTTCAAAGCGTTGGATCCGACGCACTATCCAGAGTACCACCACCCATTCAGGGGTAAACACCTCCTACATCAAAACTTCTAATTTGAAAAACCAACCTTGTTAAAATTTGAGGCGTGACGGTTTCGTAGCCATGCATCAGGTCTGTTTCGAACAAGTTATGAACCTTGTTAAAATTATTTTCTTAGAAATGAAAAATCAATTGACAAGCTCAGAATTTACGGCAAAATACAAACCCAGAAGTATATTGTCTTCTAGGGATAATAGACTCACGGAATCTTGGTCTTTCATTGGTAAGTGTTAGTAGAAGAACTAAACACAGGTTCCTTGTTTTCACTTACAAAGAAATATGCCAAGTAATACAAAAAAATTGTGAACACGTCGTAGCTTGCATCAATGACCTTTCCTCCCGTTAATTTGAATCGATACTCCAAGTACCAAATTGATATGTCATCATGCATCGGTGAGAGACATTGACCATAAGGACACAAGGTAGGTAAGAACAGTGGCGGAGCTTGGGCACGAATCAT
>NC_041382.1:52615014-52623844 GCF_002162155.2 Triticum dicoccoides
CGCCACTGGGTAAGAAGTAAATGGAGGATTTTTAGATAATGAAAGAGACCACACTCCTGTCCTTAGCACGCACAGACACGTGCACAAAGCGGTTATATAAAATGCAGCATGCATGCTAGTGTAGATAAATCTAGAGCAACTAGCAAGTGCTTTTCGTTCTTGCTGATGCATGGCGTTGAATTGAACCCAAAGTTTGCTGAACTTAGTTAGATCATTATATTAACTTCCCATATATGCTAGCAATATCATCATCTCAACTTTATCGGTTTGTTCATTTTTTTAGATAGCAAACCACTCCTACCACGTGGTATCATCATCTCAATTTTGACCTCTCCATATATCTTTTTTGGATTTACCTAGCTAGGCTTAGGAGGTAGCGGGAAACTAAGACAAGCAATACATTCTGAATCAGCTATTCCCCACGTTCAACGATGCAGTTCCACACAAGAATTAAGAACCTCAACATGTAGGAGAAGTAGCGGATAAAAGAACCCCATCCCTCGTACCGGAGCTGCATGCATGGAAATGAGCTTTGACAATGCATGAATAGCGATCCAAGGGAGATTTGGCTTGGCGCCTTATATGGGTCTTTGTAGCACTCGATTTCCCCTAATTCTGGTTGGAGGTTTCGATATGTGTAGGTCATGTATGTAGACTGTAAGTGCATGTCATGCAGATAATGTTTGTTAGGTTGGTTGATGCACATATTTGTAATTCTTACTGATATCAATAGGGGTTTATGCAAACTGGATACATATGGGTCAGCGATTTGCAGATCTTGGCGTGCACGATGGACGCTGATACATACTCATTTGACACCGTGAGCGACAAGTGGAGCAAGGTTGGCACGTGGGTGCTTCACTCTCAGACCTTGAGGAGGTCTCGCCTGAATTGAGAAGTGATGGATTATTTTATAAGAGATTGGATTCTTTTTTTTTTGAATTTTCATCGAGGGGGATTTCCCCACCTGAATTGTATTCATCTGCCTATAAGGCTTTGCAGCCCGTCCCAAGATAGGTTCAAGCGAACCAGAAGTACAGGGAGCACAAGGGAGAAGAGATAAACAGAAAACAACTCACGCCAACAACACACATAACAGGGGAAACAACGAGGAAAAACACAACAAAGAGCACCATAGGAGAAATCTAATGGCATTGGCCAGCCAGACCAAACCACGACACTGCACCATCGACGCCATCGAAAGGCTCCACGTATCCGAGACTGCACAACGCCGCGACACCACCTGTGTCGCGAGGCACATTCGAAGGGCCACGCGAGACCGAGACGACGCCACAACACCTGTGTGCCGCTGTCATAGTCAAAGGGCATCGCCTAGCAAACCAAACCGCGGTACTGCATTGTCGACGCAATCGAAAGGCACCCCACAACCGAGACCGCACAACGCCGCGACACCACCTGTGATGGGGGTACGTTCGAAAGGTTATGCGAGGCCGAGACGGCGCCACAACACCTGTGTGCCAACGGCGTAGCCGCAGGGCACCGCCAAGCAGAGACGCACCGAGGAGCACTCGAGCACGACACACACACCACCGTCGACCCCAGACCGGCCGCACCACCACCACCGACCACCTGTTGGGGTTCGTAGCAGAAATTTAAAATTTTCTACGCATCACCAAGATCAATCTATGGAGTAATCTAGCAACGAGGGGAAGGAGAGTGCATCTACATACCCTTGTAGATCGCTAAGCGGAAGCGTTCAAGTGAATGGGGTTGATGGAGTCGTACTCGTCGTGATCCAAATCACCAATGATCCTAGCGCCAAACAGACGGCACCTCCGCGTTCAACACACATACGGAACGGAGACGTCTCCCACGCCTTGATCCAGCAAGGAGGAGGGAGAGGTTGAGGAAGAGAGTCCAACAGCAGCACAACGGCGTGGTGGTGATGGAGTGGCAGTTCTCCGGCAGGGCTTCGCCAAGCTCACGCGAAGGAGGAGAGGTATTGGAGGGGAGGGGCTGCGCCAGGTTCAAGGGTGTGGCCGCCCTCCCACCCCTCCACTATTTATAGGTGGGGAGAGGGGGGCCGGCCCCCCTAGATCCCATCTAGGGTTGGGGGCGGCGGCCAAGGGGGGGAGGAGTGCCTCCCAAGTCAAGTGGAGGCCCTCCCCCTTAGGGTTTCCCCTCTCCCATGCGCATGGGCCTTGGGGGGGCTGGTGCCCTTGGACCATTAAGGTTAGGGCGCCCCCCTACAGCCCATGCTGCTGTATTGGACGTGGTGGAACATTTTCCAGACCTCCGGACCCCTCCGGAATCCTCCGGAACCTTCCGGAAGCTTCCCGGTACAATACCGGAAAAAACCGAACTTTTCCCGGAACCCGAACACTAGTAGAAAACAGGGCTTTGATCCAGTCCGAGTCAGCCCATGAGTCCCAGTTCAGTCCAGAACCGGGACCAATGTGGGCATTGGTCCCGGTTCGTGAGCCCAGGGGGCCAGCCGGGCCACGTGGGTCATTGGTCCCGGTTCATCTGGACCTTTTGGTCCCGGTTGGTGGGATGAACCGGGACCAATGGGCCTCACTCCTGGCCCACCATCATTGGTCCCGGTTGGTGGCTTAAACCGAGACCAAATGCTCCCCTTTAGTCCCGGCTCATGTCACCAACCGGGACCAATGAGATGCCTATATATACCCTCGCTCGCGAGCAGAGCACCCTAGTACTCTATTTTTCTCTGGCCGAGGGGGAGAGGGCTTGGTGGTGCTCTAGCTCACCTCCTATACACACAAGGTGTTCGATAGAATGCCCGAGCCACACTACTTAAGCTTTCTCCTCTCCAAGCTCCATTTTCCATAATATTTGTCTAGGTTTAGTGGTCCGTCAAGCCCCGTCCCCGTCTTCACCGCCGTCGATCACCCGCGCCGAGCTCATCGCCGACACCACCGTGGTGAGCCTCTTGTTCTTATCTTCTTTCTAAAGGAAAAATATTCTTACTTGTATGTTTACATAGATACTTGTATTATTTTCTTACTTTTATTATTGCATCTTATATAGTGCGATGGTTTTGGTATCCGCCCCCGTCGGCCCTCGTCCTGTCTATGATTCGGATGTGGTATATATATTATCTTTATAACTATTGGTTCATTTATTGTTTATGAAAATTATGCCGACCAACGTGACATAGATTTTATTTATGTAGGATGTATGTGAATCAGAAATGCCAACCGACCCTATTGTCGAGAGGTTAAATTTAGTTGAAGAAGAAAACAATTTGTTGAAGAAAAAAATAAAAAAAATTGAGGAGGAGAAGATGATATTGGAGTTGCATGTTGCGGATGTCGTCGATGATAACAAGATCAAGATGGATGCAATGCGCTTGAAGATTAGAAAGATTAGAAAATATGCCATTCATACCGAGGCTTGGTATCATTATGCCGTTGGATCAATTTTTACCTTGGTTGCGATTATGATCGCATTTGTTTTTGCATTGAAATATTTTTCATAGTTTCAATGTATGGTTTAATTAATTAGATGCTCTGGAGAGCTATATGTTGTTAGATGAGAACTATGTATGCACTTTGGTTTTAATATGATGATGAACTTCTATTAATTTGGACACTTAATTATATATAATGCACGCAGATGAACCGGCAATGGATGTACGGTGACAGACACACCCGCGAGTACATTAAGGGTGTGCATGAGTTTCTCGATGCGGCTGAGGCAAACAAGCAGAATGGTTTTATGTGTTGTCCATGCACTGAATGTGGGAATACGAGGTCTTACTCTAACCGGAAAATCCTTCACTCCCACCTGCTTTACAAGGGTTTCATGCCACACTATAATGTTTGGACGAGGCACGGAGAAATAGGGGTTATGATGGAAGACGGCGAAGAAGAAGAGTACGATGACAACTATGTGCCCCCTGAATACGATGATGCTGCAACGGGGGGAGCTGGTGAAGATCAAGAGGAACCAGACGATGTGCCCAATGATGCTGCAACGGGTGAAGCTGCTGAAGATCAAGAGGAACCAGACGATGTGCCCGATGATGATGATCACCGCCGGGTCATTGTCGATGCAAGGACGCAATGCGAAAGTCAAAAGGAAAAGCTGAAGTTTGATCGCATGTTAGAGGATCACAAAAAAGGGTTATACCCCAATTGCGAAGATGGCAACACAAAGCTCGGTACCGTACTGGAATTGCTGCAATGGAAGGCAGAGAATGCTATGGCTGAAAAAGGATTTGAGAAGCTACTGAAAATATTGAAGAAGAAGCTTTCAAAGGATAACGAATTGCCCGACAGTACATACGCAGCAAAGAAGGTCGTATGCCCTCTAGGATTGGAGGTGGAGAAGATACATGCATGCCCTAATGACTGCATCCTCTACCGCGGTGCATACAAGGATCTAAACGCATGCCCGGTATGCGGTGCATTGCGGTATAAGATCAGACGAGATGACCCTGGTGATGTTGACGGCGAGCCCCCCAGGAAGAGGGTTCCTGCGAAGGTGATGTGGTATGCTCCTATAATACCACGGTTGAAACGTCTGTTCAGAAACGAAGAGCATGCCAAGTTGATGCGATGGCACAGTGAGAACCTAAAGAAAGATGGGAAGTTGAGAGCACCCGCTGATGGGTCGCAGTGGAGAAAAATCGAGAGAAAGTACTAGGATGAGTTTGCAAAGGACCCAAGGAATGTATGGTTTGCTTTAAGCGCGGATGGCATTAATCCTTTCGGGGAGCAGAGCAGCAATCACAGCACCTGGCCTGTGACTCTATGTATGTATAACCTTCCTCCTTGGATGTGCATGAAGCGGAAGTTCATTATGATGCCAGTTCTCATCCAAGGCCCTAAGCAACCCGGCAAGGAAATTGATGTGTACCTAAGGCCATTAGTTGAAGAACTTTTACAGCTGTGGAATGGAAACGGTGTACGTACGTGGGATGAGCATAGACAGGAGGAATTTAACCTTAAGGCGTTGCTGTTCGTGACCATCAACGATTGGCCCGCTCTCAGTAACCTTTCAGGACAGACAAACAAAGGATACCACGCATGCACACACTGTTTAGATGACACTGAAAGTATATACCTGGACAAATGCAGGAAGAATGTGTACCTAGGCCATCGTCGATTTCTTCTGACCAACCATCAATGTCGAAAGAAAGGCAAGCATTTCAAAGGCGAGGCAGATCACCGGAAGAAGCCCGCCATGCGCACCGGTGATCACGTGCTTGCTATGGTCAATGATTTACACTACGTAATCTTTGGAAAGGGTCCCAGTGGACTAGCTGTTCCGAATGACGCTGAGGGACATGCACCCATGTGGAAGAAGAAATCTATATTTTGGGACCTACCCTACTGGAAAGACCTAGAGGTCTGCTCCTCAATCAACGTGATGCACGTGACGAAGAACCTTTGCGTGAACCTGCTAGGCTTCTTGGGCGTGTATGGGAAGACAAAAGATACACCTGAGGCACGGGAGGACCTGCAACGTTTGCACGAAAAAGAAGGCATGCCTCCGAAGCAGTATAAAGGTCCTGCCAGCTACGCTCTTACGAAAGAAGAGAAAGAAATCTTCTTTGAATGCCTGCTCAGTATGAAGGTCACGACTGGCTTCTCGTTGAATATAAAGGGAATAATAAATATGCCAGAGAAAAAGTTTCAGAACCTAAAGTCTCATGACTGCCACGTGATTATGATGCAACTTCTTCCGGTTGCATTGAGGGGGCTTCTACCAAAAAACGTCCGATTAGCCATTGTGAAGCTATGTGCATTCCTCAATGCAATCTCTCAGAAGGTGGTCGATCCAGAAATCATACCAAGGCTAAGGAGTGATGTGGCGCAATGTCTTGTCAGTTTCGAGCTGGTGTTCCCACCATCCTTCTTCAATATCATGACGCACGTCCTAGTTCATCTAGTCGACGAGATTGTCATCCTGGAGCCCGTATTTCTACACAATATGTTCCCCTTTGAGAGGTTCATGGGAGTCCTAAAGAAATATGTCCGTAACCGCGCTAGGCTAGAAGGAAGCATCTCCATGGGCCATCAAACAGAGGATGTTATCGGGTTTTGTGTTGACTTCATTCCTGGCCTTAAGAAGATAGGTCTCCCTAAATCGCGGTATGAGGGGAGACTGACTGGAAAAGGCACTCTTGGAAGAGACTCAATAATATGCAGGGACGGATATTCTTGGTCTCAAGCACACTACACAGTTCTACAGAACTCTACCTTGGTGACCCCGTATGTCGATGAACACAAGAACAGTCTGCGCTCCAAACACCCGGAGCAGTGCGACGACTGGATTACATGTGAACACATCAGGACTTTCAGCAGTTGGTTGGAAACACGTCTCAGAGGTGACAACACTGTTTGTGATGAGTTGTACTTGTTGTCTAGGGGGCCATCTTTGACTGTATTGACTTACAAAGGATACGAGATAAATGAGAATACATTTTACACGATCGCCCAAGATCAAAAGAGCACCAACCAAAATAGCGGTGTCCGCTTTGATGCAGCAACCGAGAGCGGAAAGGACACATATTATGGTTACATAGTGGACATATGGGAACTTGACTACAGACCTGATTTTAAGGTCCCTTTGTTTAAGTGCAAATGGGTCAATCTGTTAGGCGGCGGGGTACAGGTAGACCCACAGTACGGAATGACAACAGTGGATCTGAAAAATCTTGGATACACTGACGAACCGTTCGTCCTAGACAATGATGTGGCACAGGTTATCTATGTGAAGTACATGTCTACCAAACCGAGAAAAAGAAAAGATAAGGAAGCGAATACATCATACGATGAGCCAAAGCGCCACATAGTTCTTTCAGGAAAAGGGACATCTTGGGAGTGGACGGCAAGACAGACATGTCTAAAGATTATGAAAAGTTTCATGAAATTCCTCCCTTCAATGTCAAGGCTGACCCAAGCATCCTAATAAACAATGAAGATTATCCATGGTTACGGCGCAATAAGCAAATGACACAAGCGAAGAAAAAGTGAAGACTTTTTCCCGCAACTATTATGATGATACAATGCCAACTTTGTAACACACGAACATGCTACCATTGTCCGTTTTGTACATGCATATGCTATGTGGGTGAAATTATGATACCATCCCAACTTTCAACTTTTTCAGAGTTCATTTGAAATGCTTTCATGTCTTATGGTTCAAGGTTTTATGTGTTGAGGCAAATGGATCAATATGTCAGGAGGCGGGGTACAGGTAGACCCACAGTACGGTATGACAACAGTGGATCTAAACAATCTTGGGTACACAGATGAACTATTCGTCCTAGCCAATGATGTGGCGCAGTTATTGTCCGAAACTTTGATACTTCGAAAGTGATTGTCCATTTTGTACACGAAGTGCATCAAGTTTTTGTCGTAACCCTCTCTACTTTTTGAAACATGCTCTGTGGGTGAAATGATGATACCATGCCAACTTTCAACCTTTTCAGAGTTCATTTTAAATGCTTTCCAATTTCAGGGTCATTTAGCTCAAAGAATGAATTAAAATATGAAAATAAAAACTTTTATGAAAATAAAAACAATCAATTAAAATATTATGTTATGATCAACTAAAATAAAACTATAATATTCTTCAATAGCAAAAACAATATAATTTTTGTGACCTAAAATCAAACTATAAGTATTTAATTGTAAGTATAAATAAAAAATAAATAGCAAAAAAGAAAAAAAATTCTATTTTTATAGTAAAGTTATTCATAAACTAGTGATTCACACAAATTTTAAAAAATACAAATTTAAACTATTCAAAATTTTAAAACTAATGGCACTAATAGAAAGTTTATAATTTTTGTGACCTAAAATCAAAAAGAAATCACTAAAAAACTATAAGTATTTAGTTGTAAGTATAAATAAAAAATAAATAGAAAAAAAATTCTATTTTTATAGTAAAGTTATTCATAAACTAGTGATTCACACAAATTTTTAAAAATTCAAATTTAAACTATTCAAAATTTAAAACTAATGGCACTAAGAGAAAGTTTATAATTTTTGTGACCTAAAAGCAAAAAGAAATCACTAAAATACTGTAAGTATTTAGTTTTAAGTAGAAATAAAAAAATAAAAAACCAAAAAATGTAGAAATAAAAAAGAAAAAACCAAAAAAATGCCACCTACTGGGCCTCCACGGCCTGAATATGACTAGAAACCCTACATGGGCCAGGATTCAGGTCCGCAGAAGGCCCAATAGGCCCACAGGCAGTAGCAAGTTTAGGCCCGAAAGCCTGCATAAGAGAGGAGCTCGAATGGGGAGGCACACCAGCGCTTATAAACAAGTGCCGGCGCCCTTCAGCTAGCGAGGTGGGACTAAACTTTCGGCCGCGCCAGCGCCAGCACAAGGCCATTGCTCTCGATTGGAGGAACCAACCGGGACCATAGGGGGGGCATAGGTACCGGTTCGTGGCACCAACCGGGACGATTGCCCCCCTATGGTCCCGGTTCAAGCCACCAACTGGGACCAAAGGCCTCTGCTTCCCGCCCTTTCGGCTGCTGAAAAGAGACCTTTGGTCCCGGTTGGTGGCACCAACCGGGACCATAGGTAGGCATTCATCCCGGTTCATGCCGCGAACCGAGACCATTGCTCTGGGTATATAAGGTAGCACTTGTGAAAATTTCGCCAACCGCCCCCATTCCCCCCTGACGCCGCCAGGCCGTTCGTCGTCGTCGTCGCCGCCCCGAGCCCATCGTCGCCCGCTCCCCGTCGCCGTCGCCCCGCGCCGCCGCAGGCCTTCTCCCCGTCGCTGCGTGCGCCGTCGCCGGCCTCCTCCTCGTCGCTGCGTGCGCCATCTCCGGCCCCCTCCCCGTCGCCACGCGCCGCGTCGCCGGCCTCCCCCGCGCCT
>NC_041382.1:52624836-52676664 GCF_002162155.2 Triticum dicoccoides
TTAATTTTTATCGGGAACGAGGGTGTCGAGGATCGCCGAGGGGTCGAGGGTCGGGAACTAGGGTAGAGGGTCGAGGGTCATTAAGGGGTCAAGGGTCGAGGTTTCGAGGGTTCTATAGGGTCGAGGGATCGAGGGTCGAGGGTTCCAGGGCCGTCTAGGGGTCGAGGGTTCCAGGGTCGTCGAGGGTTCGAGGGGTCGAGGATCACCGAGGGGTCGAGAGAGGTTTCCTAGTGTCAAAGTATTGAAGAAATCCATGGCTTCATCATTAGCCGGAAGTAACTAGGGCATAACGAAGTCCTCCAAAGTTATTTTGGAATGTTGTCCCGGATAGGATAATTTGCCTTTTTGTATGAATTTCAACAAAGGCCTTCCAAATAACGATATTTGGAAGGTTCTTGCTGAACTTTGTACTAAAAAGCAAATTATCCTATCTAGGACTCCGTTCCAAAATAACTTTGGAGAGCTTCGTACCATCATGCACCTGTTACTTTCACCTAATGATGAAGACATGGTTTTGTTGAATCCTTTGACACTAGGCAACCTCCCGACCCCTCGGCGATCCTCTCGAACATGAGAGGAAGAAGAGGATCACCGAGGGATCGAGGGTTCCAGGGTCGTCGAGGGTTCGAGGGGTCGAGGATCGCCGAGGGGTCGAGAGAGAGATTTCCTAGTGTCAAAGTATTGAAGAAATCCATGGCTTCATCATTAGCCAGAAGTAACCAGGGCATGACGAAGTCCTCCAAAGTTATTTTGGAATGGTGTCCCAGATAGGATAATTTGCCTTTTTGTATGAATTTCAGCAAAGGCCTTCCAAAAACGATATTTGGAAGGTTCTTGCTAAACTTTGTACCAAAAAGCGAATTATCCTATCTAGGACTCCGTTCCAAAATAACTTTGGAGAGCTTCGTACCATCATGCACCTGTTACTTTCGCCTAGTGATGAAGACATGGTTTTGTTGAATCCTTTGACACTAGGCAACCTCCCGACCCCTCGGCGATCCTCTCGAACATGAGAGGAAGAAGAGGATAAAAAAAGAAGAGGAAGAAGAAAAAAAAAGAGGAGAAGAAAGAATAGAGGAGTTCTTCTCCTCTATTCTTTCTTCTCCTCTTTTTTTTCTTCCTCTTCCTCTTTTTTTTATCGGGAACGAGGGTCGTCGAGGGACATAAATGTAGTGTCGTCGTTGTCGATATATACCCCCTCCCGATAGCTTCAACATGTGGGGGGTCGATATTACCCCCTCCTTGAAGCGTTCTCGAGGACGGCTCCGGTGACCCAATGCCGGTGCAAGAAGGAGACCGTGATGACGGCTCCGGTGACCGAACCGAGTCCGGCCAGGTATATATATTAGTTAAGCCTGTGCCGACTAGCTGATTGATGCATTCATTGTTTTGGTATGTACACATATTAATTAAGTCTTTGTTCTTTTTTCTAGCCCTCCGGATCGAGCACAACTTCGGTAAAGAGACGAGGCCCAAAGAAAAAGTTGAGCTCGGATGAAAAGTTTGAGATCATAGCAATCGCGCCCGACGGCCAACCGATTGAACCCATCCGAGCAAAGAATGCATTTGTTGCTCAGTGCGGGGTTCTGGTTAGGGACAAGATCCCGATAAGCATCCAGCAATGGTTTAAGCCGGCTACAGAAGACCCTGAGGTGTCTTATGTCAATGATATGCAAAAAAATGATCTTTGGACTGAGCTGAAGTCAAATTTCACCCTACCGCCAGAGGATAATCCAGAGAACCCAGTTAAAGAGCAATTAATCAAGTCTTTTGCTCTTAAGAGGATGGCAGAACTATTCAGGAGGTGGAAGAAAGAGCCGAATAAGTTTGTCGAAAATAATGAGACACCAGAATTCAAGGGCAGATATGAGAAGTTCAGAGATCACTGGCCCGCATTTGTGGCCCACAAGACATCGGAAAAGAGTAAGAAGATGTCGGCGACAAACAAGCAAAATGCTGCGAAGAAGAAGCTTCACCATCGCACGGGGTCAGGTGGCTACCTCGTAGCCCGGCTTAAGTGGGCCAAGACTGAGAATGATCTAGTTGATAAAGGGATCGAACCAGAGACAATTAACTGGCCAGACCGTTGCCGGACTTGGTTCTTCGGGGCTGGCGGAACCTTGGACCCTGTAACAGGGAAGTGCATTTGGACGAACAATCAAATGGACATACCAGTCAGGAAGCTTAAGCAGTATATCGAAGCAGCGCAGCAAGAGACGTTCTTTCCAGACAGAGAGAACGACGAGCTCACAATGGCCCTTGGGAATCCTGAGCACCCTAGACGGACACGAAGCATGCCAGGCTCCATTCCGTGGAAGGTTGGGTTTCCGGACGCAGGCGGTTACAAATCCCATGAGAGGAGGAAAAAAGTGCAGCGGACCCAAATGCAGGCGCTGCAAGCAAGGGTAGACGCGATAGAGGAACGAGAAGAAAATCGCAGCAAACGTACTGCCGAAGCTTCCCCCGAAGCTACCCCTCCATCTCAGCGCAGAAGCAGCGTGGCTTCCACCGAGCTGCTTCAGCCGGAGCATGCCTTGATGGCTCCTGCCAGCTATTCCGTGGATGCTATCATGGAGTCTCAAAATTGCCACCTTATGACGCAATGGATGAATTTGAAGGTCAAGGCGGCTGTTGGCTCTGTTTATCCTACTGAACCCGGCGCAACTTTTCACTGCCGGCCAATTCTAGAAGGATATGCTAGGGTGATGGTGGATGAAATAACGGAGGGATTTGAGGACCTCCAGCTTGACCACCCTACCGGTGAAGGGGAGACTCGGCTGGGGTCTGCTCTGAAGACTCCATGCCTATGGCGGAAGGAGCTCATCAATCTTCCGAACTGGACGCCTCCACCTCCTCCTCCTCCGGCGAGTCAGGTCACTATGCCTCCTCCACCGCCTCCTCCTCCGGCGAGTGACGATCAGGGCACTCGACCGGCTCCTTCTCCAGCGCGTGACGGCACTCCGCCTCCTTCTCCGCCTGCGCCGGCGCGCCCGAGCAGCCAGCCTCCTCCTTCTCCGCCTCGTCAGCAAGGGCGGAAGAGACCTGCCGCCGCTCCGGCTGCTCTGGCGCGTCGTAGTCCTTCTCCTCCGCCTCGTAAGCAAGTAAAGAAGACAACCGCTCCGTCTGCTCGGCCGGCGTCTAGCAGTACAGCCAGAGGCGGGAGGACATACAGATTCGGTCCTTCTCTGAAGACTCCAGAGAAGTTACCATACGAGAGGACCCCGGAGGAGAACACCGAGATGGCACGAACCGAAGTGGATGACTGGTTTCAAGGGTTGAAAGCAAAGAGACATCCACTTCCGGAGGAGAAGGTAGATCCGGTGAAAGAGAAGCGCACTCTGGCTGCCCTGACAAAACCACCGAAGTCTCCGCCGAAAGGAAACTATGAGCGCATTATTGGAAAGGTATTTGCCGAAGCGGAGCGGTCGGGAAGTACTGTTAGTGATCAAAGGCTGAAAGAACGACGAGCTGGGAAACAAATTGCCCAGCTCGGCGAACAAGCGAAGCAATCGTGCCCCCCACTCAAGGTGCCTAGCCACAACGTCGCTAATGATCTGAGGATGGTGCCCGGTTATAGCAATCTTGCATATTACCTGCCCGACGATGTACATTATGAACCCATGGACGTGCAGATACAAAGATACGAGTACGGGAAGCCTCTCGTCAAAGATGAAAGATCTCTATCAACGATGATGCGAAGATTGCATGATTGGTACTTGAAAATCTGCATAGACTCTGGGGGGAGGAGTACTTTGTATGTGAAAGTTAAAAAGGAGCATGACCTCGTTGGAATTGAACTGTTGCCTGTTCCATTTGAGGAGTTCTATCAGTTTTTCAATCAATTGGCCCTCGATAAAACAACGGTCGCCTGCCACTGTCTGTAAGTAGTACTACTTCTGTCATTAAGTCTCTCTATATAGCTCAGCTCTTTCATTGCATGTATTTATAATCATCCTCACTATATTATGCAGATTGAAGATCGCCGAATTGAAGAAAAGACAAGTCGGTGATATTGGGTTCATTAACACATATCTCATAGATGCAACTCAGGTTAAATTTCATGCCGTAGCTACCGAGGCCAACTTGCTACGATCGTTCGTAATAAATGAAAACAAAGATATAATACTCTTTCCTTACAACTTCAAGTGAGTGTTACTGTCTTGTGCGTATTCGGTTTCCCTTATATATTAGTCAAGGTTATAGTAATGTATTTGATGAGTTATGCATGCGTGTGCAGTTTCCACTATATTCTCCTAGAGATTAAGCTTGAGCAGGGACTAGTAACCGTCTTAGACTCAAGACGAAAAGATCCCCAGGACTATGCAGACATGATTCAAATACTCGAGAAGTAAGTTAAATCGATCATTATCCACCATATCAGCAACTTTGTTCATTTCCTGATATATCAAGTAATTGTTTTCTTTGTCCGGCAGGGTTTGGAGAAAATTCACCAGAAAAGCTCCGAGACTGCCGAAGGAGCTGCAATTTAGACACCCGAAAGTAAGTACTATAGTAGCATGTTCCGCGCATCTACTAGTCATTCAAGCGCTAGTTTCATCAATACCATTTGGCATTCTTGCTTATCAGTTTGATTGACCTCTATTTCTTGTAAAGTGGTTGTGGCAGGAACAAGGGAATGATTTCTGTGGATACTACGTTTGCGAGTCCATCCGCCACACGACCTGTGAGCGGGGCTACACTGACGAACAATATGAAGTACGTAAATAACAACATTCACAATTTTATTTTATTACCATCATTTGTGTTGAGTTTCATTCATTCATATATATATATATATGTATTGACACCCCTAGCACCAGCTCGCATGCGAGCAATTCAAGAGGAATTGGCGGCATTCTTTCTTGACCACGTGATCCCCGAAGAAGGAGAATTCTATGTGGACCCTGAGTCCGTATGATTATATTTGTAAGAGATAATTATTGTATATATGTAGCCGGTAGTGTCGGATAGATATACGAGAACTTGTTGTTCGACCAATCTCTCGGAGAAGGAGAGGTGGTCGATATCACTTCTCTCTGTATGCATATATGTTCATGACGATCTTCTGTTTCCTTCGTTTGCTTACTAGCTAGCTAGCGTGTCTAGTCCTCTCTATACGTATGTATAGTACGCAGCGTCGACCAAGCACGGACATAAGAGAGGACACTTCTCTCTATTAATTATAGCTAGCTAACACAATATATGAAACACCTAAATTAACCCCCCAAAACCCCCAAACCCCCCCCCTTTCAAAAAAAAAACAAAAACCCCAGCCACAGAAATGCTGACGCGTGGATGCCTATTGGTCCCGGTTGGTGCCACCAACCGGGACCAAAGGGTCTCCTTCCTGGGCTCCACGCACAGGCCACGTGCAGGCCCATCTGTCCCGGTTCTGGATTGAATCAGGACTAAAGGGACAGGGCATTAGTACCGACCCTTTAGTCCCGGTTCCAGAACCGGGACAAAAGGCCCTTACGAACCGGGACAACAGGCCCTTTTTCTACCAGTGAGGGGCTGCGCCAGGTTCAAGGGTGTGGCCGCCCTCCCACCCCTCCACTATTTATAGGTGGGGAGAGAGGGGGCCGGCCCCCCTAGATCCCATCTAGGGTTGGGGGCGACGGCCAAGGGGGGGAGGAGTGCCTCCCAAGTCAAGTGGAGGCCCTCCCCCTTAGGGTTTCCCCTCTCCCATGCGCATGGGCCTTGGGGGGCTGGTGCCCTTGGCCCATTAAGGTTAGCCCCCCCCCCCTACAGCCCATGCTGCTGTATTGGACGTGGTGGAACATTTTCCGGACCTCCGGACCCCTCCGGAATCCTCCGGAAGCTTCCCGGTACAATACCGGAAAAAACCTAACTTTTCCCGAAACCCGAACAACAACTTTCCATATATAAATCTTTACCTCCGGACCATTCCGGAACTCCTCGTGACGTCCGGGATCTCATCCAGGACTCCGAACAACATTCGGTAATCACATACAAGTCTTCCTAATAACCCTAGCGTCATCGAACCTTAAGTGTGTAGACCCTACGGGTTCGGGAACCATGCAGACATGACCGAGACAACTCTCCAGCCAATAACCAACAGCGGGATCTGGATACCCATGTTGGCTCCCACATGTTCCACGATGATCTCATTGGATGAACCACACATGTATCTGAGTTTCCTATCAATACAATTCTAGCATGGATAATAAACGATTATCATGAACAACGAAATATGATATAATAACTAATTTATTATTGCCTCTAGGGCATATTTCCAACACCACCCACCTCAAACCAGCCAAACACCACCCCAAGCCTCAGGAAAGAAACATGGAGCAATGTCTCCGAAGACAGGCGCCACCAAGGTGGTAAAACGACGTCAAGGACGCCGCCGCCGTCTGATCCAGAATCTGGATCTAAGGCTTTCACCCAGAGAATGAACTGAGTAGGCGAGGAACCAATGCATTATGCAACGGCACCTCCAAGGAGGGATCCGACGCCGAAGGGCGTCGCTGCCGCCGGTGCCGACCAAAGTAGACACAGGGCTTTCACCCGTAGCACCCTTTTGTTGAGCCACGTCACTGCTGAGACCGGAGTCGCCACCGCCCGGAGGCAACCAACCTCCTGCAATGACGGTTACCAAGCACCCCGTAGGACCAACACCAGACCGCCCAAGCAGCCAAGGGGGTGGAACTGAGCACGGTGCGCCGGCGGGTGCCAGATCCGCAGGAGGACGCGAGCAGAGGAGGCATCCTTGCGCGACCGACCTGGATCTGGGCGGAAGAGATGGAATGGCTGGCCACCGGCCTGGCCCTGCCCCCACGCCGCCCGAGCAGCCGCAGGAGATGGCACAACCACCACACCAAGGCTAGAGAAGCAGCCCCGACACCCAAAGCCAGCCGATGGCCCGGATCCGGCGCGCCGGCCAGATCCGCCGCCGAGGGGAGCGCCACGACCGTGCGCCGGCGAGCAGGCAGCGCGCCACCTCGACGCCCCCCGCTCCCCCAGCGCTCACCGTGCCCTCGGCACCGAGCTCGGGTGAAGACGCCACCGAGAAGACCCCGGCCACCCGGCACCACGCGTCCGCCGCAGATCTCCCCGAGCCACCTTCGGAGGCAGGGGGCCGCCGCCACCGCGGCGAGGCCAGTGGCAGCGGCGGAGGAGAGGAGGCGCGGGGGAGGGGGCCACCGGTGACGCGAGTGTTCCCCCGAGCTGCCCGTGCGGAGCGACGCGAGTGTCAGAGAAGGTCATCCCGATCTCATCGATGACCTTCTGAAACACCTGAGGAATTTGAAGAAAGTTGGAACTCTTTAATTTCAGATTTCGGCTTACAAAACAATGAGTGGTTTGTCAAATGTTATCTGATCCGTGGGTTATGGGTGCCAGCATACTTCATGTGAGCGGCACCACCTCTAGGTTAGAGAGTGAAAACTCATTTTTCAAGAATTTCATCTGGCACAAGCTTGCTTTTGTTGAGTTTTGGCTTTGGTTTGACACAATCTTGAAAATTCAGAGGCAAGAGGAGTTGATTGCTGACCACACAAGCAAACATACGACACCTAAATTGCTGACATGTTGGGAAGTGGAAAGACAAGGTAGCACCATATTCACTCATGCGGTGTTTGCCTTGTTTCAGTCAGAGATATTTGCTGCTAGAGAGCATTGTGATGGTCCAGGACACCACAACTGTGGGGAGTCCAAAGATCGTGTTGATTAGCGATCAAAGTCATCCTAAAAACAAGGTAAGAGAGGTACATTTGGAAACAACAAGCATGCTTGCTAAATGTTCTTGCAAGCTCTTTGAGTCAAAGAGCATTATGTGTCGCTCATACGTGTCCGTCGTATCTATAATTTTTGATTATTCCATGCCAATATTATACAACTTTTATATACTTTTGGCAACATTATATATTTTTTGAACTAACATGTTGACTCAGTGCCTAGTTCCAGTTCCTGTTTGTTGCATGTTTTTTGTTTTGCAAAATATCCATATCAAACAAAGTCCACACACGATAAAATTTTACGGAGATTTATTTTGGAATATATGTGATTTTTGGGAGGTCGAATCAATGCAAACGGAGGCCCACAGCCTCCACTACCCACCAGCGCACGACCCACACCCCCTGGCGCGCGGTGGTGCCTAGTGGGCACCCATAAGTCGATTGGGGCCCTTCTTTCGCTGCAAGAAAGATAATTTATGGAAATATCATGTTAAAATTTCAGCGCAATCGGAGTTACGGATCTTCAAAAATTTAAGAAACGGTGATAGGCTGAAAAATAGGAACGCGAAACAGAAGAGAAAAGAGATAGATATCTAGGAGGGACTCCTGCCCCTTCGCCGCCATGGAGGCCATGGACCAGAGGGGAAACCCTCCTCCCATCTAGGGGGGAGGCCAAGGAAGAAGGAGGAGGGGGCTCTCTCCCCCTCTCTCCTGGTGGCGCCGGAGCGCCGCCGGGGCAAGGATCCTGACCGCGATCTATGTCAACAACCTTGCTACCTTCAACACCAACTTTCTCCCCCTCTATGCAGCGATGTAAGCTCTCTATTCTCGCTGCAATTGTGTACTTAAACATGATGCTCAACACTATATATTATTATTCAATGATATGTGGTTATCCTATGGTGTTTGAGTAGATCTGTTTTGTCCTATGGATTGATTGATGATCATGATTGGTTTGAGTTGTATATTTTATTTGGGTGTTGTCCTATGGTGCCCTCCATGTCGCGCAAACATGAGGGATCCCCACTGTAGGCTGTTGCAATACGTTCATGATTTGCTTATGGTGGGTGTCGTGAATGACTGAAACACATACCCGAGTAAGTGGGTTGTTGCATATGGGAGTAAAGAGTACTTAATACTTAATGCTATGGTTGGGTTTTACCTTAATGATCTTTGATAGTTGCGGATGCTTTCTAGAGTTCCAATCATAAGTGCATATTATCCAAGTACGGAAAGTATGTTAGCTCATGCCTCTCCCTCATATAAAATTGTAATAATGATTATCGGTCTAGTTATCAATCGCCTAGGGACAAATAACTTTCTTGTGTGACAAAAGCTTTCTACTAAACAACTAACTTTTATTATCTTGCAAATTATTCGTAGTTTTATCCTTGCGAAGTACTTCTAGTTTTATACTTGTTCTATGTAAAGCAAATGTTAAGTGTGCGTAGAGTTGTATCGGTGGTCGATAGAACTTGAGAGAATATTTGTTCTACCTTTAACTCCCCGTTGGGTTCAACACTCTTATTTATCGAAAAAGGCTAAAAATGATCCCCTCTACTTGTGGGTTATCAGTCGCCATGTCATACGTGTCTTGAGGGGTGCAAAGATAAATGAGCTTCCAACCTTTTATGTACTGAAAAGATGGGAGAGAATGTGCAAAAGGTAATTCTTCTTCCATAGTTATAGGAAATTTTGAAAGACCCGAGGCTTATCACAATGTTATTTTTTCTTTGAAGGGATGTTGTCTGATGAAGGGAATGCACTTGTAGATAATCTCATTGACTGCATTGACAGGGATACAAGAAGAAAGATCTTAGATGCACAGAACAAATTAGAAGATATCATTCGATGTGCTAAAAAATCGAGCAGAGGACTTGACTTACTGAATACGAGTTTGTGCAATCTTGAATCTGCTATCTGGCCCCGCTGCATCTCAGACTACAGAAGAAGGGCAAGAATCATTCGTTGGTAGCACTATCCCACCCAGGTTGACATCCTAACACCGACTAACGTCAATGCAAGGGGTACATGCTCGGGAATTAAGGGCCATAGAGACAATGACAAGAAGGCAGGGTCAAAGAATGTAGAAAGATGTTTTGCCAATACAATTATTGTTGTATTGATGGGGTGCTGATGCACGTATATATAACTACAGGATAGGTCTCAACCTCAACTATACACAACTAGGAGGTGGGCCACAACACGTAATACATGCAACACAAAATACAACTCAACAAAGAAGATCAAACTAGGGGTTACTGTGCGGGTTCCACGCACTTGTAGCTAATGCCAGGAAGTTGTGTTGCATGACGCTCGTACTTGTCTGAAGAAAAAAATGAAAGTGTTTGTGTAAAATCATTAGGCTAAGTATATGTTAGCCATTGCATCTCTGATTACTATATGTTATCAAAGATGATATGGGATGGCTGTTCCTCTGGTTACATATTAGATAACATGTAGTCCCTGTGTAAACAAAGGAAGTACTGAGTAATGAGTTGAAAAACTGGTTCAATGGGCTAATTATATGTTAGCAATTGCACATCTGACGTGTGTGTTGTAAATATGACCACTTAATTTCCTGCTGACTTGATGTTTTCAGTGGGTTGGTACAACTTTCAGTGCTAACAACGGGCTGGAAGAAAGAATTGTAATTTGAGATTCATCACATATATTTTTGAATCAGATGAAGAACATCAAATTAGAAAAGTGTTTAACAAAAGGAAGAAGGAAACAGTCAACTGAAGCTTCGGTGACGGCACCATGAATCAAAAACCGACACGCGCCGGTCCAGCAAAGAGAGGATAGGTTTGGGGTACAACTCTGCCTGCAATATTTCTGTATGCGAGGAGGTTCATGCAAAATGCCCACTGCATCCCACCTTTCTCGATCTGTACCATCGGCTCTTAATCCAATGGCTCTTGTAGCTGGATTGCAATATGTCACCAGATATGCTGATCCATCTCATTCTAGTCTCCCCCGATATACATCCCTACGGGAAACGTGTTCATGTGTGCATTTATTTTGGACGAATTTCGGAAAATCAATCCTTCACACACGGTGGACCATTTGAAATTTCCTGTGAGCACTAACTTCATCTCGTTGTCCCACACAACTTTTACAGTGTAAATTTTTTATTTGGATGCTTATAGACAAAACTCTTCAATCGTGGTAGCGTGAGGCAAGTTCATCATATGAATATATATCCGTCTGACATTAAAAAAAATGAATGAGCTATCTCAAAAAGAAAAAAATGTGGTGATTTAAAAATATGAATTCATCATATGAATATATACCCGTCTGACATTTTAAAAAAATGAATCAGCTATCTCAGAAAGAAAAAGATGAGCTGATTTAAAAATATGAATATATTTTTTGTGCACATAGCTGATTCGGCCCTACTGGCCAAATTAACAATGTAGTAGCTGTGAAGAAGGAGCGGGCGTCTCTCACTGCGTCGCGCCGCCGCCGCGGCACCTCCTTCCTTGACCCTCTTGTATATCCCGGTGGCCTAGTGTGGGATGATCCGTTCGCTGGGTGCTACCATTTCTCTAGTCTGGGATGATCAGTGGATCTTGACTTATTTTACTAGGAGAACAAGAGGAGATCAACAATTAGTTCAGTACATCAAGATAAAGACAAGAAAACTCAGATTTCACTCGGTCAAAGAGATTGAGAGATTGGGAGAGGAATCATGAACCGCCGGTTCGTGCATCTGCTCGTAGATAAGTTTAGCGCGCCCCGACCCGCCTTCAAGCTGCACCGCATCGACCCCGCGACCTTGTTCTACCCCACCGGACAACCAAAACCAGCAGATCCTGTAGCAGCTCCGGCTCCGGGGAGGCTGCCTCCAGCCGCCATGTCCTTCGACCGGCCCTGTGAGCGGAACCTCACAGGGTGGATCGACTTCACCCCTATGTGATCACCATCCGAGTCATAATTAGAAAACATGTAACCACTATCCGAGCCGATCAGAGCATCTCCGCGCGGGGTAAATTGGCTTTTTAGCGCGCGCGGGACGTTTTCGCGCGCTCCAGCGGTGGCGGGAAATTAGCGCGCGTGGGAAACGATTGCATGCGCGCGGGAAAAGGCGGCAGCTCGCGCGTTACATTTGGCGCGCCGCGTCCGGCGTGCCTATAAATTGCAGCGCCCTCTGCCGCTCTCTCCATCTCTCCATCGCCCTCTGCCACCGACACGCCACCATCGCGGCTCAAGGATCGGAGCCTCCAGATGATCAAGCACAAGTGCAGACGGTACAGATTTGGAGAAAGAGATGTCGTCAAGCTGATCTGATTCTAATTCGTATTGCAAAAAAGATTGCGCTACTGGTGGTAATGCGATGTGCAGGCTGATATTCGCAAATGGTTTTGCTTGATGGGGTGGTTATCATTGCGATGCTGCTAATATTAGACGGAGTCAGGAGAATAGTCCTGAAATCCTGGATTTTTCATTGCTAAGTGCAGATAGAACTCAACATAGCTTCCTGGTTTCTCTTACAAAATATCCCAAGTTATATACGAAACCTTTAACCTGTACCATGATACTAGAACATCAGCAAGTGCAACAGAACAGTGCACATGTTGAAACTTGACCAACGACAGTACTGGCCAATCAACGCCTGTCCTCCCATTGATCCAAATTGATACTCCAACTTTCCAAGTACCAAAATGATATGCCATCATGCATCAGTAAGAACCATCGATTGCAAGGACACAAGACATACAAGAAATTAATGGTGGATTTTTAGATAATGAAAGAGATCACACTTGACTCTCGTGACCCGTGTCCTTAGCACTTAGCAGGCACAGATGCGTGCACAACACGGCTCAAATCGCAGTGTGCATACTAGTGTTGAAAAACCTAGAGCAACTAGTGAGGGCTATTAGTTCTTGCTGATGGGTGGCTTGAAATTGAACGGAACTTCGCTGAATTAGCTAGATCGTTATATTCACTTTCCATATATGTTGGCAATAGCATCGCCTCAATTTTGACCTCTCCATGCATCTTTCTCTTTTGGACCCGGAATGGCCGGAGCTATGCCTTTGGATTAAAGATAGGGGATTTGCATGAGAAAGCAGGGGAAGAAGGAAAAGAAAGCAGTCGCCGCAAGGTGTTGTCTGTACATGTATATCTTGGAGTTGGCTAGCTAGGCTTGGGAGGTAACAGGAAACAAAGGCAAGCTGACCTTCATGGATCTGTTGTTCCACACATTCAACCATGTAGTGCCAGATGGCAAGTTTGAACCTTGTCACGGGCCTCTTGTGATCTAAGGGAGAGTGTAGACCGAGAGAGGGAGCTAGAGGAAGAAGGGGATCTGCGATAAATTGAGGAAGAAGATAGCAGCGATTTGGCTCAGATGAGCCCGGGCATGAACAGTACCATGATTTAAAATGGAAAAAAAGTCCAAAAAATTCCAAATCGCGGTACACGCATAGGAGCATCTTGCACCACAAACAAAATTGTTGCACGGAGTTCACGCATAGGAGCATCTTGCACCAAAATTTTTTTTGAACCTTTTTCTTTTTTAAATCAAGGTACTGTTCATCGGGCTCATGTGAGCCCGGCCTCCGGGTTGAATTATCGAGGAAGAACAACTTCTCTCACAAGATTCTAGTTCCACATTATTCTCGATGCCTCGATCCATGGACGCAGCCATACTTAACCCTCCGAGGCACGCAGGCCGCACCAACCACACTGGCCTCAAGTCCACTGGTCAGCCAGCACAGGCAACTCACACACGCTACTTTCCATATCACTCTTGGCTAGCTGTCATCTCATGAGCCTGGGCGACACGGGCGGCTAGCGATCCACTTTTTCAGGCGGCTCTCTTCCCGTGCGTCTTCCCTCGCCGCCGCTGGGAGTCTCCGCCGGGCTTGCCCGCGCGGCCGACGGCGGCGGCAGGGCTCCGTTCCTGCTGCTGATCAATGGTTTTCGGCGATGTACGCGCAGCGACTTGACCCAATAATGGCTGGCATGATGCAGCGGCGGCAGTGGTTCATGGCTGAGCATGGGCAGCAACGCACCTTCCCAATCCTTGATGGCTTTGTTTGCAGCAGGGCACACAAGCCATGGAGAAAAGGGAGGGGAGCCGGCACCGCCAGTATGCCACCATGTCCCCCGATCTGGAGAGCCTGCTCATCGAGCCGGGGCTAGCGCTGCTTCCAGAGGCTCCCTTCGGTGTCGAGGCGCGGTAGCGATGCAGCAGTTGTTGCGGCCATCGCCCGCGCCGCGACGGGGATGTGGCCATGCTTAAGTAGCAGATGTCGGGGTGATCACACCTGATCCAGCCCGTGCTGCTGCGCACTATCGGTTGGGCTTGGCTAGCTGTCATTGCCACCGTGGACGCGGCATCTGCTGGACAATGGTCGCCGGAAGGGCTCAGACCTTCAAATCCAGCAAGATTCGCGATCTGCATCGCTAACGGCGATGCATAACTGTGGTCGTGTCCTCCACGCAGGAGTAATCTACTGCCACATGTGGTGATGTTGTCTCGTGCAGATCGGTCATCAGCTGTCACTTGTGAGGACGGTGCAGGTGCGCCAGATCGTCCCAACCTCAGGATTTGGGCGGTGCATGTGACCATCCTCTCTCCTCTAAGTATGCTTCTTGTTGTGCTGCTGGGATTGTGGAAAGTGGAGGAGATAATTTAGCATGACTTCAGTTGGGTGGTGCTTCTCTAGCACCCGGTCTTGAGCTCTAGGGTCAAAACCCTAAGTCTGACCTTAGTTGATTATACTTGACAATGACGATGTTTTTGCATCGTTACCTTGTTGAAGGCATTGCTTGGAGTTTGCTCGGACTTGATCTTCAGGTGAAAACCCATGATCTGGCCTTTGGTGATGGATCCGGCGACGACGTCGCTTACGTGTCGTTTCCTTCTTGAAGTAGTTGCTTTTGGAGAACTCTTCTCGTAATCCTTATGTTGTCAAAGAAAAGGATAGTGTCGATGGTCGTTGTTCTATATCGTCGATCGCTGTTTTGATCACTTCAGAATTTTGCTTTTTCTTTCTTCACCTAGGCAGGGCTTCGGTCCAGCATGATTTTTCTTGTCCTATATGACTTTGCTCTTTACCGGCGTGATTTTTGTGTGTGTAGTGTTGGCATGTACATCTTAGTTATGCAGAGGTCGGGTGTGTGCTCATTGTGTTTGTATCACTTGATGCTATATTATGAGTAAATAAAAAGCGCTCTTTATCGGAAAAAAATTGTCATCTCACTATACTGATGGGTGGGGTAGCCTTGCCAGCTATGACAAACCTCTGAGCAATATGTCGATTGATCAATTTAACGAACCTCGCTCCGACGCGGCCAGTGCTACACAAAGGTGTGGGAAGCAGACCCGCCTCCACCCAATGCGTGCTCCCGATGGCGTCCCGCATTTTGTCGTTGGGCTTCCGCAGGTTGTGCGTGGCCAGGCTGTTCGAGAAGACAGAAGATATGGGGAGCTTTCTAGTGCTGTCCGGCGTCAAAGTTTTGAGAGCTGGCGGCCCAGAGAGCCTCCCATTGATCAAGCACAAGTGCAGACGTTACAGCTTCGGAGAAAGCGACGTTACAGCATCGGAGAAAGCGATGTCATCAAGGTGATCTGATTCTAGTTCCTAGTCTTGCAGATGCAAGACGAGAGGAGAGGTTGTTGCAAGCAAGGTTACACAAAAAAGCCCTCCTGTCCTCTCAGTTTACGATTGTACTCAAAAGTGAAAAAGAATGCTACCACCTTCGTGGAGCTAAACGTTGTTGCACACTTTTGCTCCTTGCAGTATCGTGTTTAATATAGATGACATTATTATCTGTTACTTGAAGACCCAAGAACTTTCTCCGAAGCCTGTTTGCAGGTGCTTCTAGAGATTACCTTGCTAACAGGAGAATTCCCCTACAAAATTCTGCATTTATTAGCAGGTAATTTGACAACTAGGAGCCTTTTGTTTTTTAAAGGATCAGAACAATGATTTAGTTGTGGTGTCACAAATGAAAAATACTACATCTGGATGAGCTAATCAACTTTGATGTTAATTGTATGTAAATATCAGTAAATGGTACCGGGAGGCATAGATCTTGTCCAATGGTTGTACATTTGTGACAAAACTTGAAATGTGATATCCGCTGATCACAGAGCTTGCACGTATGTTGGGTGCATCGTGCACATTGATCAATTTTGTGTCCATGTGGCGTGTTTTTCTTACAACAAACACTTTGGATTTTCTTCTATGTTTTTTTTTTTTGCAAAATACACATTGAGTCCGTCATTTCCGACACCCGCAAGCCGTTTGAACAAAGTTACCCAGGAATGTGGAGGCCGATCTTTGTGGACACCTTTGCGGTAGAGTATGATATCGTGCACACCCATTCACCTGTGTCATCCTCGTTGCCCTGCAGTGCTAGTCAGTCGTGCTCAAGGTGTCTTTGTCCACGGTTGTTAGACTGTATTTACATGTGTATATTGTAACGTTGTATACCACCTCATTATATATATATATATTATATATATATATATGTGATAGGCCACCCCTAGAGGGTTGTGCCGGTTCCCCCCAAAGCTTATTGTCTTACATGGTATCACGCTAGGTTACGTCCGCTTCCGCCTAAAAACCCTAAACCGCCGCCGCCGCCGCCGCCGCCGCCGCCGCCGCGCCCGCCGCCGCCGTCGCCCGACTGCTATGACGTCCGCAGCTGCGTCCGGCTCCACCGCCATCGGTTTTCTGCCGGCCTCCCTCGCGGCACTTCTCTCGAGGCCGTTGGATGCCGCCTCCCTTCAGGCGCCGATCGGGACACGGAGCGTCGGCTCCCTCTTCGCGCTCCCGCCGGCTGCTACTTCGCCCGGGCAGGCGCTTGTGGCCCACACCACCGCCGCCCCGTCCACCGCGGCTGTCGCGCCCTCGGCCACTGCGCCGCTGGTGGCGGAGGACGTCGCGCTGGCAGGCTTCGCGGCGTCAACTGCGGCCATCGCGCCCTTTGTCACCGCGCCGGCTGCCCCTCCGACTGTCTCCACGGTGTTCTCACCTCAGCCAGTCTCCTCGATGGGATCGCAGCCGCCGCCGCCGTTTCACTTCGGCCATCTCATCACCATCAAGTTGTCGTCGGACAATTACATCTTCTGGCGCGCGCAGGTTCTTCCGCTTCTTGGGAGTCACTACCTGCTTGGCTATGTCGACGGCTCTCTCCCTTGCCCTCCTGCACTGGTTGACAGCGTGCATGGTCCGGTCTATAATCCGGCTCACCGTGTCTGGACAGGGCAGGATCAGGCGAACCTCTCCTCCATCCAGGGGTCGCTCTCTCCGGCCGTTGCTGGGCTTGTTGTCTTCGCCAAGACGTCCCACGAGGCATGGACTATTCTTGAGCGCTCGTTTGTGGCACAGTCGCAGGCTCGTGTATCTGGACTCCGTCGCCAACTTGGGGAGTATCAGAAGCTTGACTCCACCGCCACTGAGTTCTACAACAAAGTCAAGAGTCTCGCCGACACGCTGGCCTCCATTGGACAGCCCCTCACCGACTCCGAGTTCAACTCGTTTATTGTCAATGGTCTTGATGAGGAGTATGACTCCCTAGTCGAGATCATCAATGAGAGGGACAACTCCACGCCCATGCCAGCACACGAGGTCTTTTCACGCCTCCTGCTTACTGAGCAACGAGTCGAGACGCGCCGATCCAGGGGCAACGGCGCCCTCTCGGCAAACGCCGCCACCAAGGGTGGTCGCTCCTCTGCCTCATCCAGGGCTCCTTCGGGGCAGTCACCACCACCCGCCTCGGCCCCTCCTCCTACTGCGACGCTACCAGGGGCTGGCGGTCCACGTGTGTGCCAGCTTTGTGGTCGCGATGGGCACTGGGCCTCGAAGTGTCACAAGCGCTTCCAGCGGGGTTTTCTTGGTCTTGGCAATGACGGGAAGGATACACGCAACTTTGCTCGTCAGGTCGCCATGGCTGATCGTCCACCGCCGCAGAAGCCACAGGGACACACTCAGTCCTACTCCATTGATCCCCACTGGTACATGGACTCTGGGGCGACAGGGCACCTGACCAGTGAGATGGGGAAGCTTCACACTCGTGAACCCTACCATGGCTCCGACAAGATCCACACCGCCAATGGAGCAGGTATGCACATCTCTCATATTGGTCAAGCATCACTTCTCACTAGACATGCCAATAGGAGTCTTCAACTTCGCAATGTTCTTCGAGTTCCATCTGTGACACGTAATCTTTTTTCAGTTCCTAAACTCACTCGTGATAATAATGTGCTTTGTGAATTTCATCCTTTTGATCTTTTTATTAAGGATCGGGGCACGAGGGACATTCTTCTTAGTGGGCGGCTCTGCCAAGGTCTCTATCGTCTGGAGCATCCTGGCGTCGCTCGCGTCTTCAGTGGAGTTCGGGTATCTCCGTCACAGTGGCATGCTCGTCTTGGTCACCCGGCCACACCTATTGTCCGGCATGTTTTGCGTCGTCATGAGCTTCCTAGTGTGTCTAGTAATAAAGATGTAGCAGTGTGTGATGCTTGTCAGCAGGGGAAGAGTCATCAACTTCCTTTTTCGGAGTCCAGTCGTGAGGTGAAACATCCTTTAGAACTTGTGTTTTCAGATGTATGGGGTCCTGCTCAGACTTCTGTTAGTGGTCATAATTATTATATCAGTTTTGTTGATGCTTACAGCCGCTTCACCTGGCTTTATCTTATCAAACGTAAATCTGATGTGTTTGACATTTTTGTTCAGTTCCAAAAACATGTTGAATGCCTTCTCAAGCACAAAATTGTTCATGTTCAGTCGGACTGGGGTGGCGAGTATCGCAACCTCAACTCCTTCTTTCAGTCGCTTGGGATCACTCACCGTTTAGCATGTCCACATACACATCAGCAGAATGGTTCAGTAGAACGTAAGCATCGTCACATTGTTGAAGCTGGTCTGACTCTTTTGGCCCATGCATCTGTTCCGTTTCGTTTTTGGAGTGATGCTTTCACCACTGCATGTTTTCTCATCAATCGTACTCCCACTCGTGTTTTGAATATGAAGACTCCCATTGAAGTTCTCCTTAATGAACAACCGGACTACACCTTTCTCAAGGTGTTTGGGTGTGCTTGCTGGCCCCATCTTCGTCCATATAACAAGCGTAAGCTCGAGTTTCATTCCAAGAAGTGTGTTTTTCTTGGTTATAGCTCTCTTCATAAAGGATACAAATGTCTTCATTTTCCCACTAATCGTGTCTACATCTCTCGGGATGTTGTGTTTGATGAGCATGTTTTTCCCTTTGCCAAACTCCCTGTGTCCACTACCGAGCCACCTGTCATGCATTCATCCTCTGTTGCTTCTGACCAATTTGGTGATGTTGCATATTCTCCTCTATTGTTGCCTAACCATGGTGCAGGCACTGGTCGTGGGGCTCGTTTGGAGATTCTGGAAGCGCCATCTTCCTCTTCGTCGCCATCGCCTTCATCCTCGGCACCTTCGGTTGTGCATGAGGAGCACATGGCGCCCCTGCATGGCCTCGGTTTCCGTGCTCATGCACGGCCGATCGACGTCCTGGCCCGGTCGCCTCTGGCTTCTGGGCTGCCTTCGCCATCGTCGGGCCCTGCAACCCCGCCGACTGGGCCGGCCTCCTCGGTTCCCGTCTCGCCCAGGGCGTCGGGGCAGTCATCACCAGGCCTGGCCTCGCCCGCCCCTGCCTCGCCCAGGGTGTCTGGGCCCTTCTCACCAGGGCCGGCCTTGCCTGCTCTCGCCTCGCCAAGGCCGTCTGGGCCGGTGTCACCGGAGCTGGCCTCGCCCACCCTCGGTTCGCCCATGGCCTCTGAGCCCCTGTCGTCGGACCAGTCTTCGCCATGCAGCCCGGAGTCGTCTGTCCCGAGCTCGCCTGAGGTGATTCCTGCATCTCCGGCGACCGTCACATCTCCGTCACCTTCGCCTCCGCCGGCTCCTGCTGCTGCTCTACGTCCACATACGCGCAGTCGGAGTGGCATTTTTCAGCCTAAGCAACGTCACGATGGCACAGTTGCTTGGTTAGCGGCGTGCATGTCTGCTGCTCTCGCAGATCCATCCTCTGAGCCACGCACGTATCAAGCTGCTATGCGCATTCCTCATTGGAGAGAGGCCATGGAGCAGGAGTATCAAGCGCTTCTTCGCAATCAGACATGGACTCTTGTTCCTCCACAATCACGGGTAAATGTCATTGATTCCAAATGGGTTTTCAAAGTGAAGAGGCATTCTGATGGGTCCATTGAGCGCTATAAGGCTCGTCTGGTTGCTCGTGGTTTTCGACAGCGTTTTGGACTTGACTATGAAGACACCTTCAGTCCAGTGGTCAAGCCTACTACCATCAGACTTCTTCTCTCTCTAGCTGTTACTCGAGGTTGGTTTCTTCGCCAGCTTGATGTTCAAAATGCTTTTCTTCATGGTGTCTTGGCGGAGGAGGTTTACATGCGCCAGCCTCCGGGTTTCTCTGATCCGGATCGCCCTGATCATCTCTGTCGTCTGTCCAAGGCAATTTATGGTCTGAAGCAGGCTCCTCGTGCTTGGCATGCTCGTCTTGCAATGGCTCTTCGTGCTCATGGTTTTACATCATCAACTGCTGACTCCTCATTGTTTCTTCTTCAAAGGCCTGAGGTTACTATGTACTTGTTGGTCTATGTAGATGATATCATTTTGGTCAGCTCCTCTCAGTCGGCTGCTACTGCGCTTGTTCACTCACTTGGTGCTGATTTTGCGGTCAAGGACCTTGGGAAGCTTCATTACTTTCTTGGTGTGGAGGTTACTTCTCGTGCTGCTGGCCTTGTTATGACGCAGAAGAAGTACTCTCTGGATTTGTTGCAGCGAGCTGGGATGCTTAAGTGCAAACCGACGACTACACCCATGTCTACCACTGATAAGCTCAATGTTGTTGATGGTGTGCTTCTTTCTTCTTCTGATGCGACCGAGTACCGGAGTATTGTTGGTGGGCTCCAGTACTTGACGATCACGCGACCAGACATTTCCTATGCTGTTAACCGAGTCTGCCAGTATCTGCAGTCACCCCGTGACACTCATTGGTCTGCTGTTAAGCGGATTTTGCGCTATATTCGTTTCACGGTGGCTCATGGTTTGCATATTCGGCCGTCTGACTCTGGTTGTCTTTCAGCATATTCTGATGCAGACTGGGCTGGCAATCCGGATGACAGGCGATCCACGGGGGGTTATGCTGTCTTCTTTGGCTCTAACCTGATTGCTTGGAGTGCTCGGAAACAGGCTACTGTCTCGCGTAGCAGTACTGAGGCTGAGTATAAGGTTGTGGCCAATGCCACATCAGAGATTATCTGGGTACAGTCCTTGCTTCAGGAGTTAAGTATACCCCAATCACAGCCTCCTGTTCTTTGGTGTGATAACATCGGTGCTACATACCTTTCTGCAAATCCGGTATTCCATGCCCGAACGAAACACATTGAAGTTGACTATCACTTTGTGCGTGAACGTGTCTCTCAGAAGCAACTACAGATCAAGTTTATTTCTTCCAAGGATCAACTTGCTGACATCTTCACCAAGCCATTGCCTTTGCCACAGTTTGAGACTTGCAGGCGCAATCTTACCCTTCTAGATTCATTAGAAAGTGGCTAAGATTGAGGGAGGGTGTTAGACTGTATTTACATGTGTATATTGTAACGTTGTATACCACCTCATTATATATATATATGTGATAGGCCACCCCTAGAGGGTTGTGCCGGTTCCCCCCAAAGCCTATTGTCTTACAACGGTGCACCACCGTCTTTGAAAGTGCAAGATCACCATAGTCGGCGATGCCAACCATGGCGTTGAAGGCTAACATGTCTACATCTACCAACCATGACGGAATTCATCGGCGACGCCCATTCCTATTCCCATTGGCATACTAGTGCCACATCAACCCGATGTGTTGGGGGCATCCTCCATGTCTGGGACTTCGCCGCCACCATTCTCAAACCCCAGGCCTGGTGTGTCATCCAAAGTACGGCCACTCATGTAGGGTTAAACACCTTCTATATCAAAACTTCATGTTTGGGCAACCAAACTTAGTTAAAATTTGAGACATGTTGGTTTTGCGCCATGTATCATGTCTATTTTGAATAGGTTGTGTGTCTGTCAATGAAGTTATTTTTACAAATCTTAAAAACCAATTGAGATAACAATCTACGACAAAATACAAATTCAGAATCCCGCCGGAGAAAATAATTGATGGAATCTTGGTTTCTCATTGCTAAGTGCTAGTAGAACTTTTTTTTTGAATTTTCGCCGGGAAAAGGGGGGAGGGGGACACTACACAACAAAGGGGTACCATGGGCGCTTGAACTGCAATGGCAAGGCGAGACTTAACCATGACACTGCACCATCGACGCAATCGAAAAGCACCGGGCAACCAAGACTGCACAAGCCGCGACACCAGGCTACCAAGTGCTGGTAGAACTAAACATAGGCTCCTGCTTTTCTCTTGCAAAATATGCCAAGTAATATACGAAAGCCTCGTCCCACATACCATGATACTATAACAAGACTATAAGAGCAACATAATAGTGCACATGTTGAAGCTTTGCATCAACAACAGTATCGACCAATCAACGCTTGTCCTCCCATTGATCTAAATTCATATTCCCTCCGTTTCGAATTACTTGTCACAGATATGGATGTATCTAGATGTATTTTAGTTATAAATACATCTATTTCTGCGGCGAGTAATTTGGAACGGAGAGAGTACGATCATACGAGTACCAAAATGATATGCCATCATGTATCAGTGAGAACCATGGATCGTAAGGACAGAAGATATATAAGAAGTAAATAGAAGATCTTTGAGATAATGAAAGAGATCACACCCTCGTCCTTAGTACACACAGATGCATGCATGGTGTGGCTCTGTAAATTGCAGCGTGCATGCTAGTGACGAAGAACCTACGACACTAGCATGGGCTTTTAGTTCTTGCTGATGCATAGCTTGAAATTGAACCTGAACTGCGCTTGACTTGCTAGATCATCATATTCAGTTTCCATATATGTTGGCAATAGTTTCGCCTTAGTTTGGACCTCTCGGACACGGAGTTTTTGCACTCGAGCACAACTGCTCTCTTTATGTGGACCACCGAATATAGCTTGGGGATCTGTTTCATGTCAGGTGCCCGGCACAATACGTGTGTTTTTTAAGGCTAGTCATAGTGGGAGTAACTTAGCTAGTAACATAGCGCACTTCGAGAAAATTTTGCTTATGTGGCAAGTAATTAATAAGATGTGGTAACATAATATGTTACTGTAACATAATGCTTTCCAAGACAAGATGAGTCTACGAGCTAATAAATGAAGCCATCTATGATACTACTACTATGTTACTTTACATTATGAAGATGATAACTTAGACTAGTGTCATATGCATGACACTAGTCTAAGTTACTCCCCACTATGACCGGCCATCACGTCTCTACATATGCCCCCGTGCTGTGATGTGGGCCATCATCGGGACGGCCGTTCGTGTCTGATGTCTGAGCTGTGTCTCGGAACGTCAACGCCAATGCTGATCCGTGGAACAGAAAACGTGCTTTCCGTCCTCGCGGGGTCGGGGCACAATTATGGTATAGGTCTCGCTTCCTAGTCGATGCCCATTTTCATTGTGATAGAGCAGAGCAGATAAGATAAGGTTCCTGTTCCTCGAGATTTTTTGTCGAATAAGACCACCTTACGAACACAATTGACAGAAAAGACCACCTCTCAATCTCATTGGTAAAACAGACCAGCTGGGTCGTGGCGGCAGGTGCGCCAGCCGACACGTCACTAGTAGAAAAAGGGTCAAACGTGAAGCACATTAGTGCCGGTTTGTAAAAAACCCGGCACTAATGTGATTAATAGTGCCGGTTCGAATGGCTATGCATTAGTGCCGGTTCGTAATGAACCTTTAGTACCGGTTCGTGCCACGAACCGGTACTAAAGGGGGTGGTGGCAGGCTGGCGTCAGGCCAGGGCCCCACGAGCACCTTTAGTGACGGTTTGTGACACAAACCGGTACTAAAGGTCTAACCTATAGTCCCGATTGAAGACTCTGCCCCCCTTGACACAAACCGGTACTAAAGGTCTAACCTATAGTCCCGGTTGACACAAACTGGCACTATAGGGCAATTTTCAAACTCTGCCCCCTTGTGTATCGCCATTTCAGTTTTGAAAAAATCAAAAGAAAATGATAAAAACTTCAAAAAATAAAATCCTTCGAGAGGTAGTTATATTACTACATCTACACGTTAGGAAAATTTGAAAACTTAAATTTGGACATGTTTTGCAAAAAGTGTAGGAAAAAATGTAAAACGGCTATAACTTTTGCATACGATGTCGAAAAAAATGTATAATATATCAAAAAATTCAGCACAAAAATCCGCATCCGATGGAAACCGCCTACGACCTGTTTGCAATTTTTTAGAATCGTCAAATTCCAAAAGGAAAAAAAGATATGGTCAAATTTAAGTTTTTTTTTAAATTTTTTTGTTAAATCTGGTCAAACTACTTATTCAAGAAGTATTAATGTTACTACATAATTATTCAAGAATATTAGTGTTACTAAATAATTATTTCAATTTTTTGAATTTTGGTCAAATCTGGTCAAACTATGGTCAAACTGTGGTCAAACTATGGTCAAACTTATTAAAGAAATATTAGTGTTACTAAATAATTACTGTTTTTTAGAATAATAGTTTCAAACTCAAAGAGTGAAATGTGTGACTTCATGCTCAAGCTAAACTCCTGAGGGTTAATAGGATTGACATCTTACTATTGTCAGGAAAACAACAAGTGCAGACTTGGAAACGAAGGAGAATAGAACCCGAAAGTTAAGCGTGCTCAGGCTGGAGTAGTGAGAGGGATGGGTGATCGGTCGGGAAGTTAGATGATTTGAAATGAGTGATCCACACGTGAGCAGTTAAGAGAGGTGATTAGAGACTAAATCACCAAATAATTCAGAAAAATTAAAAATTGAAAAAAGTAATCAATTTTTTTTCCAAAATTTTCAAATTTTTTAAAAAAAAAACCTTTAGTACCGGTTGGTAACACATATCAGGGCGCGAGCTCACGCCACATGGTGGCACTTTAGCGCCGATTCGTGCCGAACCGGTACTAAAGGGAGGGGACCTTTAATGCCCACCAATTAGTGCTGGTTATGGAACCGGCACTAAAGACTCTTACGAACCAGTTTTAAAGCTCCGTTTTCTACTAGTGCGTGGTGCCTGCCGCCACATGCGGAGGCGGCAGCCTCTGCCGTCACACGGCCAGACGGCAGGTGGCCCGCCATAGGATTCAGCAAACGGGACCGGCACGCGACGAAACAGAGGCTGGGCAGCTGGGCCCTGCCGCCTCCTTGTGTGGCGGCACCACTTGTGGGCGCTGCATGCAAAGGAGAGAGAGCGAGTAATAATGGGCTGCATGCATGCAAGAAGCAAGAGAGAGAAGATTCAAGGGAGAGAGAAAGAGTACTGCGCTGCATGCACGCATTTGAGGGAATCTTACGCATGTAGTAGCTGCGCCTAAATCTCACTAGTTTTTTTAGAACTGGGAATCTCACTAGCTACAGTACTGCCGCCACACCAGGCGGCGGCAGGCCCCATCTACCCAGCGCTCCGTTCTATCGCGCGTCAGCTGCGTTCCCAATTCCTGTGGCGGGGCCACGGCAGGGGTAGTTTTGCCCATGTGACTCAGGGGTAGTCTTTTCTGTCAATTGCTTTCGACAAGTGGTCCTTTTGGACAAAAATTCGTTCCTCGAAGGGCAGGCGCCCGAAGAAGACGACGCCATTGATGCGGATGGGATTCCTACGGCAGCTAATCAGCCGGTAAGAAAGCCCCCTTCTTGCGGTTTTCCTTTGGGGATGTCTATGTTCAGATCTGCAGTGGTGATCGTAATCTCGGTTTGTGAAAACAGATTCCCACTGATTGAAGCGGTGGACGACACTGAATGCATGCGAGATCCGCTGCGGCGAATGGCTGCCTTGACGGTTGCTGGTGTGGATCAGGTGCCGGCGCCCGCCGCGAGTGCAGACGCACAGATCTGCTCGAGCGTGGTGTCGTTGGCAGAAGGAAGAACTCGTCGCCGCCCTCGCAGGTCTCCACGGGGAGGCCAGCCCACAAGCTCCTCGGTGGTTAAAGAGGTTAGTGCGCAACATGGTAAACATGTATTTCTTTTGTGGATATAGTAGTACTTCGTTGTAGGAATCCGTTAGTGATCTGGATTAGAGTCATGTCTGACCGGGGAAGTGGTTAGTTTTTCGTTAAATAGGAATTATTGCTACAGACTTTGCTAAAAATGGTAAAAGTCGGTAGAACAGAACTAACTAGCAATGAACAATGTTACTATGTAAATTACTACAAGAAGCGTACAGGCAGTGCTGTAGGACCTTGGATTTAAGGGAATTGCTTTCTGACATGAGAAGGTGAACTTCAACTAGTACTAAACAACATATAACTACTGCTGCTGAATTTGGAAATGTGTAAGTTTAGTATGGCAGACCCATTTTGCAGTCATCTTTGCGCAAAATTATATTAGCTATGTCGTGTAGTTTGGTAGGGCACTTTGTTTTTAGAAGATTGTTGCTTACTCTTGAAAACAATTTAAAAGTAATTGACCAAATAAAGCAGTGTAGCTGATTTTGGAGATGTCTAAGGTTATTATGAAAGAACAATTTTGAGGGCATCATTGTGCCCGAATATATGAACCGTCTGCACACGCAGTGGGTGAGAAGCTTGCATCTGTAATTTCTTGGTTGCAGCACTCGGCGAAGACATGAACTAGAGGCCCAGCACCATAGACAGAGATCAGCAGTTTGTAAAGCTTTTGGTTCATTAGACCATGTTTGCATATTAGTGATAAGGACATGTGCAATTAAGTTAGCTGTGAATAATAGTAGGGTAATAATTTCAGGTCTCGTCTAGCCAAACATGTGGGTTCATTGGGAAAGTTGTATAGAGTATTCTATCAAATGTCCCTGATTTTTCACAGATTTTTTGTATGGAAAAAGTGTGTCCTGATTCTTTCTAGTTCTGTACCGGACTGGATGTTTCTTCAATGTCCAAACTTATGATTAGTGCATGAGTATTTACAGCCTAAGGAACTTTCTGCAGAACGGCTACTTCTTCAGTGCCCAAGCTTGAAAGATGTTCATGTCTATCGATGTTGTTATATGTTGATCGGAGCAATCAGAAACGAGGTGAGCCGTGGATCAGGTTCTCGATTTCTGTCTGATCTGTGGCTCAGAAAAGTCGATGCTCCATGGATTCAATGCAAGGTGAGTCTGCTATTCCCCAACGCGGCCGTCATTTTGGAACTTCAGAAGCAAGGGAGGGAGTGGATGAACACACTACCGACAGCGATGGATTTCCTCCTGCGATCAGGAGGTATGTCGATCCGATGCTACTAATCGACCTTGTGTGTTTTCCAGTGTCGAGTTCCAGCGGTTAAGCTTTTGTGATTTGTCTCTCCCAGATCCACTCTGATTGAGGTTGGGGAGAGTCTAGTGCTGGAAGGTTGCCGACACATGGCACCAGGCGGACAGTGGTCAAGGTGACGCTGCAGGAGGCCATGGGTGTGAGCGCCAAAGGGCGGATCTGCGGCGTTGCTGAAGCGGCGGCAGTGACAAGGGGCAGCTCGCCTCTCACTTCCGAGCTGTCGACGGGGAAAAACCGTACTGATGGAAATTAGCTCATGATTGAGCAATTCTGTAAAAAAAAAGGTACGAGCCGTGTGGACAATTTGTCGGTGTGAAAAACCATAACCAGACTGACCTTAGCTGGCTTCCGGGTACACGATGAGACCGTGTAGAGTTTTGAGTGGTTTTTTACTGAATCCCTGAGGATTATGTTGATTAAGGACATCTGTTAAAAAGAGTACTCTGGTAGTATGATGATCTGACTGTTTCTTGTTTTTGTTCATGTGCAGATCAAAATCGAGCAGCGGAGGTCGCAATCAAGAGTGTGATGCTTGTTGGTGTGCCGACGGCTGGGGCACAAGAGAACTACTTACCCGGATCTCGGCGATGTGCCAAAGCAGCCTCGGAAGCCGGCGAGGTGCAAAAATTGTGGTGTGGTGGGGCACCAAAGAACAATTTTACGAAAGCGATGGAACTGAGATTAGCTGGTGGCGTGTAGGTGAGTGAAAAATGCCAAACGATTTCAGTAAGTTTGAATTGTCAATCGCAAGCATGACTTGTTTTTTGCATTCATGATGTGTTTGTGCAACTGAGCACCTGCCCTGCTTGCAGGCATGCTTTATGTCTCGGATCAGTTTGCTGGCGTTGCATTGGGTAATGATGTCATTACCCGCCTAGTCCATCTCCAAGTTTGTTGTTCTGGCGTAGTTAATTAAGATTCGTAATCATCATATCACATTTGTCGTGACGGCGTGGACGGCCTTCTATGGAACATAATCGACAAGTAATCGGCCCATGACGTTTGGTTCTGTTAGGTCCGTCAAACAAATAAACGGGGAGCAACTAGTTAACGAGCGCTCCTTCGGGAGCCCTGTTCAAGAATTCATCCGATTAACCAGTTAACTTGCCGATTAATCCCTACTCATAGGGTCTTCGAGTAGCCGATTACCCGATAAATCGTCTGATTAACTGATTAAATGGCCGATTAACTTGTCGATTAGCCTATTAATCCCCTACTCACCAGCCGACCGAGCAGCTACCAGTTAATGATTTCCTCAACATTGTTCGGGAGCCTCGCAATGATCAGCGCCACTTGGCGCACTCTCAGCCATTCGTCACGTGTCATGCTCTGGACGCTTCCTCCGGATTTTGTTTTTATTTTTTTATTTTTTTGCACGCGTTTTCGGCTTTTTAAGCGGGGTTTTTTCTGGGGTTTTTCGACGTTTTGATTTTCCCCTGGTCTTCCTTAGCTTTTTGATTAAAAAAATTGAAAAAAAATTGCGTGGAAAAACATGTTTTCTTTTTTTTTATTTCGCGAAAGTCATGGTTTTTTTCGCGAGAGGCACGGTTGTGCTTTAGCGAGAGTCACGGCCGTGCCTTTCGGAAACGGAAAAAAATACGTTTTCTGTTTTTTTCTTTCGCGACAGTTATGATTTTGTTTTCACGAGAGGCACGGTTGTGCTTTCGCGAGAGTCACGGCCGTGCCTCTCGGAAAGGGAAAAACAAAACACGTTTTTTGTTTTTTTTTCTTTCACGAGATTCACAGTTTTGCTTCCGCGAGAGGCACGTTGTGCTTTCGCGAGAGTCACGGTCATGCCCCTCAGAAAGGGAAAAAATACGAGTTTTTTCTTTTTTTTCTTTTGCGAGAGTCACGGTTTTGCTTCTGCGAGAGGCACGGTTGTGAAGCGAGAGTTACGGCCGTGCCTCTCGGAAAGGGAAAAAAGTATGTGTTTTCTGTTTTTTTCCTTACACGAGAGTCACGATTTTGCTTCTGCGAGAGGCACGGTTGTGCTTTCGCGAGAGTCACGACTGTGCTTCTCGAAAACGAAAAAAAACGCATTTTCTATTTTTTTCCCTTCCACGAGAGTCACGGTTTTGCTTCCACGAAAGGCACGGGGTGTGATTTCGCGAGAGGCACGGGTATGCCTCTTTCTGAAAGGAAAAAAACCGTGCTCCTAATTCATTTTTTGCCCGGTTTTTTTCATTCGGTTTTTTCATAAAAAAAGTTCGTCAAAACTTATCAATGGTGAAAACACGAGGAATTCAATGGTGAAAAAGGCTCGAGATTTGGACGCACGATTTATAAAATTAAACGTTTTGAATAAACGGATCTACGAAAAAAAGAAAACTTTCAGGTTGCGACGAGCGGCGCGCTGCATGTGCGTCGCTTATCGCGACCTGGAAAAATGGAGTGTTCTTTGCAATGAGTACTCCTTAATTAGTGATTTCGAATGATCAGGACATTGCATTTATGGGTGGCCCTTCATGGGCCATGATCCTTAAAAAGGATGAAATACGAGTTACTATACCCCACGCTATACACTCGGGAAAGGGAATCTCGAGGTGAACCAACGAGGGGGATATTGAGCACATGTGCGCTTGAGTTCAGAATATGACTTTCGCTCTCCATATATCTTTGTTTTTACCAGGAATGACATGAGCTATACCTTGCATTAATGATGGGGCATTTACACGAGAAAGCATAGGGAGAAGAAAAAGAAAACAGTCGACACAATGCGCTATCTGTACATATCTTGGAGTTAGCTAGCTAGGCTGGGGAGGAAACAGGAAACTTAGACAAGCAACACTCTACGAATCAGCTGTTTCGCACATTCAAACATGCAGTGCTACATGACGTCTTCGTACGTGTAACCAACTTCTCAATGAAATTTTCACATGATCCTTGAGAAGTAAGAGGACCGGGCGGAAGAATATGTTGTCTCTACGATGCGTGCACGCGAGCTTTTAGACCGCATGAACGGTGATTCAATAGAAATTTAACTTGCTTGCCTCCTGCCATGGAGCTATAACATGGACACAATATTGACGCGTTTGGTTGCTCACATCATTTTTAGCCCCTTTCATATTCGTCCCAGGTCAGTCTGGTTGAGCTAATGCAGGGTACACATCATCATCTGCACATTGTTTGGTTGCCTGCATACTATTTCACAGCATCGTAGCAACACTCTACGCGCTGTGTTTGGTTGCTCGCATTTTTTCTGAAAAGGGGAATATATTAATATCAAGTAGGTCTCTGCACCAACAAGATGTCTAAAAGCATCCATGATGCATACAGTCAAAAAAACCCAGGAAAAAAGACCCTGCCACGGTGATCGATCATCCGTACTAGTAGCACTCTAACCACCATCAAAGATAGCACCCGGACTAGAAAGAAGGTTCTCCAAAGGCAACACCTTCAAGAAGGAAACAATGCACAAGCGTTGTTGTTGCCCGATCAAAGATCTTAGGTTTTCACCCTAGAGAAAGACCATGTTCCCAAAACATTGCCTTCAACAAGTTCACTGCCAGACACAACCAATAAAGTTTCGCCCTGGAAATCATGACTCGGTACTCAAAGGAGCACCACAAAGAAAGAAGTCCTCCAAGGCTGTCGCCCCCACCTACGGAGTCTACTACTATGAGTCACGTACCACCAAGCTCACAGGAACTCGTGCCGGGTTTGGACAGGAACATATCCCGCAAGCCAAGTATGGACAACTGCCTGTGAAGCAAGGTCTTCATCGCATCCAAGACCCTGCCTTCGCCACTTGCAGTTCCTCCAATCACGCCATGACATTATCCTCATGTGTTGATCCCTTGGAAATCTTGGTGCAGACATGTCCCATGGTGTCAACAAAAACAGAGCTTCACGATACCGTGGTGAAGCTGGTTATGTTGATGTTGTGGGTGTACACGACTGGCCCCAATCCGATCAAGGTGTACAAAGAGCGCCATATACGCCAGCCCTTGTTTTCCTTCGAAGAAGAAGTCCAGAACTTGCCAATGGCCAGATCAAAGAGGAATGATCGCATGTAGAACGGTAGCTTCACGTGAAGATCACTGGGGCCACGAGGGATGCATCATCCCCGCCGCTCCAACCTGGTGTCGTGCCCGAGGGCCCGCCCACAACTAGAGATCCATCACTCTTGATAGCCACCATCATCGGGAGACCGAGCAGCGGCCACCAGCTCTTGTCGCTGTTGCCCCATCGCCAATCGACTAGAGATGGTTGTCGCGCCAAGGCACGCACCGCAGCCCGTGCAGCCCGGCGAGCTCCACTGGGCCCCCGCCACTGCCGGCAGAGCCGTCGGACCCAACACCAGTGCCACACCCGACCATGGAGAGACCTGCTCGTGCAGCCCCCACACGCGTTAGGATGCCAAGGCCCTTCCACCGCCGTCCCGGACGGGCTTTGCCCGGCCGCACCCCGTGGTGGCATATGCTACCTCTTGAGCATGCGTTGGTTTTCCCTTGAAGAGAAAAGGGTGATGCAGCAAAGTAGCGTAAGTATTTCCCTCAGTTTTTGAGAACCAAAGTATCAATCTAGTAGGAGACTACATGCAAGTCACCTAGTACCTGCACAAACAAAGAAGAACCTCGCAACCAACGTGATAAAGGGGTTGTCAATCCCTTCATGGTCACTTACGAAAGTGAGATCTGATAGAGCTAATAAGCTAAATATTTTTGGTTTTTTGTTGTATAGATTGAAAAGTAAAGATTGCAAAACAAATGGCGATAGAAATAGCTAGTTGACGGGAGAATAATATGATGTAAAGTAGACCCGGGGGCCATAGGTTTCACTAGTGGCTTCTCTCAAGATAGCATATATTATGGTGGGTGAACAAATTACTACCGAGCAATTGATAGAAAAGCGCATAGTTATGATGATATCTGGGCATGATCATGAACATAGGCATCACGTCCGTGTCAAGTAGACCGAAACGATTTTGCATCTACTACTATTACTCCACACATTGACCGCTATCCGTCATGCATCTAGAGTATTAAGTTCACAAGAACAAAGTAACGCATTAAGCAAGATGACATGATGTAGAGGGATAAACTGAAGCAATATGATATAAACCCCATCTTTTTATCCTCGATGGCAACAATACAATACGTGCCTTGCTGCCCCTACTGTCACTGGGAAAGGACACCGCAAGATTGAACACAAAGCTAAGAACTTCTCCCTTTGCAAGAAAGATCAATCTAGTAGGCCAAACCAAACTGATAATTCGAAGAGACTTGCAAAGATATCAAATCATGCATATAAGAATTCAGAGAAGAATCAAATATTGTTCGCAGATAATCTTAATCATAAACCCACAATTCATCGGATCTCGGCAAACAACACCGCAAAAAGAATTACATCGAATAGATCTCCAAGAACATCGAGGAGAACTTTGTATTGAGATCCAAAGAGAGAGAAGAAGCCATCTAGCTAATAACTATGAACCCGAAGGTCTGTGGTAAACTACTCACACATCATCGGAGAGGCTATGGTGTTCATGTAGAAGCCCTCCGTGATCGAATCCCCCTCCGGCAAATCACCGGAAAAGGTCCCCTGATGGGATCTCATGAGTTTAGATGGTTGCAGCGGTGGAAAAGTGGTTTCGTGGCTCCCCTGGATGTTTTCAGGGTATAAGAGTATATATAGGCGAAAAAGTAGGTCGGTGGAGCTGCGAGGGGCCCACGAGGGTGGGGGGCGTGCCGCCCTACCTCGTGGCCGCCTCACTGCTTCCTTGACGTCCACTCCAAGTCTCCTGGATTTCGTTTGTTTCAAAAAAGATCCTCGCGAAGGTTTCATTCCGTTTGGATTCCGTTTGATATTCCTTTTCTACTAAACACTGAAATAGGCAAAAAAATAGTAATTTGCACTGGGCCTTCGATAAATAGGTTAGTCCCAAAAATAATATAAAAGTGCATAATAAATCCCATTAAACATCCAAAATAGATAATATAATAGCAAGGAACAATAAAAAATTGTTGATACGTTGGAGACGTATCAAGCATCCCCAAGCTTAATTCCTGCTCATCCTCGAGTAGGTAAATGATAAAAACAGAATTTTTGATGTGGAATGCTACCTAAAATAATTTTCAATATCTTTCTCTTTATTGCAGCATGAATGTTTAGATCCGAAAGATTCTAGACAGAAGTTTAATATTGGCATAAAAATAATAATACTTCAAGCATGCTAACCAATCAATTATGTCTTATCAAAATAACATAGCCAAAGAAAGCTTATCCCTACAAAATCATATAGTTTGGTGATACGTCTCCAACGTATCTATAATTTTTTATTGTTCCATGCTATTATATTATCAACCTTGGATGTTTTATATGCATTTATATGCTATTTTATATGATTTTTGGGACTAACCTATTAACCTAGAGCCTAGTGCCAGTTTCTATTTTTTCCTTGTTTTAGAGTATCGCAGAAAAGGAAAATCAAACGGAGTCCAATTGACCCGAAACTTCACGAAACTTATTTTTGGACCAGAACAAGCCCACGAAGTATCGGAGATGGACCAGAAGAGTCCCGGGTTGCCCACGAGGGTGGGGGCACGCCCACCCCCTGGGCGCGCCCCCTGCCTCATGGACAGCCCAGAGATCCACCGACGTACTTATTCCTCCTATATATATATCCATATACCCTAAAAAACTTCGGGGAGCACAATAGATCGGGAGTTCCGCCGCCAGAAGCCTCCGTAGCCTCCGAAAACCAATCTAGACCCGTTCTGGCACCCTGCCGGAGGGGGGAATCCCTCTCCGGTGGCCATCTTCATCATCCCGGTGCTCTACATGACGAGGAGGGAGTAGTTCTCCCTCGGGGCTGAGGGTATGTACCAGCAGCTATGTGTTTGATCTCTCTCTCTCTCTCTCTCTCTCTCTCTCTCTCTCTCTCTCGTGTTCTTGAGGTGTAATGATCTTGATGTATCGTGAGCTTTGCTATTATAGTTGGATCTTATGATGTTTCTCCCCCTCTACTCTCTTGTAATGGATTGAGTTTTCCCTTTGAAGTTATCTTATCGGATTGAGTCTTTAAGGATTTGAGAACACTTGATGTATGTCTTGCACGTGCTTATCTGTGGTGACAATGGGATATCATGTGATCCACTTGATGTATGTTTTGGTGATCAACTTGCGAGTTCCGTGACCTCGTGAACTTATGCATAGGGGTTGGCACACGTTTTCGTCTTGACTCTCCGGTAGAATCTTCGGGGCACTCTTTGAAGTTCTTTGTGTTGGTTGAATAGATGAATCTGAGATTGTGTGATGCATATCGTATAATCATACCCACAGATACTTGAGGTGACATTGGAGTATCTAGGTGACATTAGGGTTTTGGTTGATTTGTGTCTTAATGTGTTATTCTAGTACGAACTCTATGATAGATTGAACGGAAAGAATAGCTTCATGTTATTTTACTATGGATTCTTGAATAGATCGATCAGAAAGGATAACTTTGAGGTGGTTTTGTACCCTACCATATTCTCTTCGTTTGTTCTCCGCTATTAGTGACTTTGGAGTGACTCTTTGTTGCATGTTGAGGGATAGTTATATGATCCAATTATGTTATTATTGTTGAGAGGACTTGCACTAGTGAAAGTATGAACCGTAGGCCTTGTTTCCTAGCATTGCAATACCGTTCGTGCTCACTTTTACCACTTGCTACCTTGCTGTTTTTATATTTTTAGAGTACAAAAACCATTATCTACTATCCATATTGCGATTGTATCACCATCTCTACGCCAAACTAGTGCACCTATACAATTTACCATTGTATTGGGTGTGTTGGGGACACAAAAGACTCTTTGTTATTTGGTTGCAGGGTTGCTTGAGAGAGACCATCTTCATCCCACGCCTCCCACGGATTGATAGACCTTAGGTCATCCACTTGAGGGAAATTTGCTATTGTCCTACAAACCTCTGCACTTGGAGGCCCAACAACATCTACAAGAAGAAGGTTGTGTAGTAGACATCAAGCTCTTTTCTGGCGCCGTTGCCGGGGAGGTTAGCGCTTGAAGGTATATCTTTAGATCTTGCAACTAAATCTTTTTGTTTCTTGTTTTAGCACTAGTTTAGTTTATAAAAGAAAACTACAAAAAAATATGGAATTGAGTTTGCCTCATACGCTTCATCTTTTTAATATCTTTCGTGAGTATGATGGAAAGGAAAATTGTGCCAAAGTGTTAGAAGAAGAATGCATTAAAATGTTTGGCACTAAATATTTGAATGATGAGCATGATTACAATGTTGTTAGTATGAATTCCTTGAATATCCATGATGCTAATGATATGCAAAGCCACAAGCTTGGGGAAGCTATGTTTGATGAAGATGATATTTTTTGTCCCCCAAGTTTTGATGAGCAAATTTATTATGATGAAAGCATGCCTCCTATTTATGATGATTATATTGATGAAAGTGGATTTGGAGAGGTCATGACTTTATTTTGTGATGAATCCACTATTTCGGAAGAGGTTCTAATTGATTATGAGAACAAAGTTGCTATCTATGATGATTATTGTGATGACATGTATGCTATAAAGAATAATGATAACCATGAAACTTGTCATCATGATTTTAGTTTTCAATTGGATTTATGCCTCACATGATAATTATTTTGTTGAGTTTGCTCCCACTAATATTCATGAGAAGAATTTTTCTTGTGTGGAGAGTAATAAAATTTCTATGCTTGTAGATCATGAAAAGAATGCTTTAGGTGCTGGTTATATTGTTGAATTCATTCATGATGCTACTGAAAATTATTATGAGGGAGGAATATATGCTTGTAGGAATTACAATAATATCAAGTTTCCTCTCTATGTGCTCAAAGTTTTGAAGTTATGCTTGTTTTGCCCTCCTATGCTAGTTGATTATTGTTCCCATAAGTTGTTTGCTCACAAAACCCCTATGCATAGGAAGAGGGTTAGGCTTAAATGTGCTAGTCATATTCTTCATGATGCTTTCTTTATGTTACAATTCTTATCTTTTATGTGAGCATCATTGAAATCATCATGCCTAGCTAGGGGCGTTAAACGATAGCGCTTGTTGGGAGGCAACCCAACTTTATTTTTGTTTCTTGCTTTTTGTTCCTGTTTAGTAATAAATTAATCATATATCCTCTGTTATGATTGAGTTTTTATGTTTTAATTAGTGTTTGTGCCAAGTAGATGAAGGTAATATGCCCTAGAGGCAATAATAAAGTTATTATTTATTGCCTTATATCATGATAAATGTTTATTATTCATGCTAGAATTGTATTAACCGGAAACATAATACATGTGTGAATACATAGACAAACAAAGTGTCACTAGTATGCCTCTACTTGACTAGCTCGTTGATCAAAGATGGTTATGTTTCCTAACCATAGACATGACTTGTCATTTGATTAATGGGATCACATCATTATGAGAATGATGTGATTGACTTGACCCATTCCGTTAGCTTAGCACTTGATCGTTTAGTTTGTTGCTATTGCTTTCTTCATGACTTATACATGTTCCTATGACTATGAGATTATGCAACTCCCGTTTACCGGAGGAACACTTTGTGTGCCACCAAACGTCACAACGTAACTGTGTGATTATAAAGGTGCTCTACAGGTGTCTCCGAAGGTACTTGTTGGGTTGGCGTATTTCGAGATTAGGATTTGTCACTCCGATTATCGGAGAGGTATCTCTGGGCCCACTCGGTAATGCACATCACTATAAGCCTTGCAAGCATTGCAACTAATGAGTTAGTTGCGAGATGATGTATTACGGAACGAGCAAAGAGACTTGCCGGTAACGAGATTGAACTAGGTATTGAGATACCGACGATCCAATCTCGGGCAAGTAACATACCGATGACAAAGGGAACAACATATGTTGTTATGCGGTTTGACCGATAAATATCTTCGTAGAATATGTAGGAGCCAATATGAGCATCCAGGTTCCGCTATTGTTTATTGACTGGAGACGTGTCTCGGTCATGTCTACATAGTTCTTGAACCCGTAGGGTCCGCACGCTTAAAGGTCGATAATGGTTATATTATGAGTTTATGTGTTTTGATGTACCGAAGGTACTTCGGAGTCCCGGATGAGATCGGGGACATGACGAGGAGTCTCGAAATGGTCGAGACGTAAAGATCGATATATTGGACGACTATATTCGGACATCGGAAAGGTTCCGAGTGATTCGGGTATTTATCGGAGTACCGGGGAGTTACGGGAATTCGCCGGGGAGTGTATGGGCCTTATTGGGCTTTAGGGGAAAGAGAGAGAGGCAGGCCACACGCCCCCCAAGGCCTAGTCCAAATTGGACTAGGGGGAAGGGCTGCGCCCCCTCCTTCCTTCTCTTCTCTTTTCCCTTTCCTTCTCTCCTACTCCTACTACTTGGAAGGGCTCCTAGTTCTACTAGGAAAGGGGGAATCCTACTCCATGTGGGAGTAGGACTCCCCTAGGGCGCGCCATAGAGAGGGCCGGCCCCTCCCCTCCTCCACTCCTTTATATACGTGGCCAGGGGGCACCCCATAGACACAACAATTGATTAGTTGATCTTTTAGCCATGTGCGGTGCCCCCCTCCACCCTAGTCCACCTCGATAATACTGTAGCGGTGCTTAGGCGAAGCCCTGCATCGGTAGAACATCATCATTATCACCACGCCGTCATGCTGATGAAACTCTCCCTCAACACTCGGCTGGATCGGAGTTCGAGGGACGTCATCGGGTTGAACGTGTGCTGAACTCGGAGGTGTCGTGCGTTTGGTATGCAATAATTGCTTTACTTTATCGCTATGCGATAGCAATAGTTGGCGAGACGACCATGTGCTGACACATTGATATAGATCAAGATGATGGAGATCATGGTGTCATGCCGGTGACGATGGAAATCATGACGATGCTTTGGAGATGGAGATCAAAGGCACAAGATGATGATGGCCATATCATGTCACATATTTTGATTGCATGTGATGTTTATCTTTTATACATCTTATTTTGCTTAGTTCGACGGTAGCTTTATAAGATGATCTCTCACTAATTATCAAGGTACAAGTGTTCTCCCTGAGTATGCACCATTGTGAAAGTTCTTCGTGCTGAGACACCACGTGATGATTGGGTGTGATAGGCTCTACGTTCAAATACAACGGGTGCAAAACAGTTGCACACACGGAATACTCAGGTTAAACTTGACGAGCCTAGCATATAATAGATATGACCTCGGAACACTGAAACCGAAAGGTCGAGCGTTAATCATATAGTAGATATGATCAACATAGTGATGTTCACCATTGAAACTACTCCATCTCACATGATGATCAGACATGGTTTAGTTGATATGGATCACGTGTTCACTTAGAGGATTAGAGGGACGTCTATCTAAGTGGGAGTTCTTAAGTAATATGATTAATTGAACTTAAATTTATCATGAACTTAGTCCTGGTAGTATTAGCATATCTATGTTGTAGATCAATAGCTTGCGTTTAGCTCCCCTGTTTTATTTTTGATATGTTCCTAGAGAAAACTAAGTTGAAAGATGTTAGTAGCAATGATGCGGATTGGATCCGTGATCTGAGGTTTATCCTCATTGCTGCACAGAAGAATTATGTCCTTGATGCACCGCTAGGTGACAAACCTATTGCAGGAGTAGATGCAGATGTTATGAACGTTTGGCTAGCTCAATATGATGACTACTTGATAGTTTAGTGCACCATGCTTAAACGGCTTAGAATCGAGACTTCAAAGACGTTTTGAACGTCATGGACCATATGAGATGTTCCAGGAGTTGAAGTTAATATTTCAAGCAAATACCCGAGTTGAGAGATATGAAGTCTCCAACAAGTTCTATAGCTAAAAGATGGAGGAGAATAGCTCAAGCAGTGAGCATGTGCTCAGATTGTCTGGGTACTACAATCGCTTGAATCAAGTGGGAGTTAATCTTCCAGATAAAATAGTGATTGACAGAATTCTCTAGTCACCATCACCAAGTTAGTAGAACTTCGTGATGAACTATAATATGCAAGGGATAACGGAAACGATTCCCAAGCTCTTCGTGATGCTGAAATCGACGAAGGTAGAAATCAAGAAAAGCATCAAGTGTTGATGGTAAACAAAACCACTAGTTTCAAGTAAAGGGAAAAAAGGAAGAAAGGGGATCTCCAAGAAGAACGGCAAGCAACTTGCTGTTCAAGTGAAAAAACCCAAGTCTGGACCTAAGCCTGTAACTGAGTGCTTCTACTGCAAAAGGACTGGTCACTGGAAGCGGAACTACCCCAAGTAATTGGCGGATAAGAAGGATGGCAAAGTGAACATGGGTATATTTGATATACATGTTATTGATGTGTACTTTACTAGTGTTTATAGCAACCCTTCAGTATTTGATACTAGTTCAGTTGTTAAGAATAGTAACTCGAAACAGGAGTTGCAGAATGAACATAGACTAGTTAAGGGCGAAGTGACGATGTGTACTGGAAATGGTTCCAAGATTGATATGATCATCATCGCACACTCCCTATACTTTCGGGATTAGTGTTAAACCTAAAATAAATGTTATTTAGTGTTTGCATTGAGCATGAATATGATTGGATCATGTTTATTGCAATACGATTATTCATGTAAGTTAGAGAATAATTGTTGTTCTATTTACATGAATAAAACCTTATATGGTCATACACCCAATGAAAATGGTTTGTTGGATCTCGATCATGGTGATACACATTTTCATAATATTGAAGCCAAAAGATGCAAAGTTAATAATGATAGTGCAACTTATTTGTGGCACTGCCGTTTAGGTTATATTGGTGTAAAGCACATGAAGAAAATCCATGCTGATGAGCTTTTGGAATCACTTGATTATGAATCAGTTGATGCTTGCGAACCATGCCTCACGGGCAAGATGACTAAGACTCCGTTCTCCGGAACAATGGAGCAAGCAACAGATTTGTTGGAAATCATACATGCTGATGTATGTGGTCCGATGAATATTGAGGCTCGCGGTAGGTATCATTATTTTCTGATCTTCACAGATGATTTGAGCAGATATGAGTATATCTACTTGATGAAACACAAGTCTAAAACATTTGAAAAGTTCAAAGAATTTTAGAGTGAAATGGAGAATCATCGTAACAAAAATAAAAGTTTCTACGATATGATCGCAGAAGTAAAATATTTGAGTTATGAGTTTGGCCTTCAGTTAAAACAATGTGAAATAGTTTCACTACTCACGCCACCTGGAACACCACAGTGTAATGGTGTGTCCGAACGTCGTAACCGTACTTTATTAGATATGGTGCGATCTATGATGTCTCTTACCAATTTACCACTATCGTTTTGGGGTTATGCATTAGAGACAGCTACATTCACGTTAAATAGGGCACCATCTAAATCCGTTGAGACGACACCGTATGAACTATGGTTTGGCAAGAAACCTAAGCTGTCGTTTCTTAAAGTTTGAGGTTGCAATGCTTATGTGAAAAAGTTTCAACCTGATAAGCTCAAAACCAAATCGGAGAAGTGCGTCTTCATAGGATAACCAAAAGAAAATGTTGGGTACACCTTCTATCACAGATCCGAAGGCAAGATATTCATTGCTGAGAATGGATCCTTTCTAGAGAAGGAGTTTCTCTTGAAAGAAGTGAGTGGGAGGAAAGTAGAACTTGATGAGGTAACTGTACCTGCTCCCTTGTTGGAAAGTAGTTCATCATAGAAATATGTTCCTGTGACTACCTACACCAATTAGTGAGGAAGCTAATGATGATGATCATGTAACTTCAGATAAAGTTACTGCCGAACCTCGTAGGTAAACCAGAGTGAGATCCGCACCAGAGTGGTACGGTAATCCTGTTCTGGAGGTCATGTTACTTGACCATGACGAACCTACGAACTATGAGGAAGCGATGATGAGCCCAGATTCTGCGAAATGTCTTGAGGCCATGAAATCTGAGATGAGATGCATGTATAAGAACAAAGTATGGACTTTGATTGACTTGCCCAAAGATCGGCGAGCCATTGAGATTAAATGGATCTTTAAGAGGAAGAGAGACGCTGATAGTAGTGTTACTATCTACAAAGCTAGAATTGTCGCAAAAGATTTTTGACAAGTTCAAGGTGTTGACTACGATGAGAGTTTCTCACTCGTATCTATTCTTAAGTCTGTCCGAATCATGTTAGCAATTGCCACATTTTATGAAATATGGCAAATGGATAAACAAAACTACATTCCTTAATGAATTTATTGAAGAAGAGTTGTATATGATGCAACAAGAAAGTTTTGTCAATCCTAAAGGTGCTAACAAAATATGCAAGCTCCAGCGATCCATCTATGGACTGGTGCAAGCATCTCGGAGTTGGAATATACGCTTTGATAAGTTGATCAAAGCATATAGTTTTATACAGACTTGCGGTGAAGCCTGTATTTACAAGAAAGTGAGTGGGAGCACTACAACATTTCTGATAAGTATATGTGAATGACATATTGTTGATCGGAGATAATGTAGAATTATTCTGCAAAGCATGAAGGAGTGTCTGAAAGGAGTTTTTCAAAGAAAGACCTCGGTGAAGCTACTTACATATTGAGCATCAAGATCTATAGAGAGAGATCAAGACGCTTGATAAGTTTTGTTGACACACGAACACGTCACGTGTACCCTCGACGCCGGGGGTGATGCACCGCAGCTCACGTCGAAGGAGACCCGGCCGACAGCGCGATACGCAAGACAGTCGACGGGCGCTTTTGTAGACCCGAAAACCCCACACCCCCGGGAGGGACCCCGTCAGGGAGTGCGGCGGCTATGGGCTGCCCTAGGTATATTCGCTCGCCCCTAGAGCCTCGGAATTCGCAGCTCTCAAACACGAAGAACAGCGAAGAACGAGATAGAAAAACGGTGGAGAGATAAAACGTATATGAAAAAGTAGTATATTGATTTGTTCGATTGTGTGTTGTTCAATCGGCCGTCACCCCCAACATATATAAGAGGCGGCTGGACTTCCCGTACAAGAAAAGGATTTATCTAGGCTTTCCTTACAAGAAAATTACATCAATTCACGTCCTAGAATCCTAGTTCTGGTCCCACTCGGATTCAGCCCGAATCTGGTCCAATCTTCTGTCTTGCTCCTTGCGTGGGCTGTGGAATCTGCATATGACCTCTGATGGAGACGGTTCAAATATCAATTATGTGTGCTTTGACGAGGCCAACAATCCGTATGTTGATCACTTTTCCAAATAAGGCCATCTTGAATACTCCACGGGGTCATCTCTAATTTCGAGTCGGACTCGTTCATGTAGCTGACTGGACCGTCCGACTCTTGCAGCGTCTCTGCAGGTCGTATACTACGTCGGATGATGATGACTCCAAAAGCAAAGTTGACCGTTTCGACGTTACGAACAACTCCTGTGTTGAACACTTCTTCATCCGAAGCCATCTAGATAAGTATTTGAGCCCATCTTCAGCATCTGGTCGGATTGGCCTCGACAGTTTCTACTGTTCACGGCAGCAAGCTTTCCCGGCAAGGTTACTGTTCACGGCGGCAAGCTTCCCCCGGCAGGTTACTGTTCATGGCGGCAAGCTCTCCCCCGGCAAGGTTACTGTTCACGGCGGCAAGCTTTCCCCGACAAGGTTACTGTTCACGGCGGCAAGCTTTCCCCGGCAAGGTTACTGTTCACGGCGGCAAGCTTTCCCCGGCAACGTTACTGTTCACGGCGGCAAGCTTTCCCCGGCAGGTTACTGTTCACGGAGGCAAGCTCTCCCCCGGCAAGGTTACTGTTCACGGCGGCAAGCTTTCCCCGGCAAGGTTACTGTTCACGGCAGCAAGCTTTCCCCGGCAAGGTTACTGTTCACGGCGGCAAGCTTTCCCCGGCAAGGTTTTTGAGGCAGTAAACGACCTCGGATGAAAATGTGTCCAAAATCAAAGTTGACCGTTTTGACGAGACTAAAATCTTTCTTGTTGAACGTTTTCCGATTCGAGGCCATCTTCTGGGCCAAAACACTCACGCATTACATCAGACACTTGCCAAGACATGTCTGGTCTTCCGTGTCATATTTTGCCTCTTGACAGGGCTGCATCCAGATAGCTCTAACTTTTGCATACGAACTCGGATTGAGATGATTTTTATATCAAAATCGACCGATTCGACGAGACGAAGACAATTCATGTAGAGCATTCCTTCATCCGAGATTGTCCTGGAGGCGTACTTGACCAAAAAGCACTCAGAACACCTAAACATGACAATCTGAGTGTAGTTTTGGTCTTTGATATGATGCCGAATGATTATGGTCCAAACATCAAAGTTGTTCCACTCGGCAATGTGAAATTTCTCATTTAGAATATTTTTTCATTTGAGGCCATCTCCATTGCATTCTGCATTGTGCCAAAATCAGGTGTCAACACAGGCCCCCCTGTTTTTCGCCAAAGCTTGCATGCCGAAAAATAATTTGCACCATGTTTGTTCTAAGGACGATGTCAACACTCCATCGGCCATCTATTCTTCTGAGGGCGATAATTATGTATCGGCCATGTTTGTGCTAAGGGAGATAATCGTATATCGGCCATTGCCTACTTAGGCTTCCTGCCACACACTCGGGTGGTACTTCTTCAAATATTTGCCATTGAGAGCTCGAGGTAAAAATGCCCCCTGTATTGATTCCACCAAATATGAATTTCCGGGAACAACTCTTGTAATCCTAAAAGGACCTTCCCAACTTGGAGACCACTTCCCGAATTTTCTATCTCTTGAACCAATCGGTAGAATCACTTTCCAGACGAGATCACCAATTTGAACATTCTTCAACTTGACTTTCTTATTGTAAGCCCTTGCCACCCTCAACTTATCTCTCTCTATGGCATTCAAAGCAGCCAAACGTTTATCAGCAACCTCATCAATGTTGTCCATCATCAAGTTATAGAAGTCTATTGCCGATAAATCATTTTGTTTGGCTATTCTCAAAGCATTCAAATTTACTTCCACTGGTAAAACAACCTCCTGACCATATACTAGCTCATATGGAGTCACTTTCGTAGCACCATGCCTTGAGATTCTATGTGCCCATAATGCCTCAGACAACAAGTCATGCCATCTCCTTGGATTATCCTCAATCTTCTTCTTGATGAGCTTGATTAAAATTTTATTGCTAGACTCAGCTTGTCCATTAGCTTGGGCATAATATGGGGAGGAATTGAGCAACTTTATGTTATAAGATCTGGCAAACTCTCTGACTTGGTGTGACATAAAAGATGAACCTTGATCTGTAGTTAACGTTTGAGGAATACCGAATCTATGAATAATGTGCTCGGTTATGAATTTAATTACCTCCGTATGCGTCATGTTCTTGAGAGGTACTGCTTCAGACCACTTAGTGAAATAATCAGTTGCCACCAATACGAACCGATGCCCCTTTGAAGAAGACGGATGGATTTGCCCAATAAAGTCTAAACCCCATCCTCTGAAAGGCCACGGCTTGATAATAGGATGCAACATAGCAGCGGGAGCCAATTGAATATCACCAAATTTTTGACAAGCTTCGCACCCTTTATAATATCTGAAGCAATCATTAATCATGGTCGGCCAATAAAACCCGGCACGTCGTAATAACCATTTCATCTTGGGAGCCGACTGGTGAGCACCACAAATGCCTTCATGTACCTCTCCCATAGCAACTCTTGCTTCGTCCTCATCCAAGCACTTTAAAAGAACATCATCAACTGTTCGGCGATAAAGATCATCATCCCTCATAGTATATTTAAAAGCCATACGCCGAACAGCCCTGTCCACCCTTTCACTCGGATTACGCAAGTAAGCAACAATGGGCTTCCTCCAGTCGGAATTGTCACCTGCACTAGATTTTTTGTTAATGACCGAATCAGTGGGTTCTGGTTCGTCCTCTTCTATACTGGTAAGACAAGCCATTGGATTTTGAGAAATATGAAACATGCCATGATCAACATGGTATCCAGATGCTTGTTGTACCAACTCATTTTCTTTCCAGTTGTCATGTCTAGATATATGTGCAATGCTAAAACAATCCAAAGTAGAGATTATATCTAGACATTTATCAAGATAAACATTAAGTGATTCGTCCAAACACTGAAAAACTTTGGATATTTGCTGTACCACTAGTAACGAATCACCATAAGCCTCAATATGTCTAACACCTATAGCAACTAACATCATATTCGGCTTGATTGTTTGTGCAAAAATATTCTAAGCGGCACGAGGCTTCAAAAACAACACCATGAGGAGATATATAAACAATACCAACACCTTGGGCATTGCTACAAACTGACCCATCAAAGTATAATCTCCATGGTACTAATGAAATAAGGTTCATATCAACATCATGCTTGTCATTAATCCGATGTTCAACAATGAAATTAGCAACAATTTGGCCTTTCATGGACTTTAGAGATTCATAAGCCAAATCATATTCAATCAAAGCATAAGCCCACTTGCCAATTCTACCACTAAGAATTGGCCTATGCAACATGTATTTAATGACATCGGTTTGACAAGCTAGTACACAAGCACTCGGCAATAAATAATGTCTCAGTTTTGTGCAAGCATAATATAAGCATAGACATAATTTCTCAACAAATGTATACCTTGTCTCTGCGTCCAATAAGCGGCGGCTCAAATAAGTGATGGCATGCTCTTTTCCTTCGGTCTCTTGAGTTAGAATAGCACCAATAACTTCTTCCTCTGCTGCAATGTAAAGTCTGAAGGGTTCCCTATGCTTGGGTGCTCTCATCACCGGAGGAGTGCACAAATAATTCTTGATCATATCAAATGCTTCTTGCTGTTTTGCCCCCCAAGTGAAATCAGCATCATCCTTTAACCGAAGGATAGGAGTAAATGCATCAACTTTCCCTGATAGATTAGCTATGAACCTTCTCAAATAATTGACCTTGCCAAGGAACTTTTGCGTATCTCTCTTGCATGTTGGAGCCTCCACTTTCTGTATAGCCTCTATCTTTTTGGGATCAATCTCTATGCCATCTTCATGAATAATGAAACCCAAAAACTTGCCAGCTGACACGCCAAAAGCACACTTCAAAGGATTCATCTTCAGTCCATACTTTTTCATTCTTTCAAAAGCTAAACGCAAATCGGCCAAGTGAGATTCAAAAGCATCCGATTTGACAACAGTATCATCAATATAAACTTCAAGTATGATACCGAGTAAATCATGGAAAATCAAATTCATAGCCCTTTGATATGTGGCTCCAGCATTTTTTAATCCGAATGTCATCACTGTCCACTCAAATAAACCAACGAAACCAGGGCATCGAAAAGCAGTCTTGTACATGTCCTCTTCGGCCATAAAAATTTGATTGTATCCGGCATTACCATCTAGAAAGCTAATAACCTTATGCCCAGAAGCATCATTAATAAGCATATCGGCTATTGGCATAGGATACTCATCTTTGGGTGTAGCCCTATTCAAATCTCTGAAATCAATGCACACCCTCAACTTGCCGGATCCTTTCTTCTCCACTGGGACAATGTTAGAAATCCACTCGGCGTACCTGCAAGGTCGAATGAAATTAGCTTCAAGCAGTCGACCGATCTCTTCCTTGATCCGGTCATATGTTTTCGGATTAAATTTTCTGGCCGACTGTTTATAAGGTCTAAAACCGGCCTTTATAGGCAACCGATGCTCCACTAGCTCTCGGCTTAACCCTGGCATCTCATGATATTCCCATGCAAAGCAACAAACATATTCTTTCAATAGCTCGATTAACTTAGCTTTACAATCGGCTTTCAAGTTTTTGTTTATAAATGTCGGTCGAGTGACTGAACCATCTCCAATATCTACCTCTTCTAATGGATCGGCCGACGTAAAACCTTGTCCAAGTTTATCCATGTCATCCAACTCCTCTATAGACTCATACATATCGTTCTCGCTGGACCAATATTTCACAAGACGTTTTTGTAACCACTCAGAGCTAGAATCCATTTAAACATATCATGCCTTGGAGCCGATTGCGTTCAGTCGGCTTTAAAGAGACAGGCACAAAACCATTCTTGGTTGCGCTGAGAAAATCAAACTCTGATAAGTCACGTCCCGTCAAGCAAGTAGCATTGGGATGTTGCCAATCCACCGATGCATCGGCCAAAGCAACACATGCCGAGTTATCCGCATGAATGACTGCCACTTCATCATCAACCCACTGAATCAAAAACTGGTGCATAGTGGATGGCACGCACTGGTTTGCATGAACCCAATCACGGCCTAGTATGATGTTGTAGTTACCTTTCACCTCAGCGACAAAGAATGCAGTAGCCAAAGTTTTGCTTCCGACTGTAAGCTCCACATACATCACACCTTTTCCTTCAGTTTTCTCTTTGCCTTCAAACCCGTTAAGCACCATATTGGTCTTGATCAATTCTTCATCAGGCAAACCCAATTTCTTGAAGACCGAATAGGGCATAAGGTTTACCACAGCACCACCATCAACAAGCATCCGAGTGAGCGGCGACCCATTGATATGACCTCTGAGATATAATGGTTTCAGATGAGTTACTGGTTCTTTCGGCTTCTCGAATATCGCGTTTTTAGGGCCAAAATCCAGCTGAGCCACCTCCCCTTCCTCATCTACAGCACGAAACTCAGCAGGCAAGTAATACACCATATTGATATCCATACCTTCATGAACCGGTGTAGACTCATAGTCTAACATATCAGCCTCCTCCTCAAGTGCATCCACCGATTCAGAAATTTGTCCGAGTGAAGAGGAAGCAATAGGTAACGTAGACGATGCAATGATTGCGTCGTCCTTTTTTGGTAGTGTAGGTGCTGCTGTGATAGGCGTAGAGGCCACTGTATCTCGTATTTGTTTGGGCCTCCACACTTGTTTTGTAGGTACCATAGGCCGAGTGTCATTGAACAACTTATCCCTTTGCTTCTCAGCCTCTTGTTCTGCCATCTCTTGGCTCCTTAACCTCTGTAGTCTCCTCTTCTGTGTCTTTGTTAGCCCTGGAGGACACCACTTTGGCTGAGTGTATTTAGGATCTCTCGTTTTTACTCGGCTGGCGCTTGCTTCATGGTCATTAGCTGAGTGCTTTGGCGCAATAGAAAGCATCGGCTCAGCCGGTTTGCTATGCACAATTGGCTGCTGTATGGCAAATGTTTTGGTGCCCAAGATAAGTGAGTCGGCATCCGTTTTCTCCTTGCTTTTTTTCGACTCAACTGCTGCAACACTTGGTGACTTAACACGCCAGTCTTTTCGACTTTCCAGATGCATGAAATTTCCACTCGGGCGCAGCTTTTTACTCTGATGGAATCCACTCGGATGGATGTCACTCGGATGGAACTCACTCGGATGGAATCCAGTCGGATGGAATCTACTTGGCCACATTTTTTCACTCGGACAGCTTCCACCTGGGCGCATCCTTACACTCGGATAATTTCCACTCAGTCGCATATTTTGACCAGCCGACTGATAGTCACCGATGTTGAGTCGGCCATTATATGAGTAATCAAGTCGATCCCACACAGATTGCCTCTGCTCTTCTGAAAACTGCGCCTTTGGTCCACTCGGTTTTGTATACCGACTGAACATATCAGCTGATGGTGACCTTGGTCGTTTCAGATGAGTCGGTCGATTGAAACTAGAACCGGCCGACTGGTTAGCATACTTGGACAACAACATATCAAAAGTTGGCTTGATCCGCTTGCGCTGCACTTTAGCTTCATTCTTCTTCCACTTGCCAACTTCTGGACTCTTGGGCTTGACAAATTTAACACGAGTATTTTCTTGCACTTGCGGTTGCCCCCCGAGTGTAGGATTCTTGATGGTGATTTTGATCACTTCCTTACCATCGGGTTGCTTATCAAGCACAACCTGTCTCCCCAAGACCTTGTTATCCTCCTTGTCTTTCCTGGGCTCACCGACAATGACATTAGCTTTATTAGCAGATTCGGCTACCTCCGGCCGAATGAGTAGCTTCTTCCCCTCCAAATCCATGGTATTCATTGGAAAAGGCTGTTTATCAACTTGCATTTCAGAAAAGTTCAATTGTCCGTCATTAATGGTCGATTGTATCTGTCGTCGAAAAACATTGCAATCGTTAGCAGCATGAGAAAAAGAATTATGATACTTGCAATAAGCGCGCCGTTTTAGCTCTTCAAACGGCGGCAAAGTATGAGTTATTCTAATAATTTTAGCTTGCAGCAAAGCATCAAATATTTTATCACACTTGGCAATGTTAAAAGTAAACTTCATCTCTTCATCACGATTCTTATGAATCGGTTTCAGATCATTGCAAGTAAATGGTTTGGCCTTAGATGGCCAAACAAATTCAGTAGAGAAAACATCACCCTCATCGTCCGAGTGATCACTATCATATTCGATCATATTCATCTTTGGACGATCGGCTTTGTATCTATGCACTTCTTTGAGGTATTTGCTTCGGCTTTCCTGAGCCAAAGCCCTTTGTAAGACTTGGTTGATATTTAAGAACTCATAGCCTTCTAGCTTTTCTCTGATGGGAGTTCTCAAACCACTCAGCACTAGGTCTGCCAAGTCTCTCTCGGTTATCACCAAATTAAAACACCGGTTTTTTGTTTCTCTAAATCTCTTGACGTAATCGGAGACCGATTCATCATGCTTCTGCTTAACCGATGTTAGATGTGACAACTTGAGTTCATTGTCGCCGCTATAAAAGTGATCACGAAACTTCTGCTCTAGCTGCGACCAAACCCGAATGGAACCATGGGGTAAAGAAGAAAACCATGAAAATGCGGTACTAGTTAATGATAAAGGAAATAAACGCACTTTCAATTCGTTCAATGAGCCTGCCTCACCCAATTGTGCTAAATATTGACTAACATGCTCCCATGTGGTTTTTGTGCCTTCTCCATTAAATTTAACAAAATCTGGAATTTTATATCCTGGAGGGCACTGGATGGCATCAAAGTACTCGGGGTACGGCTTTTGGTAAATCCGATTCCGAGGTAACTCAACTCCAAAATTCTCTCGAAGCATCTTAGCCATCTCCTCTCTAAGATTAGCTAGACCATCATCCATAGTGGACGATGACGCTTGTGGCAGTGGCATAGGAGGAGTAGGGTTACTAGCTGTAGGTAAGAATTGTGGCATGTATGTCGACCCAAAATTTGGTAGTGGTCAAGTGGTTGTAGGTGTAGGTAGGGTTTGGTTCAGCGCTGCCACCGAACCTGGCATGCTCATAACAGGGTTGATGGGTGCAGTCACAATCTGATTTGTATGCGTAGGATAATAAGCCATCGGCATAGGAGGCGCCGATGCAATAGGTAAAGCCAGATTAGGGTTTTGCACACTAGCAGCTACACCATCATTACCACTAGATGATTGAGATGTATTCTTCTGAGCATTAGTATTTTCTATGAAAGTTTGATAGACTAGATTGTAACCATCAGCAATACGACTCTCAATCTCAGCCCACTGCTCAGGAGAAAAGGCAGTACTTACAGAGGGTTTAACCTGTTCAGTTTGAAGAGGAGGGAACTTGATTTCTTCAATCGGAGTGACGTTGCCTTGGCGATCTTTCTTGAATTTTGCAAGGAACTCCTACAGGTCCTTCTCCTCGCGCGCCTTCTTGTACTCCTCATAGACTTGGCGATGATCGGCCGATATCTCATCAAGACTGGGCTTAATGATGTTATCGGCGTCTACCTCAGATGGCTTGGGAAGATCGGTCATGGTGGATGATGATGATTGATCTTCGTCCCCAGCGGAGTCGCCAAAAAGGTGTGTTGACACACGAACACGTCACGTGTACCCTCGACGCCGGGGGTGATGCACCGCAGCTCACGTCGAAGGAGACTCGGCCGACAGCGCGATACGCAAGACAGTCGACGGGCACTTTTGCAGACCAGAAAACCCCACACCCCCGGGAGGGACCCCGTCAGGGAGTGCGGCGGCTATGGGCTGCCCTAGGTCGATTCGCTCGCCCCTAGAGCCTCGGAATTCGCAGCTCTCAAACACGAAGAACAGCGAAGAACGAGATAGAAAAACGGTGGAGAGATAAAACGTATATGAAAAAGTAGTATATTGATTTGTTCGATTGTGTGTTGTTCAGCCGTCACCCCCAACATATATAAAAGGCGGCTAGACTTCCCGTACAAGCAAAGGATTTATCTAGGCTTTCCTTACAAGAAAATTACATCAATTCACGTCCTAGAATCCTAGTTCTAGTCCCACTCGGATTCAGCCCGAATCTGGTCCAATCTTCTATCTTGCTCCTTGCGTGGGCTGTGGAATCTGCATATGACCTCCGATGGAGACGGTTCAAATATCAATTATGTGTGCTTTGACGAGGCCAACAATCAGTATGTTGATCACTTTTCCAAATAAGGCCATCTTGAATAATCCACGGGGTCATCTCTAATTTCGAGTCGGACTCGTTCATGTAGCTGACTGGACCGTCCGACTCTTGCAGCGTCTCTGCAGGTCGTATACTACGTCGGATGATGATGACTCCAAAAGCAAAGTTGACTGTTTCGACGTTACGAACAACTCCTGTGTTGAACACTTCTTCATCCGAAGCCATCTAGATAAGTATTTGAGCCCATCTTCAGCATCTGGTCGGATTGGCCTCGACAGTTTCTACTATTCACGGCAGCAAGCTTTCCCGGCAAGGTTACTGTTCACGGCGGCAAGCTTTCCCCCGCAGGTTACTGTTCACGGCGGAAGCTCTCCCCCGGCAAGGTTACTGTTTACGGCGGCAAGCTTTCCCCGGCAAGGTTACTGTTCACGGCGGCAAGCTTTCCCCGTCAAGGTTACTGTTCACGGCGGCAAGCTT
>NC_041382.1:52676920-52709516 GCF_002162155.2 Triticum dicoccoides
AAGCTTTCCCCGGCAGGTTACTGTTCACGGCGGCAAGCTCTCCCCCGGCAAGGTTACTGTTCACGGCGGCAAGCTTTCCCCGGCAAGGTTACTGTTCACGGCAGCAAGCTTTCCCGGCAAGGTTACTGTTCACGGTGGCAAGCTTTCCCCGGCAAGGTTTTTGAGGCAGTAAACGACCTCGGATGAAAATGTGTCCAAAAGCAAGGTTGACCGTTTTGACGAGACGAAAAACTTTCGTGTTGAACGTTTTCCGATTCGAGGCCATCTTCTGGGCCAAAACACTCACGCATTACATCAGACACTTGCCAAGACATGTCTGGTCTTCCGCGTCATATTTCGCCTCTTGACAGGGCTGCATCTAGATAGCTCTAACTTTTGCATACGAACTCGGATTGAGATGATTTTTATATCAAAATCAACCAATTCGACGAGACGAAGACAATTCATGTAGAGCATTCCTTCATCCGAGATTTTTCTGGAGGCTTACTTGACCAAAAAGCACTCAGAACACCTAAACATGACAATCTGAGTGTAGTTTTGGTCTTTGATATGATGCCGAATGATTATGGTCCAAACATCAAAGTTGTTCCACTCGTCAATGTGAAATTTCTCATTTAGAATATTTTGTCATTTGAGGCCATCTCCATTGCATTCTGCATTGTGCCAAAATCAGGTGTCAACAAGTTTTTCAATGAGTACATACCTTGATAAGATTTTGAAGTAGTTCAAAATGGAATAGTCAAAGAAAGAGTTCTTTCCTATGTTACAAGGTGTGAAACTGAGTAAGACTCAAAGCCCGACCACAGTAGAAGATAGAAAGAGAATGAAAGTCATTCCCTATGCCTTGGCCATAGGTTCTATAAAATATGCCATGCTGTGTACCAGATCATTGTATACCCTATCCTGATTTTGGCAAGGGGTACAATAGTGATCTAGGAGTAGATCACTGGACATCGATAAAAAATATCCTTAGTGGAATAAGGATATGTTTCTCGATTATGGAGGTGACAAAAAGGTTCGTCGTAAAGGGTTACGTCGATGCAAATTTTGACACTGATCCAAATGACTCTAAATCTCAATCTGGATACATATTGAAAGTGGGAGCAATTAGCTAGAGTAGCTCCGTGCAGAGCATTGTTGACATAGAAATTTGCAAAATACTTACGGATTTGAATGTGGCAGACCCGTTGACTAAACTTCTCCCACAAGCAAAACATGATCACACATTAGTACTCTTTGGGTGTTAATCACATAGCGATGTGAACTAGATTATTGACTCTAGTAAACCCTTTGGGTGTTGGTCACATGTCGATGTGAAATATGGGTGTTAATCACATGGTGATGTTAACTATTGGTATTAAATAACATGGCGATGTGAACTAGATTATTGACACCAGTCCAAGTGGGAGACTGGAGGAAATATGCCCTAGAGGCAATAATAAAGTTATTTATTTATTTCGTTATATTATGATAAATGTTTATTATTCATGCTAGAATTGTATTAACCGGAAACATAATACATGTGTGAATACATAGAGAAACAAAGTGTCACTAGTATGCCTCTACTTGACTAGCTCGTTGATCAAAGATGGTTATGTTTCCTAACCATAGACATGTGTTGTCATTTGATTAACGGGATCACATCATTAGGATAATGATGTGATTGACTTGACCCATTCCGTTAGCTTAGCACTTGATCGTTTAGTTTGTTGCTATTGCTTTCTTCATGACTTATACATGTTCCTATGACTATGAGATTATGCAACTCCCGTTTACCGGAGGAACACTTTGTGTGCCACCAAACGTCACAACGTAACTGGGTGATTATAAAGGTGCTCTACAGGTGTCTCCGAAGGTACTTGTTGGGTTGGCGTATTTCGAGATTAGGATTTGTCACTCCGATTGTCGGAGAGGTATCTCTGGGCCCACTCAGTAATGCACATCACTATAAGCCTTGCAAGCATTGCAACTAATGAGTTAGTTGCGGGATGATGTATTACGGAATGAGTAAAGAGACTTGCCAGTAACGAGATTGAACTAGGTATTAAGATACCGACGATCCAATCTCGGGCAAGTAACATACCGATGGCAAAGGGAACAACGTATGTTGTTATGCGGTTTGACCGATAAAGATCTTCGTAGAATATGTAGGAGCCAATATGAGCATCCAGGTTCCGCTATTGGTTATTGACCGGAGACGTGTCTCGGTCATGTCTACATAGTTCTCGAACCCGTAGGGTCCGCACGCTTAAAGTTCGATGACGGTTATATTATGAGTTTATGTGTTTTGATGTACCGAAGGTAGTTCGGAGTGCCGGATGAGATCGGAGACATGAAGAGGAGTCTCGAAATGGTCGAGACATAAAGATCGATATATTGGACGACTATATTCGGACACCGGAAAGGTTCCGAGTGATTTGAGTATTTATCGGAGTACCGGGGAGTTACAGGAATTCGCCGGGGAGTGTATGGGCCTTATTGGTCTTTACGGGAAAGAGAGAGAAGCAGGCCGCGCGCCTCCCCAAGTCCTAGTCCAAATTGGACTAGGGGGAAGGGCTGAGCCCCCTCCTTCCTTCTCTTCTCTTTTCCCTTTCCTTCTCTCCTACTCCTACTACTTGGAAGGGCTCCTAGTTCTACTAGGAAAGGGGAATCCTACTCCCGGTGGGAGTAGGACTCCCCTAGGGCATGCCATAGAGAGGGACGGCCCCTCCCCTCCTCCACTCCTTTATATACGTGGCCAGCGGGCACCCCATAGACACAAAATTGATCAGTTGATCTTTTAGCCATGTGTGGTGCCCCCCTCCACCCTAGTCCACCTCGATAATACTGTAACGGTGCTTAGGCGATGCCCTGCGTTGGTAGAACATCATCATCGTCACCACGCCGTCGTGCTGACGAAACTCTCCCTCAACACTCGGCTGTATCGGAGTTCGAGGGACGTCATCAGGCTGAACGTGTGCTGAACTCGGAGGTGTCGTGCGTTTGGTACTTGATCGGTCGGATCGTGAAGACGTACGACTACATCAACCACGTTGTGCTAACGCTTCCGCTTTTGGTCTACGAGGGTACATGGACAACACTCTCCCCTCTCGTTGCTATGAATCACCATGATCTTGCGTGTGTGCAGGAATTTTTTTGAAATTACTACGTTCTCCAACAGTAGAACCGTTGGGAAGACTTGAGGAAAGTCTTGTTGATCTTGCTGTTAAAAATAGAAACTTTAGCGCTCACGAGAATTCTTGCCATTTTTTATTGGAGAGCGATATTTAGTTAATTCTTTGTGTATATGATTAGTAGATAAATTCCTCACGTCCACCTTTAAATTTTAGAATTTTTGGGGTTCCAGAACTTGCGTTAGCTACAGATTACTACAGACTGTTCTGTTTTTGATAGATTCTGTTTTTCGTGTGTTGTTTGCTTATTTTGATGAATCTATGGCTAGTAAAATAGTTTATAAACCATAGAGAAGTTTGAATACAGTAGGTTTAACACCAATATAAATAAAGAATGAGTTCATTATAGTACCGTGAAGTGTGTTTTGTTTTCTTTCGTTAACGGAGCTCACGAGATTTTCTACTTTAAGTTTTGTGTTGTGATTTTTTCAGGTTTTGGGTAAAAGATTTGATGGATTATGGAACAAGGAGTGGCAAGAGCCTAAGCTTGGGGATGCCCATGGCACCACAAGATAATCTAAGGACACCTAAAAGCCCAAGCTTGGGGATGCCCCGGAAGGCATCCCCTCTTTCGTCTTCGTTCATCGGCAACTTTACTTGGAGCTATATTTTCATTTACCACATGATATGTGTTTCGTTTGGAGCGTAATTTTATTTTATTTAGTTTTGCTTGCTGTTTGAATAAAATACCAAGATCTGAAATTATTAAATGTTAGAGAGTCTTCACATAGTTGCATAATTATTCGACTACTCATTGATCTTCACTTATATCTTTCGGAGTAGTTTGTTGTTGCTCTAGTGCTTCACTTATATTTTTTTAGATCACGGTGGTGGTTTTATTTTATAGAAATAGATGAACTCTCATGCGTCACTTATATTATTTTGAGAGTCCTAAACAGCATGGTAATTTTCTTTGGTTATGAATTTAGTCCTAATATGATGGGCATCCAAGAGGGATATAATAAAAACTTTCATATAAAGTGCATTGAATACTATGAGAAGTTTGATACTTGATGATTGTTTTGAGATATGGAGATGGTGATATTAGAGTCATGCTAGTTGAGTAGTTTTGAATTTGAGAAATACTTGTGTTGAAGTTTGTGATTCCCGTAGCATGCACGTATGGTGAACCGTTATGTGATGAAGTCGGATCATGATTTATTTATTGATTGCCTTCCTTATGAGTGGCGGTCGGGGATGAGCGATGGTCTTTTCCTACCAATCTATCCCCCTAGGAGCATGTGCGTAGTACTTTCTTTCGATAACTAATAGATTTTTGCAATAAGTACGTGAGTTCTTTATGACTAATGTTGAGTCCATGGATTATACGCACTCTCACCCTTCCATCATTGATAGCCTCTCTAGTACCGCGCAACTTTCACCAGTACCATAAACCCATCATATACCTTCCTTGAAACAACCACCATACCTACCTATTATGGAATTTCCATAGCCATTCCCAGATATATTGCCATGCAGCTTTCCACCGTTCCGTCATTATGACATGCTTCATCATTGTCATATTGCTTTGCATGATCATGTAGTTGACATCGTATTTGTGGCAAAGCTACCATAATTCTTTCATACATGTCACTCATGAGTCATTGCTCATCCTGGTACACCACCTGACGCATTTATGTAGAGTCATATTTTGTTCTAAGTATCAAGTTGTAATTCTTGAGTTGTACGAAAATAAAAGTGTGATGGTCATCATTATTAGAGCATTGTCCCATGTGAGGAAAGGATGATGGAGACTATGATTCCCCCACAAGTAGGGATGAGACTCCGGACAAAAAAAGGCCATAAAAAACAAAAAAAACAAAAAAAGAGAGAAGGGACAATGCTACTATCCTTTTACCACACTTGTGCTTCAAAGTAGCACCATGATCTTCATGATAGAGAGTCTCTTATGTTGTTACTTTCATATACTAGTGGCAAATTTTCATTATAGAACTTGGCTTGTACATTGCAATGATGGGCTTCCTCAATATGCACTAGGTATTCGTGAGCAAGCGAGTTGGATGCACACCCACTTAGTTTCTTTTTTGAGCTTTCATACACTTATAGATCTAGTGCATCCGTTGCGTGGCAACCCCTACTCACTCACATTGATATCTATTGATGGGCATCTCCATAGCCCGTTGATACGCCTAGTTGGTGTGAGACTATCTTCTCCCTTTTTGTCTTCTCCACAACCACCATTCTATTCCACATATAGTGCTATGTCCATGGTTCACGCTCATGTATTGCGTGAAGATTAAAAAAGTTTGAGAACATCAAAAGTATGAAACAATTGCTTGGCTTGTCATCGGGGTTGTGCATGATTTAAATATTTTGCGTGATGAAGATAGAGCATAGCCAGACTATATGATTTTGTAGGGATAGCTTTCTTTGGCCATGTTATTTTGAGAAGACATAATTGCTTGGTTAGTATGCTTGAAGTATTATTATTTTTATGTCAATATTAAAATTTTGTCTTGAATCTTATGGATCTTAATATTCGTGCCACAATAAAGAGAACTACATGGATAAATATGTTAGGTAGCATTCCACATCAAAAATTCTGTTTTTATCATTTACCTACTCGAGGACGAGCAGGAATTAAGCTTGGGGATGCTGATACGTCTCCAACGTATCTATAATTTTTTATTGTTCCATGCTATTATATTATCAACCTTGGATGTTTTATATGCATTTATATGCTATTTTATACGATTTTCGGGACTACCCTATTAACCTAGAGCCCATTCCCAGTTTCTGTTTTTTCCTTGTTTTAGACTATCGCAGAAAAGGAAAATCAAACAGAGTCCAATTGACCTGAAACTTCACGAAACTTATTTTTGGACCAAAAGAAGCCCACGGAGTATCGGAGATGGATCAGAAGAGTCCCGGGCTGCCCACGAGGGTGGGGGGCGCGCCCACCCCCTGAGCGCGCCCCCTGCCTCATGGACAGCCCGAAGATCCACCGACGTACTTCTTCCACCTATATATATATATATCCATATACCCTAAAAACTTCGGGGAGCACAATAGATTGGGAGTTCCACCGCCAGAAGCCTCCGTAGCCACCGAAAACCAATCTAGACCCATTCCGGCAGCCTGCCGGAGGGGGGAATCCCTCTCTGGTGGCCATCTTCATCATCCCGGTGCTCTCCATGACGAGGAGGGAGTAGTTCTCCCTCGGGGCTGAGGGTATGTACCAGTAGCTATGTGTTTGATCTCTCTCTCTCTCTCTCTCTCTCTCTCTCTCGTGTTCTTGAGGTGATACGATCTTGATGTATCGCGAGCTTTGCTATTATAGTTGGATCTTATGATGTTTCTCTGCCTCTACTCTCTTGTAATGGATTGAGTTTTCCCTTTGAAGTTATCTTATCAGATTGAGTCTTTAAGGATTTGAGAACACATGATGTATGTCTTGCACGTGCTTATCTGTGGTGACAATGGGATATCATGTGATTCACTTGATGTATGTTTTGGTGATCAACTTGCGAGTTCCGTGACCTCGAGAGCTTATGCATACACTACTAGGGAAAACCCTAGCGGTAGCGCTGGTTTTGTGCCCACCAGTAGCGCGGGTAGGCGCGCTACCAATAAGGCACTACAACTATTGCTTAGCAGTAACGCGTGCCCGCACGCGCTACTGCTAGGACAAGTAGCTACAGCGTTTGTTCAATCCCACGCTACTGCTAATGTAACTACTGGCAGCGCGTTTTCTGTCCATCGCTACTAGTATTCTTTTTATTTTTCTTATTTTTAGTGTATTTATGCGCCGTCGTACAAATATTGGTACAATACCAGTTATGAGGTTTACATCATTATGTCCATAACAGTGTGTCAAATGAAGGTGGATTAGTTTCAAGTGGAGGCAATATGTGGTGCATGTCAAAAGTATACTACAAATCCAAACTTGATCTAGTTTGGACTAGTAGTACTTTCAATGTGCACCACATGTTGCCTCCACTTGAATCTAATCCGCCAACACAAGCTATTTAATCATCATCATAGTCATTACCACCAACATTAGCTATTTAATCATCATAGTCACAGTGTAGCACACATCATCATCTTCAAACTCTCATTCTAGCTAGCTAATCACCACCAACACTAGCTAATAATAATCATCATAGTCATTACCACCAACTCTAGCTATTTTATCATCATAGTAATAGTGTAGCACATCATCATCCTCAAACTCATTTCTAGCTAGCTAATCACTCCTGCTGCTCTCTCTTAGGTAAAATAACATAAAACATGTGTAGCTCTCCTCCTTGATCAAGTTGGAGCATGTAGATGAACCTGTCTCCTAATTGTGGGTAGCACATCTGTTTGCTGCCCCCTAGTACTTCTCTACGCTCCCCCATCACATATTTGGTCCAGTCTTGCACTATTAAGCATTCATCGCTGATCTTGAATGCACTAAAGTAACATGTAGGATATCTTGGCCGTAAGCTAATAATACTCATGGTACCTTTAGTCTCGATCCCATAAGGCACAACATTCATCAGGAGTCCCTGTTGAAGAACATCGTATGGTAACATACTTAGCAAATGAAGTTTAGCTTCACAAATAATGTATGGAAAAGATGTACCGAGGACAAATAGTAAAAATCTTACCATCCTTCCTAAATAGATGTGACCGTAGTTCATTACAAACACTATTGGTCGCACGTTTTCAGTACTAACATTTCTAAGTGCAGGAAGAAAATTTGTCTTGACGGTATCAAGATCCTCATGCCATGAAACATAATGACTTAGCTCCTCGCAGTTTAGTTCAGCCTCGGGACAGTAGTAGGTCCTGTCTACCAAGCGCTGGACATGTTTGCTTGCACCGAAATAGGCTGACAATACAAATTAGTTGTCAACTATTTTTGAATAAACAATATCAAAGACATAAATATGGTTGAGAAACTTACATAATGGTGTAACTGGAGGTGTCTGCACATCAACCCAGATGTCGGCATTACCTTCAATATCATCTTCCGGACGAATATCAAAGGTGATAACCATATCAGGCTCAAATGCACAAGTCTTGCATAGTGCTTGCCATGTTTTGCATCCAAAATAGGTGTAGTCGTCTGAATTGTATAATTTTGCATGGAAAATATAACCATGCTCGGTCTTCAAGTAAACTTTCTTTACCTCCATAGTATGACTGAAACCTATCTTATCCAATACAAAAACTCTTGCATGGCAGGGGATACGCTAGTAGAATAGTAAAAAAAATATAAATTGAAGCAAATGAAGCAGATGTCATGCTTAATTACGAAAAAAGACTTGTCGTTGTGACTTACTGTATCCACTTCGAAGTTCTCGTCCAGCTTGATGCTGAAGCGCCTATCATCATCTAGGAAGATTCCGTCGCACAGGCCGCGCTTGTCTTCGCAGTATTTGCAAATACCGAAATCCTTTTTGTCGTCAGACATTTCCTATGTTCATAGTTAAAACATTAATTGAAAATTGATCGAAGACAACTACCATGATACTCAACACACAAATCCGGGGCACTCGATATTTCCTACATATTCTGGCAAAAGTCATGCCAAAATTCACGAAAAAATCCGGCATGACCTTTGCTAAAATAGGACATATCGAGCGCCTGAAATTTGCCGGAACAGAAATGAATCAACACTCCGGAAAAACATAGGCCACTCGGAGGTGTAACCTGCAAACACGACCGACCACTTGGATATTGAGCAACACAATATATACATTTCAAAATATCTTATAGGACTGCTAAGTAGCATGCATTCAATAAGCAAAAGTAAATCATCTCATGCGTCCGTACATCGTCGAATATTATCACTAATACATCCCGGATAGTGTCATACATATAACATCACTAGTACAACTAAAACCCTAGCACATGACGGGTATTGGCGCGGGCGATGGACACCCACAAAGAAGGAACCATCACGGGATCATAGCTCCAGTGAGATCCCTGGAGAACTTGCCTGGTATTAGAGAACCTGTGCTCCAACACAAACAAGTAGCGACGGACGTGCGCGTCCTCCTCACTGACACGGTGACGCACCACCTCCGCGGAGTCCTCGAGCCTCTGGACCGTCACTGGCCCACGCGACCACCACCAAAGAACGTTCGGGTCAACTATAGGCTGGCTCCTCACCAACCTGCGCCCCCCGGTAGGTAGCGCCTCCCAGTACCACCCCAGCGGAGCCCAGTCCCGGACATGGCCCATCTGGTCAAGCAGGTGTCGTCCTCCGCCGACTCAACGATGAGGATGCGGGATAAGCATCGTCCACATCGATGCGACAAAAATTGCTTTAACTAAAAAAATAGCAACAAGTTCTTACTAACGAGTTCTATTAATTCAATTAGTTCTTACTAAAAATAAACTTACTATAAATAATACTCATGGTACCTAATACCTAATTAGTACCTAGTTCTTAATAACTAATTAGTACCTAGGAACTACTGCCCTAATTACCATATAATTAATTAACTAACTAGCACTAAAAATAGCCTAGGGTTCATACTAACTAGCACTAAATAGCTAGGGTTCATACTAAGCAGAGAAGAGGGATTGGAAGGGGAGAGTGCTTACAGAGGGCGGGGAGAGAGATGGGGTCGGGGGAGACGGCGGCAGACGGGGTCGGGGGAGACGGCGGCGAGGCGGAGGCGACGAGGAATAGTAGAGGAGAATTGGGGGAGGAAGCAGAGGAGAGGGAATCAGGCCGCGCGCAGGGGGTGGGGGTTAGGTGAAAATAGCTTTAACAGTAGCGTGGGGAGGCAAAACACGCTGCTGCTAAAATCCGTAGTAGTAGCGCTGTTCGTAGAAGGACACTACTACTATACCTAGCACGTCGGGAACGGTGTGGCAATTATAGTAGTAGCGCGTTCTGTCCCTGCCGCACTACTCCTAAGCGGGTAACAGTAGCGCCGTTCTAGCAGACGCGCTACTGCTAAGTAGAAGTAGCGCCTCTTTTTAACAATCGCTACTGGTAACATTCTGTGTATAAGGTTTTCCCTAGTAGTGATAGGGGTTCGAACATGTTTTCGTCTTTACTCTCCGGAAGAATCTTTGGGGCACTCTTTGAAGTTCTTTGAGTTGGTTGAATAGATGAATCTGAGATTGTGTGATGCATATCGTATAATCATACCCACGGATACTTGAGGTGACATTGGAGTATCTAGGTGACATTAGGGTTTTGGTTGATTTGTGTCTTAAGGTGTTATTCTAGTACGAACTCTCTGATAGATTGAACAGAAAGAATAGCTTCATGTTATTTTACTACGGACTCTTGAATAGATCGATCAGAAAGGATAGTTTTGAGGTGGTTTCGTACCCTACCATAATCTCTTCGTTTGTTCTACGCTATTAGTGACTTTGGAGTGACTCTTTGTTGCATGTTGAGGTATAGTTACATGATCCAATTATGTTATTATTGTTGAGAGGACATGCACTAGTGAAAGCATGAACCCTAGGCCTTGTTTCCTAGCATTGCAATACCGTTCGTGCTCACTTTTACCACTTGCTACCTTGCTGTTTTTATATTTTCAGATTACAAAAACCATTATCTACTATCCATATTGCACTTGTATCACCATATCTTCGCCGAACTAGTGCACCTATACAATTTACCATTGTATTGGGTGTGTTGGGGTGATACGTCTCCAACATATCTATAATTTTTGATTGCTCCATGCTATATTATCTACTGTTTTGGACATTATTGGGATTTATTATCCACTTTTATATTATTTTTGGGACTAACCTATTAACCGGAGGCCCAGCCCAGAATTGTTGTTTTTTGCCTGTTTTAGGGTTTCGAAGAAAAGAAATATCAAACGGAGTCCAAACGGAATGAAACCTTCGGGAACGTGATTTTCTCAATGAACAAGACCTGGGAGACTTGGAACCTACGTCAAGAAAGGAAACATGAGGCCACGAGGTAGGGGCGCGCCTACCTCCCCCCCCAGGCGCGCCCTCCACTCTCGTGGGCCCCCTGTTGCTCCACTGACGTACTCCTTCCTCCTACCACGTACCCCAAACGATCAGATATGGAGCCAAAACCCTAATTCCACCGCCGTAACTTTCTGTATCCACGAGATCCCATCTTGGGGCCTATTTCGGAGCTCCGCCAGAGGGGGCATCGATCATGGAGGGCTTCTACAGCAACACCATAGCCCCTCCGATGAAGTGTGAGTAGTTTACCTCAGTCCTACGGGTCCATAGTTAGTAGCTAGATGCCTTCTTCTCTCTTTTTGGATCTCAATACAATGTTCTCCCCCTCTCTTGTGGAAATCTATTCGATGTAATCTTCTTTTTGCGGTGTGTTTGTTGAGACCGATGAATTGTGGGTTTATGATCAAGTCTATCTATGAACAATATTTGAATCTTCTCTGAATTCTTTAATGTATGATTGGTTATCTTTGCAAGTCTCTTCGAATTATCAGTTTGGTTTGGCCTACTAGATTGATCTTTCTTGCAATGGGAGAAGTGCTTAGCTTTGGGTTCAATCTTGCGGTGTCCATTTCCCAGTGACACTAGGGGCAGCAAGGCACATATTGTATTGTTGCCATCGAGGATAACAAGATGGTGTTTCTTCATATTGCATGAGTCTATCCCTCTACATCATGTCATCTTGCTTAAGGTGTTACTCTGTTTTTAACTTAATACTCTAGATACATGCTGGATAGCAGTCGATGAGTGGAGTAATAGTAGTAGATGCAGGCAGGAGTCGGTCTACTTGTTTCGGACGTGATGCCTATATACATGATCATACCTACATATTCTCATAACTATGCTTAATTCTGTCAATTGCTCAACAGTAATTTGTTCACCCACCATAGAATACTTATGCTCTCGAGTGAAGCCACTAGTGAAACCTATGGCCCCCGGGTCTATCTTTATCATATTGATCTCCTACTACTTAGTTATTTCCTTTGATATTTACTTTGCCTTTATTTTAGTTTGCATCTTTATCATAAAAATACCAAAAATATTATCTTATCATATCTATCAGATCTCAATCTCGTAAGTGGCCTTATAGGGATTGACAACCCATATTTGCTTTGGTTGCGAGGATTTATTTGTTTTCTGCAGGTACGAGGGAAATACTTATGCTACCTTGGTTCTCAAAAACTGAGGGAAATACTTATGCTACTTTGCTGCATCATCCCTTCCTCTTCGGGGAAAACCAGCGCAGTGCTCAAGAGGTAGCAAGAAGGATTTCTAGCGCCATTGCCGGGGAGGTCTACACAAAAGTCAACATACCAAGTACCCATCACATACCCTTATCTCCCGCATTACATTATTTTCCATTTGCCTCTCGTTTTCCTCTCCCCCACTTCACCCTTGCCGTTTTATTCGCCCTCTCTCTCTATCCTCCCTCTCTTTCCTTATTTTCCTCTTTTTGCCCGCTTGCTTTTTGTTTGCTTGTGTGTTAGTTCGTTTGCTTGTTGTTATGGCTAGTCCCTTATCTTCTCCGTTGACTCCTGAGTTCGAAATCTTTCACTTTAAACAGAGACTAGGAGAAAACTCAAAAGATGCCTGGTTGAGAATAATGGAGTCTTATCGTAATTGTACCTCTGAAATAAACCTGAGAATTTTGCTTCGCAATTTTTATGTTGGATTAAATATGTCTCATAGACAACTCTTGGATTGCGTTGCCAAAGGCAATTTTATTGAAATCGATCCTCATATTGCACTTGAAATTATAGAAGGTATAGTGGGAACACTAGCTCAACAAAATTGGCCTCATCCTACTCAGGAAGAGACACAAGTTTTTTTAAAAAATTGTGAAGTTACTAAAATCTTGCAGAAATCTCTTGAACCTCTTAAGAACATTAGTGGAAATATTCACCGCATGAATATGTTGATTACTCTTTGCAATAAGCGGTTGGATTCGTTAGATCTAAAAATTTCAGAATATGAAGGGAAACGTAAAGAACCTCCCGGATTCGAGCGTGATTCCACTAAAAAAGTTGAAAACCAAAGATGGCAATACCTAGATCTATTCTTGCTTGTTATGCCTAGCTAGGGGCGTTAAACGATAGCGCTTGCTGGGAGGCAACCCAATTTTATTTGTATTCCTTGATTTTTGCTACTGTTTAGTAATAAATAATTTATCTAGCCTCTGATTTGGTTGTGTTTTTTGTGTTTAATTGGTGTTTGTGCCAAGTAGAACCGTTGGGAAGACTTGGGGAAAGTCTTGTTGAACTTGCTGTAAAAAACAGAAACTTTAGCACTCACGAGAACTGCTGTCATTTTTATTCGGAGAGTGATATTTAGTTAATTCTTTTTGAAGATGATTAATAGATAAATTACTCACGTCCAGCAATTTATGTTAGAATTTTTGGGGTTCCAGATCTTGCGCTAGCTACAGATTACTACAGACTGTTCTGTTTTTGACAGATTCTGTTTTTCGTGTGTTGTTTGCTTATTTTGATGAATCTATGGCTGGTAAAATAGTTTATAAACCATAGAGAAGTTGGAATACAGTAGGTATAACACCAATATAAATAAAGAATGAGTTCATTACAGTACCTTGAAGTGGTCTTTTATTTTCTTTCGCTAACGGAGCTCACGAGATTTTCTACTTTAAGTTTTGTGTTATGAAGTTTTCAAGTTTTGGGTAAAGATTTGATGGATTACGGAACAAGGAGTGGAAAGAGCCTAAGCTTGGGGATGCCCATGGCACCCCCAAGATAATCTAAGGACAACTAAAAGCCAAAGCTTGGGGATGCCCCAGAAGGCATCCCCTCTTTCGTCTACTTCTATCGGTAACTTTACTTGGAGCTATATTTTTATTCGCCACATGATATGTGTTTTGCTTGGAGCGTATTGTATTATTTGAGTCTTTGCATTTTAGTTTACCACAATCATCCTTGCTGTACACACCTTTTGAGATAGCCATACATTATTTGGAATTTGTTAGAATACTCTATGTGCTTCGCTTATACCTTTTGAGTTATATAGTTTTGCTCTAGTACTTCACTTATATCTTTTAGAGCACGGTGTTGGATTTGTTTTATAGAAACTATTGATCTCTCATGCTTCACTTAGATTATTTTGAGAGTCTTAATAGCATGGTAATTTACTAAAATCCTAATATGCTAGGAATTCAAATTTAGTAAAAATTTCTTAAGAGTGTTTTGAATACTAAGAGAAGTTTGATGCTTGATGATTGTTTTGAGATATGGAGGTAATAATATCAAAGTCGTGCTAGTTGAGTAGTTGTGAAATTGAGAATTACTTGTGTTGAAGTTTGCAAGTCCCGTATCATGCACGTATGGTAAACGTTATGCAACAAATTTGAAATATGAGGTGTTATTTGATTGTCCTCCTTATGAGTGGCGGTTGGGGACGAGCGATGGTCTTTTTCCTACCAATCTATCCCCCTAGGAGCATGCGCATAGTACCGAGGTTTTTGATGACTTGTAGATTTTTGCAATAAGTATGTGAGTTCTTATGACTAATGTTGAGTCCATGGATTATACGCACTCTCACCCTTCCATCCTTGCTAGCCTCTTCGGTACCGTGCATTGCCCTTTCTCACATTGAGAGTTGGCGCAAACTTCGCCGGTGCATCCAAACCCCGTGATATGATACGCTCTTTCACACATAAACCTCCTTATATCCTCCTCAAAACAGCCACCATACCTACCTATTATGGCATTTCCATAGCCATTCCGAGATATATTGCCATGCAACTTTCCATCATTCCGTTCATCATGACACATTCATTATTGTCATATTGCTTAGCATGATCATGTAGTTGACATAGTATTTGTGGCAAAGCCACCGTTCATAATCCTTTCATACATGTCACTCTTGGTCCATTGCATATCTCGGTACACCGCCGGAGGCATTCATATAGAGTCATCTTTTGTTCTAGTATCGAGTTGTAATGATTGAGTTGTAAATCAATAGAAGTGTGATGATCATCATTTTCTAGAGCATTGTCCCAAGTGAGGAATAAAAAAAGAGAAAGGCCATAAAAAAGAGAAAAGGCCCAAAAAAATGAGAGAAAAAGAGAGAAGGGACAATGTTACTATCCTTTGCCACACTTGTGCTTCAAAGTAGCACCATAATCTTCATGTTAGAGAGTCTCTTGTTTTGTCACTTCCATATACTAGTGGGAATTTTTCATTATATAACTTGGCTTGTATATTCCAACAATGGGCCTCCTCAAGTGCTCTAGGTCTTCATGAGCAAGCAAGTTGGATGCACACCCACTAGTTTCTTTTGTTGAGCTTTCATACATTTATAGCTCTAGTGCATCCGTTGCATGGCAATCCCTACTCCTTGCATTAACATCAATCGGTGGGCATCTCCATAGCCCATTGATTAGCCTCGTAGATGTAAGACTTTCTCCTTTTTTGTCTTGTCCACATAACCCCCCTCATTATATTCTATTCCACCCATAGTGCTATGTCCATGGCTCGCGCTCATATATTGCGTGAAAGTTTATAGGTTTGAGATTACTAAAGTATGAAACAATTGCTTGGCTTGTCATCGGGGTTGTGCATGATGAGAGCATTCTTGTGTGACGAAAATGAAACATGACTAAACTATATGATTTTGTAGGGATGAACTTTCTTTGGCCATGTTATTTTGAGAAGACATAATTGCTTAGTTAGTATGCTTGAAGTATTATTATTTTTATGTCAATATGAACTTTTGTCTTGAATCTTTCGGATCTAAATATTCATACCACAATTAAGAAGAATTACATTAAAATTATGCCAAGTAGCACTCCGCATCAAAAATTCTGTTTTTATCATTTACCTACTCGAGGACGAGCAGGAATTAAGCTTGGGGATGCTTGATACATCTCCAACGTATCTATAAATTTTGATTGCTCCATGCTATATTATCTACTGTTTTGGACATTATTGGGCTTTATTATCCACTTTCATATTATTATTGGGACTAACCTATTAACCGGAGGCCCAGCCCAGAATTGCTGTTTTTTTGCCTGTTTTAGGGTTTCGAAGAAAAGGAATATCAAACGGAGTCCAAACGGAATGAAACCTTCGGGAACGTGATTTTCTCAACGAACAAGACCCAGGAGAATTGGACCCTACGTCAAGAAAGGAAACAGGAGGCCACGAGGTAGGGGGCGCGCCTACCCCCCCCCCCCCAGGCGCGCCCTCCACCCTCGTGGGCCCCCTGCTGCTCCACCGACGTACTCCTTCCTCCTATATATATATCCACGTACCCCCAAACAATCAGATATGGAGCCAAAACCCTAATTCCACCGCTGTAACTTTCTGTATCCATGAGATCCCATCTTGGGGCCTGTTCCAGAGCTCCGCCGGAGGGGGCATCGCTCACGGAGGGCTTCTACATCAACACCATAGCCCCTCTGATGAAGTGTGAGTAGTTTACCTCATACCTATGGGTCCATAGTTAGTAGCTAGATGCCTTCTTCTCTCTTTTTGGATCTCAATACAATGTTCTCCCCCTCTCTTGTGGAGATCTATTCGATGTAATCTTCTTTTTGTGGTGTGTTTGTTGAGACCGATGAATTGTGGGTTTATGATCAAGTCTATCTATGAACAATATTTGAATCTTCTCTGAATTCTTTTATGTATGATTGGTTATCTTTGCAAGTCTCTTCGAATTATCAGTTTGGTTTGGCCTACTAGATTGATCTTTCTTGCAATGGGAGAAGTTCTTAGCTTTGGGTTCAATCTTGCGGTGTCCTTTCCCAGTGACAGTAGGGGCAGCAAGGCACGTATTGTATTGTTGCCATCGAGGATAACAAGATGGGGTTTTCTTCATATTGCATGAGTCTATCCCTCTACATCATGTCATCTTGCTTAAGGCGTTACTCTGTTTTTAACTTAATACTCTAGATGCATGCTGGATACCGGTCGATGAGTGGAGTAATAGTAGTAGATGCAGGCAGGAGTCGGTCTACTTGTTTCAGACGTGATGCCTATATACATGATCATACCTACATATTCTCATAACTATGCTCAATTCTGTCAATTGCTCAACAGTAATTTGTTCACCCAACGTAGAATACTTATGCTCTCGAGAGAAGCCACTAGTGAAACCTATGGCCCCCGGGTCTATATTTATCATATTGATCTCCTACCACTTAGTTATTTCCTTTGCTATTTACTTTGCCTTTATTTTACTTTGCATCTTTATCATAAAAATACCAAAAATATTATCTTATCATATCTATTAGATCTCACTCTCGTAAGTGGCCTTATAGGGATTAACAACCCCTATTTGCGTTGGTTGTGAGGATTTATTTGTTTTGTGCAGGTACGAGGGACTCGCGCGTAGCCTCCTACTGGATTGATACCTTGGTTCTCAAAAACTGAGGGAAATACTTACGCTACTTTGCTGCATCATCCCTTCCTCTTCGGGGAAAACCAACGCAGTGCTCAAGAGGTAGCATGGGGACACAAGAGACTCTTTGTTATTTGGCTGCAGGGTTGCTTGAGAGAGACCATCTTCATCCTACGCCTCCCACGGATTGATAAACCTTAGGTCATCCACTTGAGGGAAATTTGCTACTGTCCTACAAACCTCTGCACTTGGAGGCCCAACAACATCTACAAGAAGAAGGTTGTGTAGTAGACATCATTTGGTCATGATTCATTTTTGTCACACAAAATGCTCCCATCATGCACAACTCCGATGACAAGCCAAGCAGTTTCATACTTTAGCCTTTTCAAACTCTTTCAACTTTCACACAATATATGAGCGCGAGCCATGTACATAGCACTATGAGTGGAATAGAATATGATGGTGGAGGTTGTGTGAGAAGACAAAAAGGGAGAGAGTCTCACATTGACGCGGCTAATCGACGGGCTATGGAGATGCCCATCAATTGATGTCAATGCAAGGAGTAGGGATTGCCATGCAACGGATGCACTAGAGCTATAAATATATGAAAGCTCAACAAAAGAAACTAAGTGGGTGTGCATCCAACTTGCTTGATCACGAAGACCTAGGGCATTTTGAGGAAGCCCATTATTGGAATATACAAGCCAAGTTCTATAATGAAAAATTCCCACTAGTATATGAAAGTGACAAAATAGGAGACTCTATCATGAAGATCATGGTGCTACTTTGAAGCACAAGTGTGGAAAAAGGATAGTAACATTGCCCCTTCTCTCCTTTTCTCTAATTTTTTGGGCCACTCCTTTTTTATGGCCTTTCTCTTTTTTTATAAGAACTTTCCTCACATAGGACAATGCTCTGATAATGAAAATCATCACACTTTTATTTACTTACAACTCAAGAATTACAACTCGATACTTAGAACAAAATATGACTCTATGTGAATGCCTCCGGCGGCATACCGGGATATGCAATGAATCAAGAGTGAAATGTATGAAAGAATTGTGAAGGTGGATTTTCCACAAATACGATGTCAACTACATGATCATGCAAAGCAATATGACAATGATGGAGCGTGTCATAATAAACGGAACGGTGGAAAGTTGCATGGCAATATATTTCGGAATGGCTATGGAAATGTCATAATAGGTAGGTATGGTGGCTATTTTTAGGAAGATATAAGGAGGCTTATGTGTGATAGAGCGTATCATATCATGGGATTTGGATGCATCGGCGAAGTTTGCACCAACTCTCGTGGTGAGAAAGGGCAATGCACGGTACCGAAGAGGCTAGCAATGATGGAAGGGTGAGCGTGCGTATAATCCATGGACTCAACATTAGTCATAAAGAACTCACATACTTATTGCAAAAATCTACAAGTCGTCAAAACCAAGCAGTATGTGCATGCTCCTAGGGGATAGATTGGTTGGAAAAGACCATCGCTCGTCCTCGACCGCCACTCATAAGGAAAGCAATCAAAGAACACCCCATGCTTCAAATTTGTCACACAAATTTTACCATACGTGCATGCTACGGGACTTGCCAACTTCAACACAAATATTTCTCAATTCCACAATTACTCAACTAGCATAACTCTAATATTACCACCTTTAGATCTCAAAACAACTATCAAGAATCAAGCTTCTCATAACATTTAATGCACTCTATATGAATGTTTTTATTATACCCATCTTGGATGCCTATCATATTAGGACTAATTTCATAACCAAAGCAAATTACCATGTTGTTCTAAAAGACTCTCAAAATAATATAAGTAAATCATGAGAGATCAATAATTTCTATAAAATAAAACCACCACCGTGCTCTAAAAACATATAAGTGAAGCACTAGAGCAAAATTATCTAGCTCAAAAGATATAAGTGAAGCACATAGAGTATTCTAATAAATTCCGAATCATGTGTGTCTCTCCCAAAAGGTGTGTACAGCAAGGATGATTGTGGTAAACTAAAAAGCAAAGACTCGAATCATACAAGACACTCCAAGCAAAACACATATCTTGTGGTGAATAAAAATATAGCCTCAAGTAAAGTTACCGATAGATGAAGACGAAAGAGGGGATGCCTTCCGGGCCATCCCCAAGCTGAGGGTTTTCGTCGTCCTTGAATGTTACCTTGGAGTGCCTTGGGCATCCGCAATCTTAGGCTCTTGCCACTCCTTGTTCCAAAATCCATCAAATCTTTACCCCAAAACTTGAAAACTTCACAACACAAAACTCAACAGAAAATTTCATGAGCTCCGTTAGTATAAGAAAACAAACCACCACTTTAAGTTACTGTAATAAACTTATTATTTATTTATATTGGTGTTAAACCTACTGTATTCCAACTTTTCTATGGTTCATACCCCCCGATACTAGCCATAGATTCATCAAAATAAGCAAACAACACACGAAATACAGAATCTGTCAAAAATAGAACAGTCTGTAGTAATCTGTAAGTTACGAATACTTATATAACTCCAAAAATCCTGAGAAATTAGGACATCCTGAATAATTTGTATACTGATATATTGCAGTTGGAGTCAGTATTTTATCTCTCTATGGTAAAAAATTAAAATTATTCTTGTAAGCGCATACTTTCTGTTTTTTCAGCAAGATCTAATAACAATCACCCAAGAAGATCCTAAAGGCTTTACTTGGCACAAACACTAATTAAAACATAAAAAACACAAACATAATAGAAGATAGATGATTTATTTATTACTAAACAGGAACAAAAATCAAGGAACAAAAATAAATTTGGGTTGCCTCCCAACAAGCGCTATTGTTTAACGCCCCTACCTAGGCATAAAAGCAAGAATAGATCTAGGTATTGTCCTCTTTGGTATGCAATCCATATGTGGCTCTCATAATAGATTCATACGGTAATTTAATTTTCTTTCTAGGAAAGTGTTCCATACCTTTCCTTAATGGAAATTGGAATATAATATTTCCTTCTTTCATGTCAATAATTGCACCAATCGTTCTAAGCAAAGGTCTACCAAGAATAATAGGACATGTAAGATTGCAATATATATCAAGAACAATGAAATCTACGGGCACATAATTCCTATTTGCAACAATAATAATATCATTAAACCTTCCCATAGGTTTCTTAATGGTGGAATCCGCAATATGCAAATTTAAAAAACAATCATCAAATTCGCGGAAACCTAACACATCACACAAAGTTTTTGGAATCGTGGAAACACTAGCACCCAAATCACATAAAGCATAGCATTCATGATCTTTAATAATAATTTTAATAGTAGGTTCCCACTCATCATAAAGTTTTCTAGGAATAGAAACTTCTACTTCAAGCTTTTCTTTATGGGATTGCATTAAAGCATCAACGATATGTTTAGTAAAAGCTTTATTTTGATCATAAGCATGAGGAGAATTTAACACGGATTGCAACAAGGAAATACAATCTATAAAAGAGCAAGTATCATAATTAAATTCCCCGAAATCCAAAATAGTGGGTTCATTACTATGTAAAGTTTTGACCTCTTCAATCCCACTTTTACCAATTTTTGCATCAAGATCTAAAAAATCTGAACCATTGGGACGCCTTCTAACTAAAGTTGACTCATCTCCAGTCCCATCTTTACTAGGATTCATTTTGGCAAACAAAGATTTAATAGGAGACACACCAATCACTTTTAGATCTTCATCATTATTATCATGAAAACTAGAAGAACACGCCTTCACAAAGCAATCTTTTTTAGCACGCATCCTAGCAGTTCTTTCTTTGCACTCATCAGTGGAAATTCTCATGGATTTGAGAGACTCATTGATATCATGCTTAGGTGGAATAGATCTAAGTTTCAAAGAATCAACATCAGGAGAAATTCTATCCACGTTCCTAGCTAACTCATCAAATCTTAAGCAAATTTTCTTCAAGCAAAGCATTAAAATTATTTTGCGAATTCATAAATTTTTTAACACTAGTCTCAAAATCAGAGGGCATCTTATTAAGATTTCCATAATAGTTGTTGTAGGAATTACCATAATTAATAGAGGAATTACTAGGAAACGGCCTAGAATTAAAATTTCCTCTATACGCGTTGTTACCAAAATTGTTCCTACCAACAAAATTCACATCCATAGACTCATTATTATTCTCAATCAAAGTGGACAAAGGCATATCATTAGGATCAGAAGAAGCACTCTTATTAGAAAACAATTTCATAAGTTCATCCATCTTTCCACTCAAAACATTAATCTCTTCAATCGCATGAACTTTTTTATTAGTAGATCTTTTGGTGTGCCATTGAGAATAATTAACCATAATATTATCTAAGAGTTTAGTAGCTTCTTGTAAAGTGATTTCCATAGAAGTGCCTCCCGCGGTTGAATCTAAAAGATTTCTAGAAGCAAAATTCAATCCAGCATAAAAATTCTGTATAATCATCCATAAATTCATACCATGTGTAGGGCAATTACGTATTTATTAATTTCATCCTCTCCCAAGCTTGTGCAACATGCTCATGATCAAGTTGCTTAAAGTTCATAATATCGTTTCTAAGAGAGATGATATTAGCGAGAGGAAAATACTTAGAGATAAAAGCATCTTTGCACTTATTCCATGAATCAATACTATTTTTAGGCAAAGAAGAGAACCAAGTTTTAGCACGATCTCTAAGCAAAAACGGAAATAGCTTCAATTTAACAATATCATTATCCACATCTTTCTTCTTTTGCATATCACATAAATCAACAAAGCTGTTTAGATGGGTAGCGGCATGTTCACTAGGAAGGCCAGCAAATTGATCTTTCATGACAAGATTCAGCAAAGCAGTATTAATTTCACAAGATTCAACATCGGTAAGAGGAGCAATCGGAGTGCTAATAAAATCATTATTGTTCATATTGGGAAAGTCATATAATTTAGTATTATCTTGAGCAATCGTGAGAAACAATCAATCCAACAAACAGTCACACAAGAGGCAAGCGAAAGAAGGCGAAAGGAAAAAGGGCGAGCAGAAAAGAGGCGAATAAAACAACAAGGATGAAGTGGGGGAGAGGAAAACGAGAGGCAAATGGCAAAAAATGTAATGCGAGGGATAAGAGTTTGTGATGGGTACTTGGTATGTCTTGACTTGGCGTAGATGTCCCTGGCAACGGCGCCAGAAATCCTTCTTGCTACCTCTTGAGCATGCGTTGGTTTTCCCTTGAAGAGGAAAGGGTGATGCAGCAAAGTAGCGTAAGTATTTCCCTCAGTTTTTGAGAACCAAGGTATCAATCCAGTAGGAGACTACACGCAAGTCACCTAGTACCTGCATGAAGAAACAAGAACCTCGCAACCAACACGATAAAGGGGTTGTCAATCCCTTCATGGTCACTTATGAAAGTGAGATCTGATAGAGATAGTAAGATAAATATTTTTTGTTTTTTGTTGTATAGATTGAAAAGTAAAGATTGCAAAATAAACGACGACATAAATAGCTAGTTGATGGGAAAATAATACGATGTAAAGTAGACCCGGGGGCCATAGGTTTCACTAGTGGCTTTTCTCAAGATAGCATATATTATGGTGGGTGAACAAATTACTGCCGAGCAATTGATAGAAAAGCGCATAGTTATGATGATATCTAGGCATGATCATGAACATAGGCATCACGTCCGTGTCAAGTAGACCGAAACGATTCTGCATCTACTACTATTACTCCACACATTGACCGTTATCCAGCATACATCTAGAGTATTAAGTTCATAAGAATAGAGTAACGCATTAGGCAAGATGACATGATGTAGAGGGATAAACTCAAGCAATATGATATAAACCCCATCTTTTTATCCTCGATGGCAACAATACAATATGTGCCTTGCTGCCCCTGCTGTCACTAGGAAAGGACACCGCAAGATTGAACCCAAAGCTAAGCACTTCTCCCATTGTAAGAAAGATCAATCTAGTAGGCCAAACCAAACTGATAATTCGAAGAGACTTGCAAAGATATCAAATCATGCATATAAGAATTCAGAGAAGAATCAAATATTGTTCACAGATAATCTTAATCATAAACCCACAATTCATCGGATCTCGGAAAACACACCGCAAAAAGAATTACATCGAATAGATCTCCAAGAACATCGAGGAGAACTTTGTATTGAGATCCAAAGAGAGAGAAGAAGCTACCTAGCTAATAACTATAGACCCGAAGGTTTGCGGTAAACTACTCACACATCATCAGAGAGGCTATGGTGTTGATGTAGAAGCCCTCCGTGATCGAATCCCCCTCTGGAAGATCGCCAGAAAAGGTCCCCAGATGGGATCTCACGAGTACAGAAGGTTGCGGCAGTGGAAAAGTGGTTTCATGGCTCCCCTGGATGTTTTCAGGGTATAAGAGTATATATAGGCGAAAGAAGTAGGTCGGTGGAGATGCGAGGGGTGGGGTCACGCCACCCTACCTTGTGGCCACCTCGCTGCTTCCATGACGTCCACTCCAAGTCTCCTGGATTGCGTTTGTTCCAAAAAAGATCCCCGCGAAGGTTTCATTCCGTTTGAATTCCGTTTCATATTCCTTTTCTGCGAAACACTGAAATAGGCAAAAAACAACAATTTGCACTGGGCCTTCGGTTAATAGGTTAGTCCCAAAAATAATATAGAAGTGCATAATAAAGCCCATTAAACATCCAAAATAGATAATATAATAGCAACGAACAATCAAAAATTATAGATACGTTGGAGACGTATCATTGCGACAATGAAGGAGGAGGGAGGAGGGAGACCGGCGGCGAGATCTGAGATGGCCCTCCCCGTTGCCTTGTGGGCGCGACGAGGGAGGGATCCAGAAATTTCTGGTTAGCGAACTATTTCTGGACTGATGGAGCACCCTGTTTGCAAGCATTGGCTTGGCTCCTACTACTACACACCGTTTGGTTGCACATAGGCAGCGAGGCCTGCTTAGCTTATACCCTTCATGGTGATCTTACCAGATAAACCTTATACACGTCACACCGATCACACCAATAAAACAACATTACAATCACGATGAACTGGACGATAATGCTGAAGTTCTTTAGCTGAACTATCGATCTGACTTGGTGATGTCTACTACACAACCTTCTTCTTGTAGACGTTGTTGGGCCTCCAAGTGCAGAGGTTTGTAGGACAGTAGCAAATTTCCCTCAAGTGGATGACCTAAGGTTTATCAATCCATAGGAGGCGTAGGATGAAGATGGTCTCTCTCAAGCAACCCTGCAACCAAATAACAAAGAGTCTCTTGAGTCCCCAACACACCCAATACAATGGTAAATTGTATAGGTGCACTAGTTCGGCAAAGAGATGGTGATACAAGTGGTATATGGATAGTAGATAAAGGTATTTGTAATCTGAAATTATAAAAACAGCAAGGTAACTAATGATAAAAGTGAGCGTAAATGGTATTGCAATGCTGGAAACAAGGCCTAGGGTTCATACTTTCACTAGTGCAAGTCCTCTCAACAATAATAACATAATTGGATCACATAACTATCCCTCAACATGCAACAAAGAGTCACTCCAAAGTCACTAATAGCAAGAACGAACGAAGAGATTATGGTAGGGTACGAAACCACCTCAAAGTTATTCTTTCCAATCAATCCATTGGGCTATTCCTATAAGTGTCACAAACAACCCTAGAGTTCGTACTAGAATAACACCTTAAGACAAACATCAACCAAAACCCTAATGTCACCTAGATACTCCAATGTCACCTCAAGTATCCGTGGGTATGATTATATGATATGCATCACACAATCTCAGATTCATCTATTCACCCAACACATAGAACCTCAAAGAGTGTCCCAAAGTTTCTACCAGAGAATCACGACGAAAACGTGTGCCAACCCCTATGCATAGGTTCATGGGCGGAACCCGCAAGTTGATCACCAAAACATACATCAAGTGAATCACGTGATATCCCATTGTCACCACAGATACGCACGGCAAGACATACATCAAGTGTTCTCAAATCTTTAAAGACTCAATCCGATAAGATAACTTCAAAGGGGAAACTCAATCCATTACAAGAGAGTAGAGGGGGGAAGAAACATCATAGGATCCAAATATAATAGCAAAGCTCGCGATACATCAAGATTGTATCACATCAAGAACACGAGAGAGAGTGAGAGAGATCAAACACATAGCTACTGGTACATACCCTCAGCACCGAGTGAGAACTACTCCCTCCTTGTCATGGAGAGCACCGGGATGATGAAGATGGCCACTGGAGAAGGATTCCCCCTCCGGCAGGGTGCCGGAACGGGTCTAGATTGGCTTTCGGTGGCTACGGAGGCTTCTGGCGGCGGAACTCCCGATCTATTGTGCTCTTCGGTAGTTTTAGGGTATATGGAGATATATAGGCGGAAGAAGTACATCAGGGGGGCACGAGGGGCCCACGAGGGTGGAGGGCGCGCCCTAGGGGGGTGGGCATGCCCCCTACCTCGTGGCCTCCTCGAAGCTTCCCTTACGTGCACTTCAAGTCTCCTGGGCTTCTTTCCTTCCAAAAATGAGTTCCGTGAAGTTTCAGGTCAATTGGACTCCGTTTGATTTTCCTTTTTGTTCGAAACCCTAAAGCAAGGTAAAAAAATAGAAACTGGCACTGGGCTCTGGGTTAATAGGTTAGTCCCAAAAAAATATAAAAGTGTATAATAAAGCCCATAAACATCCAAAACAGAAGATAATATAGCATGGAGCAATTAAAAATTATAGATAAGTTGGAGACGTATCAGCATCCCCAAGCTTAATTCCTGCTCGTCCTCGAGTAGGTAAGTGATAAAAACAGAATTTTTGATGCGGAGTGCTACTTGGCATAATTTCAATGTAATTCTTCTTAATTGTGGCATGAATATTCAGATCCGAAAGATTCAAGACAAAAGTTCATATTGATATGAAAATGAGAATACTTCAAGCATACTAACTAAGCAATTATGTCTTCTCAAAATAACATGGCCAAAGAAAGTTCATCCCTACAAAATCATATAGTTTCGTCATGTTTCATTTTTGTCACACAAGAATGCTCTCATCATGCACAACCCCGATGACAAGCCAAGTAATTGTTTCATACTTTAGTATTCTCAAACCTATAAACTTTCACGCAATACATGAGCGCGAGCCATAGACATAGCACTTTGGGTGGAATAGAATAATGAGGGGGTTATGTGGAGAAGGCAAAAAGGAGAAAGTCTCACATCAACGAGGCTAATCAATGGGCTATGGAGATGCCCACCGATTGATGTTAATGCAAGGAGTAGGGATTGCCATGCAACAAATGCACTAGAGCTATAAACGTATGAAATCTCAACAAAAGAAACTAGTGGGTGTGCATCCAACTTGCTTGCTCACGAAGACCTAGGGCACTTGAGGAGGCCCATTGTTGGAATATACAAGCCAAGTTCTATAATGAAAAATTGCCACTAGTATATGAAAGTGATAACATGAGAGACTCTCTACTATGAAGATCATGGTGCTACTTTGAAGCATAAGTGTGGCAAAGGATAGTAACATTGTCCCTTCTCTCTTTTTGTCTCATTTTTTTGGGCCTTTTCTTTTTTTATGGCCTTTCTCTTTTTTTGGGCCTTCTTTTTTTGGCCTTTCCTCTTTTTTTATATTCCTCACTTGGTACAATGCTCTAGAAAATGATGATCATCACACTTCTATTTATTTACAACTCAATGTTTACAACTCGATACTAGAACAAAGATGACTCTATATGAATGCCTCCGGCGGTGTACCGGGATATGAAATGAACCAAGAGTGACATGTATGAAAGAATTATGAACGGTGGCTTTGCCACAAATACTATGTCAACTACATGATCATGCTAAGCAATATGACAATGATGAATGTGTCATGATGAATGGAATGATGGAAAGTTGCATGGCAATATATCTCGGAATGGCTATGGAAATGCCATAATAGGTAGGTATGGTGGCTGTTTTGAGGAAGATATAAGGAGGTTTATGTGTGACAGAGCATATCATATCATGGGGTTTGGATGCACCGGCGAAGTTTGCGCCAACTCTCAATGTGAGAAAGGGCAATGCACGGTACCGATGAGGCTAGCAAGGATGGAAGGATGAGAGTGCGTATAATCCATGGACTCAACATTAGTCATTAAGAACTCACATACTTATTGCAAAAATCTACAATTCATCAAAAACCTTGGCACTACGCGCATGCTCCTAGGGGGATAGATTGGTAGGAAAAGACCATCGCTCGTCCCCGACCACCACTCATAAGGAGGACAATCAAATAACACCTCATGTTTCAAATTTGTTACACAACGTTTACCATACGTGGATGCTACGAGACTTGCAAACTTCAACACAAGCATTTCTCAATTTCATAACTACTCAACTAGCATGACTTTGATATTATTACCTCCATATCTGAAAACAATCATCAAGCATCAAACTTCTATTAGTATTCAATACTCTATATGAAAGTTTTATTATTCTCGAATACCTAGCACATTAGGATTTTAAGCAAATTACCATGCTATTTAAGACTCTCAAAATAATCTAAGTGAAGCATGATAGTTCATCTATTTCTTCAAAATAAAACCACCATTGTGCTCTAAAATATATAAGTGAAGCACTAGAGCAAACGACAAACTACTCCGAAAGATATAAGTGAAGATCAATGAGTAGTCGAATAATTATGCAACTATGTGAAGACTCTCTAACGTTTAAGAATTTCACATCTTGATATTTTATTCAAACAGCAAGCAAAACTAAATAAAATAAAATGACGCTCCAAGAAAAACACATATCATGTGGTAAATAAAAATATAGCTCCAAGTAAAGTTACCGATGAACCAAGACGAAAGAGGGGATGCCTTCCGGGGCATCCCCAAGCTTAGGCTCTTGGATATCCTTGAATATTACCTTGGGGTGCCTTGGGCATCCACAAGATTAGGCTCTTTCCACTCCTTATTCCATAGTCCATCGAATCTTCACCCAAAACTTGAAAACTTCACAACACAAAACTTAACAGAAAACTAGTAAGCTCCGTTAGTATAAGAAAGAAAATCACCATCATAAGGTACTGTAATGAACTCATTCTTTGTTTATATTGGTGTTAAACCTACTGTATTCCAACTTCTCTATGGTTTATAAACTATTTTACTAGCCATAGATTCATCAAAATAAGTAAATAACACATCGAAAACAGAATCTGTCAAAAACAGAACAGTCTGTAGTAATCTGGATCAAACGTATACTTCTGGAACTCATAAAATTCTCAAATAAATTGCTGGACCTGAGTAATTTGTCTATTAATCATCTTCAAAAAATAATTAACGAAATAGCACTCGCCAAATAAAAATGGCAGCAATTCTTGTGAGTGCTAAAGTTTCTATTTTTTACAGCATGATCAACAAGACTTCCCCCAAGTCTTCCCTAAGGTTCTACTTGCCACAACACTAATTAAAAGCATAAAACCACATCTAAACAGAGGCTAGATGAATTATTTATTACTAAACAGGAACAAAAAGCAAGGAATAAAAATAAAATTGGGTTGCCTCCCAACAAGCGCTATTGTTTAACGCCCCTAGCTAGGCATGATGATTTCAATGATGCTCACATAAAAGATAAGTATTGTAACATAAAGAGAGCATCATGAAGAATATGACTAACACATTTAAGCCTAACCTACTTCCTATGCATAGGGATTTTGTGAGCAAACAACTTGTGGGAACAATAATCAACTAGCATAGGAGGGTAAAACAAGCATAACTTTAAAACTTTAAGCACATACAGAGGAAACTTGATATTATTGCAATTCCTACAAGCATATGTTCCTCCCTCATAATAATTTTCAGTATCATCATGAATGAATTCAACAATATAACCAACAACTAAAGCATTCTTTTCATGATCTATAAGCATAGAAATTTTACTATTCTCCACACAAGCAAAATTCTTCTCATGAATAATAGTGGGAGCAAACTCAACAAAATAACTATCATGTGATTGAAAATTAAGATCAAGATGACAAGTTTCATGGTTATCATTATTCTTTAAAGCATACGTGTCATCACAATAATCATCATGTATAGGAGGCATGCTTTCATCATAATAAATTTGCTCATCAAAACTTGGGGGACAAAAAATATCATCTTCATCAAACATAGCTTCCCCAAGCTTGTGGCTTTGCATATCATTAGAATCATGGATATTCAAGGAATTCATACTAACAACATTGCAATCATGCTCATCATTCAAATATTTAGTGCCAAACATTTTATAGATTTCTTCTTCTAGCACTTGAGCACAATTATCCTTTCCATCATACTCACGAAAGATATTAAAAAGGTGAAGCGTATGAGACAAACTCAACTCCATTTTTTTGTAATTTTCTTTTATAAACTAAACTAGTGATAAAACAAGGAACTAAAAGAATCGATTGCAAGATCTAAAGATATACCTTCAAGCACTCACCTCCCCGGCAACGGCGCCAGAAAAGAGCTTGATGTCTACTACACAACCTTCTTCTTGTAGACATTGTTGGGCCTCCAAGTGCAGAGGTTTGTGGGACAGTAGCAAATTTCCCTCAAGTGGATGACCTAAGGTTTATCAATCTGTAGGAGGTGTAGTATGAAGATGGTCTCTCTCACGAAACCCTGCAACCAAATAACAAAGAGTCTCTTGTGTCCCCAACACACCCAATACAATGGTAAATTGTATAGGTGCACTAGTTCGGGAAGAGATGGTGATACAAGTGGTATATCACTACTAGGGAAAAGCCTAGCAGTAGCGCTGGTTTTTGGCCTATCAGTAGTGTGGGTAAGCGCGCTACTGATAAGGCGCTACAGCTAATGCTTAGCAGTAGCACCTACTGGCACTCGCTTCTGCTATATCTACTTAGTAGTAGCGCTTTCCAAGTCAATCGCTACTGCTAATTATTAGTAGCGCTTTCGAAAACAACCGCTACTACTATTATATTCCATTTCTTTTGAATTTTAGGTCATATTCATATACCTGTATACAATTTTTCATACAGTAGCAATTTAGAGATTGTTTTTACATCGTAATGAGTTATTAAATCACTAGGTGAAAGAACCTTGGATTAGTTTCAAGTGCATGGATCCAAAGTAACCAATGGTCACTTTGGATCCATCCATTTGAAACTAATCGGCGGTTCTTTCACCCAATGACATAATAACTTCTCATCATCATCATAATATCATTAACAACTTATCATCATAATATATCATTGTCATATAACTCCTCATAATCATCATTTTCGTCCATGATGGGACATCATATAACAACTTCGTCACTAGTTATAATAACAACTCGTCCTCATCATCATCATAGTACTCATAGTCACTACTCCTACTCAGCACCACGATCAAGTCTAAGACATTGTAGTCATATAGACTCAACACTAACTAATTTTTCTTAATACTTAGGACCTACTCCTCTCTCCTAGCTAAAATACCATAAAACAGATAAACCGGTCCTTCACCATAATGAAGAATGGACATAAACCTATCTCCAACTTGTGTCTTGCGCACATTCATTTTGTATCCAATTATTTGCGTGTGCGCATTCATCACTTTGCTCCATTCTTTGATTTTGATCCTTCCATCGTTTGAAGAAATCGAGTATGCAGTATGGTAAGCCTCCGAAGGAGTTGGTCGTAAGCTAACCATATGCATATCACCTTCGGTAAATAGCATGTCAGGCACAACCTGCTTAGGGAGCCTCTGTTCAAAAATGAAATAGTAACATATATAGTTAGCAATGGTTTACTTAAGAATAATGTATGCAATGAACTTACCATCATTAACAAAATCTTACCAAGTTTTTAGCAATGAAGTTATCATCAAGCAATGTATGGACTAGTGGCACGTATCTAGTATAATTTTGGCTGATAGAGTGACTGGTTTTGAAGGCCTCAACATCTTCTATGAATGAGACAAGATAACCTTTCTCCTCACAATTAAGCTAGGAGTCATAGCTGTAGTATGTGTTGTCTACTATCTTCCGAGTATTTCTTAAAGATAAGAAATAAGATCAAAATTATAAATAAATAAGTTTAGTATGGACGAACACCAAATATTTTTAAATTACCAACATAAATTACTGAACTTAACAAATTAGTTTGACAAACTCACATCTAGGCAAAACTGGAGGCATATCCACATCCACCCAGATGTCGATATTATCATCATCATCATAATCTTCGGGACGAATATCAAATCTTATTCGCATTCCCTCCTCAAATCCATATGCCTTGCAGAGAGGTTCCCATTTAGAGCAATCGAAATGGGAGCGATCGACCGCATTGTAGAACTTAACCAGAAACTCGTAACCATGTTAGTTCTTAAGTGAGCCCTCCTCGTCTCCACATTCTCAAAGTCATCTAAACCAAAACCAAGCTTCTCCAATACATATGGTCTGGCATGGCATGGGATGTACTAATCGAATTGAAAAAAATCCATAAATTACACGTTGAACAAAAGAAGCACAAGTGATGATATTAATTACGATGAAATGCTTGTCGTTGCTTACCATACAAACATCGAAGGTCTCTTCCAGCTTCACGGTGAAAAACCTATCATTTTGCAGGTGAGGAAACATGTCGCACACACCCCGGTCATCATAGCAGTACCCGCACTCCGGGATCCCATCGTCATCAGACATCTCCTGTGTTCAAAATTCAGAGATTATAACTCGACAGCAAAACCCAAAAAATCCGGCATGACCTTTGCTAAAAAAAAGGACACATCGAGCGCCTGAAATTTGCTGGAACGGAAATTAATCAACACTCCGGCAAAACATAGGCCACTTATCGATGGTCATTGCATTTCAATGATTCAAAATATGAAAAAAAAAACATTCGAAAATATCTTATATAAAATCCTAACACTAATTAAACTAGTTTTATTAACTACTTACTAAATAAACTAGTTTTATTAACTACTTACTAAATAAACTAGTTCTATTAAGCACTTACTAAATAAACTAGGTCCATTAAGCACTTAATATAAATAAGCTAGTTATATTAATCACTTGCTAAATAAACTAGTTACCTACGATTTGCAAAAACAGAGACAAGGGAGGGAGGGAGGGAGGAGAGAGGAGGGGTAGGGGCGGCCGAAGG
>NC_041382.1:52709812-52718080 GCF_002162155.2 Triticum dicoccoides
AGGGAGGAGGGGGTGGCCGCAGGTGGAGGGATGAGGGCGCGGTGGGAGGAGGAGAGAGGAGGGCGCGGTGGGTGGAGGAGGGACGGAAGGAGGGAGTACCTCGGTGGCGGGCGGACGACGGCGGCGGCGACGATGAACGACAATGGTTATCGGCGCGGGCGAGAGTGACTGAGAGGGAGAGTGAGAGAGAGAGAGAGGGTCAGCCGCGTGGGGATAGGGTAGGGTTAGTAGTATCACGGGTATGAAAAGGCGCTGCAGGTAAGGACAATAGCAGTAGCGCGGTACAGCGTAAGGCGCTACTGCTATAACTAGCTGGATGGCGAGGTCATGGCAATTAGAGCAGTAGCGCGGTTTAGAGATGACGCGCTACTGCTATTTTTCTTTCAGCAGCGAGGTAATATTCTGTGTATAAGGTTTTCCCTAGTAGTGTATGTATAGTAGATAAAGGTATTTGTAATCTGAAATTATAAAAACAGTAAGGTAACTAATGATAAAAGGGAGCGTAAACGGTATTGCAATGCTAGGAAACAAGGCCTAGGGTTCATACTTTCACTAGTGCAAGTCCTCTCAACAATAATAACATAATTGGATCACATAACTATCCCTCAACATGCAACAAAGAGTCACTCCAAAGTCACTAATAGCGGAGAACGAATGAAGAGATTATGGTAGGGTACGAAACCACCTCAAAGTTATTCTTTCCAATCAATCCGTTGGGCTATTCCTATAAGTGTCACAAACAGCCCTAGAGTTCGTACTAGAATAACACCTTAGGACACACATCAACCAAAACCCTAATGTCACCTAGATACTCCAATGTCACCTCAAGTATCCGTGGGTATGATTATACGATATGCATCACACAATCTTAGATTCATCTATTCAACCAACACATAGAACCTCAAAGAGTGCCCCAAAGTTTCTACCGGAGAATCACGACGAAAACGTGTGCCAACCCCTATGCATAGGTTCATGGGCGGAACCCGCAAGTTGATCACCAAAACATACATCAAGTGAATCACGTGATATCCCATTGTCACCACAGATACGCACGACAAGACATACATCAAGTGTTCTCAAATCTTTAAAGACTCAATCCGATAAGATAACTTCAAAGGGGAAACTCAATCCATTACAAGAGAGTAGAGGGGGGAAGAAACATCATAGGATCCAAATATAATAGCAAAGCTCGTGATACATCAAGATCGTATCACATCAAGAACACGAGAGAGAGAGAGAGAGAGAGAGATCAAACACATAGCTACTGGTACATACCCTCAGCCACAAGGGAGAACTACTCCCTCCTCATCATGGAGAGCACCGGGATGATGAAGATGGCCATCGGAGAAGGATTCCCCCTCCGACAGGGTGCCGGAACGGGTCTAGATTGGCTTTCGGTGGGTACAGAGGCTTCTGGCGGCGGAACTCCCGATCTATTGTGCTCTTTGGTAGTTTTAGGGTATATGGAGATATATAGGCGGAAGAAGTACGTCAGGGGGCCCACGAGGGGCCCACGAGGGTGGAGGGCGCGCCCTAGGGGGGTGGGCGCGCCCCCCTACCTCGTGGCCTCCTCAAAGCTTCCCTTATGTGCACTTCAAGTCTTCTGGGCTTCTTTCCTTCCAAAAATGAGTTCCGTGAAGTTTCAGGTCAATTGGACTCCATTTGATTTTCCTTTTCTTCGAAACCCTAAAACAAGGTAAAATACAGAAACTGGCACTGGGCTCTGGGTTAATAGGTTAGTCCCAAAAATAATATGAAAGTGTATAATAAAGCCCATAAACATCCAAAACAGAAGATAATATAGCATGGAGCAATCAAAAATTATAGATACGTTGGAGACGTATCACTTGGCAACTTTAACATTGCACGCCTGCTTGAGCACGAACTTGGAGTATGCATCCTCTGCCATCTGCCTACTCTTATACCTTCTGTGGCAGTTGCTCTTGTAACCGACCACTTGTTCATCGCATGCTTCCCATGAACTATAAACCCCTGGAACCCTCCATCGAAACACCACATACCGCTTCTCCTAGCATGTCTTAAGAGCAATAATTCAAGCTGCAATCAATAGAGCACACTAGAAATGTAAAATAAGAAAGTATGCATGATCATACGACATAGCAAGTTCATCCTACCGCTGCTATGGCGCCATCCTACCACCACATCCAAAAGAAGGTGTTCTCCTACCGCCGCTAGTTTTCCATCGGCATGAGGCGTTAGTATATACCACCTCATCAAAATATGCAAGTGATCATCAAGAGTTTATCTAGCCCTATCTCACAAAATGTACATCGTCATCGCTGTCATCGAGGATCATGCCCGCTGTAACCACCACCACCACCAGAAACAACACTAGTAGTAGTGCTTGCCCAGATAGGTTCCGAGCCAGGGCACCTTGTGGACATCTACCATGGCAACAAACCCAATACCTTGGACCTTGTTGTGTAGTAGGTGGTTCTATAGTCTGGGATGATCAGGGTATCTTTACTTATATTACCAGGAGAACTAGCGGAGATCAACTATTAGTCCAACACATCAAGATAAAGAGCAAACTAAGATTTCTGTGCCAAAGAGAAGAGATTGGGAGAGGAATCATGAACCACCGGTTCATGAATCTGCTGGTGGATAAGTTAAGCGCCCCGGCTTGTGTGGTTCCATGCCCTCACTATGGAGATCTAGGATGGCTTGCCGTCCTGGCTTCCGTGGTTCCATTCCCTCATCTATGACTCCCGCCCGATTTCCTCGGCCAGCACGATTGGTATTTGTAAGTGCATCTAGTGCCACCCCTTGTTGGTTTTGGAGTATTGAAGACCAACTTGGTTGTGGGACTAATGTGTTTGTGAGATTCACATGAGAACACAAGTAGAAGTCCCTATTGATTCGGTTTACCCATCGAAGATGACCCTAAAAATGTATGAAGACAATGATGGATCACGAAGACATTCATGTTGAAGATAATGGTTCATGAAGACATTCATTAAAGACAATGAAGCATGAAGACGTAGTCTTTTGGTTGTTTCATTTTCTTATTCTTGAGTCATAAGAACCACCGAACTGTCAAGTGGGGTCGAGGTAAACAAAGTCAGAAAACTGACGTGATGCTCAACCTAAAATCCTATGTCTTCGAACAAAGACAAATTAGAGGAAACCTCTTCCAGAGTCGGTAGACCCAGCTTTACTTGGAGCCCAAGTAAAGTTGTCGTGTGTTGGGATCCGACCGTTGGACACATGTTAGTTCCCTAATGAACCAGGGTCATTTCGAACATGTAATTTTGGGTTGCCCCTGGCTATGAGTAGCCACCCCCTTCCACCATAAGTCGGTGGCTGCTCCGAGTTAAGAGTAAGACTTTTGTCGTTTGAGAGCAACCCACCTTCAAAGTCTTTGAGAGAGAATTCTTGCGAGGAAAAACCCAAAACACCTAGAGCCCAAAGAGTTTTGAGCATCACTGAAGCCATTCTGTTCTGAGTGGATTGAAGACTTATTACACATGAAGACTGTGATCTTCCAATCGGTTGGGCGTCGTGTTCTGAGAATCCAAGAGTCATTATGGATTGCGAGTGAATGAAGTTTGTGAAGATTTGGAAGTCTACCTTGAAGACTTACTGGAGTGATTGGGCGAGGTCTAGGTGACTGTCGGTGTCAAAACCAGCGGATCTCGGGTAGGGGGTCCCGAACTGTGCGTCTAGTATCGATGGTAACAGGAGGCAGGGAACACGATGTTTTACCCAGGTTCGGGCCCTCTTGATGGAGGTAAAACCCTACGTCCTGCTTGATTAATATTGATGATATGGGTAGTACAAGAGTTGATCTACCACGAGATCATAGAGGCTAAAGCCTAGAAGCTAGCCTGTGGTATGATTGTATGTATATCTATCGACTAGCCTGGCCTCGGTTTATATAATGCACCTGAGGCCTAGGATAACAAGAGTGCTAGCCGAATACGCCGGTGGGGAGGAGTCCTTGTCTTGATCGCCAAGTCTTCCCGAATCTTCCTTGTATGCGGCAGCTGTCCGAACTGGCCCATGAGTATACGACCATGGGGGTTGAGGGAGTCCTGGATTAGGGGGTGTTCGGATAGCCGGACTATACCTTCAGCCGGACTCTTGGACTATGAAGATACAAGATTGAAGACTTCGTCCCGTGTCCGAAAGGGACTTTCCTTGGCGTGGAAGGCACGCTTGGCCATACGGATATGTAGATCTCCTACCATTGTAACTGACTTTGTGTAACCCTAACCCTCTCCGGTGTCTATATAAACCGGAGGGTTTTAGTCCGTAGGACAACATACACAACAACAATCATACCATAGGCTAGCTTCTAGGGTTTAGCCTCTCCGATCTCGTGGTAGATCTACTCTTGTACTACCCATATCATCAATATTAATCAAGCAGGACGTAGGGTTTTACCTCCATCGAGAGGGCCCGAACATGGGTAAAACTTCGTGTCCCTTGCCTCCTGTTACCATCCGTCCTAGACGCACAGTTCGGGACCCCCTACCCGAGATCCGCCGGTTTTGACACCGACATTGGTGCTTTCATTGAGAGTTCCTCTATGTCGTCGCCGTCAGGCTCGATGGCTCCAACGATCATCAATAGTGATGCAGTCCAGGGTGAGACCTTCCTCCCTGGACAGATCTTCGCCTTCGGCGGCTTCGCACTGCGGGCCAATTCACTTGGCCATCTAGAGAAGATCGAAAGCTATACCCCTGGCCGTCAGGTCAGATTTGGAAGCTTAAACTACACGGCTGACATCCGCGGGGAGTTGATCTTCGACGGATTCGAGCCACTGCTGAGCGCGCCGCACTGTCACGACGAGCATGGTCTAGCTCTGCCGCCGAACAGTGCCCTGGAGGCCGCACCCGCATCGGCTTCGACCCTTAATTCGGAGCCAACTGCGCCGATCGAGGATGGGTGGTTGGACGCCGCCTCAGGGGCTGCGATCCCAACGGCGATCGAGCCGAACACCAGCCCCGCACTCTGCGAGACTCATGACTCCAAGGAGCCGGACTCCTCTCCGGACTCCGAACCCTCTGCGCCCCTGCCAATCGAATCCGATTGGGCGCCGATCATGGAGTCTACTGCCGTGGACATCTTTCAGCACTCGCCTTTCAGTGATATTCTGAAAATACTGAAGTCTCTCTCTTTATCAGGAGACCCCCGGCCGCACTACGGTCAGCAAGGTTAGGATACGGACGATGAAGAAATTCAAAGCCCACCCACCACCCAGTTTGTAGCCACTGTCGACGATTTAACCGACATGCTCGACTTCGACTCCGAAGACATCGACGGTATGGACGCCGATGAAGGAGATGATGAAGAACCAGCGCCTATCAGGCCCTAGAAAGCCACCTCACCATATGACATATACATGGTGGACACCCCAAAAGAAGGAGATGGCGATGGAACAGCGGAGGATGACCCCTCGAAGAAACAGCCTAAGCGCCGGCGTCAGCGGCGCCGCTCAAAATCCCGCCAAAACAAATACGGTGATTCCAGCATGGGAGATAATAATACTCCAGAAAGTGCCGAAGAAAACCTCCTCCAGCAAGATTTAGCACAGGAGGATGGAGAAACCAGTCCTCATGAGAGAGCGGCAGACAGAGAGGTCGAGGACGATAATTATATGCCTCCCTCCGAAGACGAGGCAAGCCTCGACAATGACGAATTCGTCGTGTCAGAGGATCCCGTCGAGCAAGAGCGTTTTCAACGCAGGCTTATGGCCACGGCAAGAAGCCTCAAGAAAAAACAGCAACAGCTTAGAGCTGATCAAGATTTGCTAGTCGACAGATGGACTGAAGTCCTTGCGGCCGAAGAGCATAAACTCGAACGCCCCTCCAAGAGCTACCCAAAGCGCGGGTTGGTACCCCGATTAGAGGAGGAAGCACTTAAACCTACATCACCTGCACTCGATACGGCCGATCGGCCACCTCGTGGCCGCGACAGAGAGGCCTCTCGACCCTCCACTCAAGCTGCACCCCGTACCAAGGCACGGGAAAATGCACCGGACCTGCGAGACATGTTGGAGGACAAGGCAAGGCAAACAAGATCGATCTACGGATCACGTGGGCGCCCCACGACTCGAGACGATAACCATCACACCGGACATAAATCCGGTAGGGCCGAACACAGTAGACAAAGCTCATTGGAGCTACTTCGTGACATAGCCTAGTACAGAGGCGCCGCTCACCCACTATGCTTCACAGACGAAGTAATGGATCATCAAATCCCTGAGGGTTTCAAACCCGTAAACATCGAATCATATGATGGCACAACAGATCCTGCGGTATGGATCGAGGATTATCTCCTTCATATCCACATGGCCCGCGGCGATGATTTCCACGCCATCAAATACCTCCCACTCAAGCTTAAAGGACCAGCTCGGCATTGGCTTAACAACTTGCCAACAGGATCAATCAGTTGTTGGGAGGACCTGGAAGCCGCATTTCTCGACAATTTCCAGGGCACTTATGTGCGACCCCCAGACGCCGATGACCTAAGTCACGTAATTAAGCAGCCATATGAATCGGCCAGGCAATTCTGGACACGGTTCCTAACAAAGAAAAATCAAATAGTCGACTGTCCGGACGCTGAGGCCCTAGCAGCCTTCAAGCACAATATCCGTGATGAGTGGCTTGCCCGGCACCTTGGACAGGAAAAGCCAAAGTCTATGGCAGCACTCACGACACTCATGACCCGCTTTTGCGCGGGAGAAGACAGCTGGCTTGCTCGTAGCAACAATATGACCAAGAACCCTGGTAATTCGGATACCAGGGACAGTAGTGACAGGTCGCGTCGCAACAAGCAGAAGCGCCACATTAAGGGTGACAATGCTGAGGATACGGCAGTTAATGCCAGATTTAGAGGCTCTAAATCCGGTCAACGGAAAAAGCCATTCAAAAGGAATCCTAGGGGCCCGTCCAGTTTGGACCGAATACTCGACCGCTTGTGCCAGATACATGGCACCCCCGAAAATCCAGCCAATCACACCAACAGGGATTGTTGGGTGTTCAAACAGGCAGGCAAGTTAAATGCCAAAAATGAAGACAAGGGACTGCATAGCGATGATGACGAGGAGCCCCGGCCGCCGAAGAACAGTGGACAGAAGGGTTTCCCCCCACAAGTGCGGACGGTGAACATGATATACGCAACCCACGTCCCCAAAAGGGAGCGGAAGCACGCGTTAAGGGATGTATACGCGGTGGAGCCAGTCGCCCCAAAGTTCAACCCATGGTCCTCCTGCCTGATCACCTTGATCAAACGGACCATCCCACTAGCATCTGTCATGGCGGATTCGCCGCATTGGTTCTAGACCCAATTATTGACGGATTTCATCTCACTAGAGTCCTTATGGACGGCAGCAGTAGCCTGAACCTGCTTTACCAGGATACAGTGCGGAAAATGGGCATAGATCCCTCGAGGATTAAGCCCACCAAAACGACCTTTAAAGGCGTAATACCAGGTGTAGAGGCCAACTGTACAGGCTCAGTCACACTTGAAGTGGTCTTCGGATCTCCGGATAATTTCCGAAGCGAGGAGTTAATCTTCGACATAGTCCCATTCCGCAGTGGCTATCACACACTGCTCGGGCGAACCGCATTTGCTAAGTTCAATGTGGTACCGCACTACGCATACCTTAAGCGCAAGATGCCAGGCCCTCGAGGAGTAATTACGGTCAATGGAAACACCGAACGCTCCCTCCGAACGGAGGAGCACACGGCGGCCCTTGCAGCGGAAGTACAAAGCAGCCTCTCCAGGCAGTTCTCCAGTCAGGCCAATAAACGACCGGACACCATCAAGCGCGCCCGGAGTAACCTACAACAAGACCGCCTGGCACGATCCGAGCAGGCGTAGCAATGCGGCCCCAACCCCAGCCCTCGCAAAAATGCGACACCAGTACTTCGCGTACATAACTACGCTCTAGAAATACCATGGGTACAGGGGAGGGGCACCATCACGTCACGCCCGAAACACGGCTTAAACCGCACCAGGGGCTGCCGATTTTTTAATTTTCTCTTACTTTCAGGGCTCCACTCTTCGGAAGGCCTGTTCGGCAGTTCAATTACCGCACAAACGATGCAAGAACCAGGGAAGCAGACAAGCCACGCCGCATTACAGAACTCCCAGGTGGTCTCTATCACGAGCAGTATACCTGTTTTGCATACTATTCCGCAGCTTGCCCCTGGAACAGACATGTTAAATAGTCCAACCTTTTCCTTATCGCATTATTTGTATTGTTCGGCTTCGATTGCAGCCCTTTTTAATAAACAG
>NC_041382.1:52718428-52740885 GCF_002162155.2 Triticum dicoccoides
TTCCTTAACGACATGTTGCACCCGTACACTTTGGTACGGCCAAAATATGCCAGGGGCTTTAGTACCCCTCCATATGGTGTGAGAAGTCCGAACACTTTAACAAGTGCGGCACCCCAAACTTATAGCATTATATGCATCGGCTCCGAATCATGTCTTGGGTCAATAGTTGGGTTTGCCCGGCTCCTATGTTTTGGTGCCTTACGTTCCGCTATATCGGCTAAGGTAGCACTAGGAGAACCACTGCGATTGTGCCCCAGTTGAGCTGGGTCGAGCACCTCAGTGGAGAAATCTAAAACTGACTGTCATGATGAAGCGAGAGCTGGTCGCTGTTCGAGAGGTTTTTCGAGTCCCTAAAGACTTATGCCGCTTAGAGCGAGGAGCCGGCTCTGTCCGGCCAAGGCGTGGATAGCGCCCCGAACTCGGTCTTCCGAATACCAGGGGCTTCGCCGAAATTTAAAATTATAGAATTCTATGGCTAAGTGAGAGTGTTCACGCATTATAGTCCGATTGCCTTGTTCGTTGGGCTGAGAGCCTCCCTCTAAGGACCCAAGCATGGGGAAAAGAGCACTCAGGTTTATCCCCGAACACCCCAACACTAGCGGCACGGGGGCAGAAGCCGACGACTTGCCATCTCTCAGAATTGATAAACAGCCGCACAGAAGGTAATATTTTAAATTCCAACAGCATTGCTTAGCGCATATGAACAAGTTTTCAGCGCACAGGACAAAACAAGCAAGTTTCACTCAAAAATTACATCCCTAGAACATTCATCCGCCACAAGGCAGGCACCCTTCAGAACTTCCTTATAATAATTCTCGGGCTTGCGATACTCTTTCCCTAGCGGTGGCCTGTCCTTCACAAGCTTCTCAGCATCCAGCTTGCCCCAGTGCACCTTAGCACGGGCAAGGGCCCTACGGGCACCATCAATACAGACAGAGTGCTTGATGACTTCGAGCCTTGGACATGCCTCCACCAGCCGCCGCACCAGCCCGAAATAGCTCCTAGACAGAGCCTCTCTAGGCCACAGCCGAACTATGAGGCCCTTCATGGCCTGTTCGGCCGCCTTGTGGAGCTCGACCAGTTGCTTCAGCTGGTCGCTCAGGGGCACAGGGTGTCCGGCCTCAGCATACTGACACCAGAACACCTTCTCTGTCGAGCTGCCCTCCTCGGCTCGATAGAATGCGGCGGCATCAGACACACTCCGGGGAAGATCTGCGAACGCTCCTGGAGAGCTCCGGATTCGGGTAAGTAACAAGTAACTCACGTTTATGTGTTTGCTTTGCATAAAGAATGCCTTACCCGCCGCTATCTTCTTCACCTCATCCAACTCCTGGAGGGTCTTCTGGGATTCGTCCTTGGTAGACTTGGCATTTTCAATAGCTGCCGCGAGCTCGGACGCTCGCGTCTTTGAGTCAAGCTCCAAACTCTCATGTTTTTTCATGAGAACCTGGAGCTCTTGCTGCACCTTGCCAACCTGGGCCTCGTACTTCTCCCGCTCGGTGCACTCCGTGGCCGCCCTCTTATCGGCCTCGACCAGCGCTTGCTTAAGGGTCGCCACCTCAGACGTGGCCCCTACAATAGCCACGATAATCCTGTCATTTTTTGCAATTGCACCTTTTTATATATATTTAAACAAGGTATTTCTTACCTTCATTGTCCTCGAGCTGCTTCTTGGCACGCCCGAGCTCTTGCCCGGACGGCTCGAGGTTCTGCTTTAGCGTGTCCACTTCTGCAGTCAGTGCGGCGGACGCAAGCAGAGAAGTCTGCATACGCATATTAACTCCTTTTTGTTAGACTCCTGCGAATTTTATTTGATCCTCTATTCGGCTTTTCTTCCCGAACGCCAAACAGAGCATCAGGGGCTACTGTCTATGAGGTAATATTATTTACACATTCCTTACTTACCTCAAAGCCTGTTAAAAGGCTAGTACAAGCTTCAGTCAGTCCGCTCTTGGCGGACTGAACCTTCTGGACCACCGCACTCATAATGGTGCGGTGCTCCTCGTCGATGGAGGCGCCTTGGAGCGCCTCCAACAGATTGTCCGGCGCCTTCGGTTGGACGGAGGTCACCGGCACGGTGGGCTTGCTCCTCTTGGAAGGAGGTCCCCCGCCGGACTCTGGAACCTTCGAAGGTTCCGGAGCGATGTCCGGCGTAGGGCCGGACATGGAACCCTGGGGGGTTTCATCCCCTTTACTCCTGGAGTCCGGGAGGTCGCCTTGCGGCGCCTCCAGGACCACCTCCTCCCGGTTTGGAACCTGTTGGGACAACACTTCGGTGTCGTCCGTAGGGCGGGGGGAGGAAGCCGTCGGAAGTGAGTTCACATCCGACGAGTATAGTGAGCCGCTCGACGACGCGTCAAGCCGGTCTTTGGGTGGGCTGCATAAACATATTCGACATAAGGGAAAGTTGTGCAATAAACGAATACTATGAATTACTCTGGCATCCGGATACTTGCGATTTAGCCAGGGGCTTGGCCCTAGGCGGCCACTCCTCTCCGCCGTCGTCGGTGTCGGTGGAGTAGTCCAGAGGAAGGGTTTTCCCCTTCTTGGACCCTTCGGCCTCCCCAGCTGGGGCGGCCTTCCTTTTCTTCTCTCCTCCCGCTGGAGGGGGAGAGGTCTCTTCTTCTTCCTCCTCGTCTTCACGGGAGGAATGCACCTCAGAACCGTCGGATGATGGATCCGACACCTCCTGGCGCCGGGCACTCTTTCGAGTCCCCGTGGCCTTTTTCGCGGCCTTCTTCTCCGGCACCACATAGGGTGCCGGAACCAGCAGCTTCGCCAAGCGGGCATCGGCTGGTTCTTCCGCAAGGGAGCCGGAAAGTCGATCTGTCCGGACTTTGCCTTCCAACTCTGCCAAAGGTAAGGGAGCTTAGATCCCACATTGAGTTAAACTATGGAAAACTTATACCCTGTAAAAGGTACAAACAACTTACCGCGCTAGCGTGATGCTGCGCGCTGAATCCGCGATCCTCGGTGGCGGATGCGGGAGCCTCGGCGCCCTTGAAAAGCACCTTCCAGGCATCTTTGTAGGTCGTGTCGAAGAGCCTGCTCAGAGTTCGGTGCTGCGCCGGGTTGAACTCCCACAGATTAAAGGCCCGTTGTTGACATGGGAGGATCAGGCGGATGAGCATAACCTGGACTACATTGACAAGCTTGAGCTGCTTGTCCACCAGGGTTTGGATGCATGTTTGCAGTCCAGTCACCTCTCCTTTGTTGCCCCACGACAGGCCCGTCCCTTTCCAGGACGTGATCCGCGTTGGGGGTCCAGACCGGAACTCAGGGGCTGAGACCCACTGAGGGTCGCACGGCTCGGTGATGTAAAACCACCCCGATTGCCACCCCTTCAGGGTCTCCACAAAGGAGCCCTCGAGCCATAAGACGTTGGGCATCTTGCCCACCATGGCCCCTCCGCACTCCGCCTGGTTGCCGCGCACCACCTTCGGCTTGACATTGAAAGTCTTGAGCCAAAGGCTGAAATGGGGGTGGATGCGGAGGAAAGCCTCGCACACGACGATAAACGCCGAGATGTTGAGGATGAAGTTTAGGGCCAGATCATGGAAATCCAGGCCGTAGTAGAACATGAGTCCCCGGACGAATGGGTGGATCAGAAAGCCCAGTCCGCGGAGGAAGTGGGGAAGGAACACTACCCTCTCATGGGGCCTTGGGGTGGGGAGGAGCTGCCCCTTTTCGGGAAGCCGGTACGCGATGTCGTTAGACAAGTATCCGACCTTCCTCAGTTTTTTGATGTGTCCCTCCGTGACGGAGGAGACCATCCACTTGCCTCCCGCTCCGGACATGGCTGGAGAAGGTTGAGGTGGGGAGTGCGGGCTTGGGCGCTGGAGCTCGAGTGCGCGAGAATGGATAACCAAGGGAGGAAGAAGGCGTAGGTGAAAAGGTGGATCCTTATCCCCTTATATGGGTGGACACAACTACGTGTCCCCACCAGCCTGGTAAAACTCGCTTATCTCCAAGCGCCGTAATCAATGGCGCGGTTGGGTTACCCATGCCCGTATTGATGAGAATCCCGGAATAAGGGGGCACGATCTCTGCTTTAACAAGACGTGCCAAAGAAACCGCCTCACATGACGCGCTGAGGTGGGATAATGAAACGACTCGGATAAAGGCTTGGCCGTGGTGTGTCACACTACGGAATACGTCAGCAGATTAGATTTGTGTAAATATTATTCTCTCTATGGCAATATGTGGAAACTTATTTTGCAGAGCAGGACACTATCTTTGTGTTCAAAATCTTCTATGAAGTACTTGGAGGAGGAACCCGCCTTGCAATGCCGAAGACAATCTGCGCGCCGGACTCGTCGTCATTAAAGCCTGGTTCAGGGGCTACTGAGGGAGTCCTGGATTAGGGGGTGTTCGGATAGCCGGACTATACCTTCAGCCGGACTCCTGGACTATGAAGATACAAGATTGAAGACTTCGTCCCGTGTCGGGAAGGGACTTTCCTTGGCGTGGAAGGCAAGCTTGGCGATACGGATATGTAGATCTCCTACCATTGTAACCGACTTTGTGTAACCCTAACCCTCTTCGGTGTCTATATAAACCGGAGGGTTTTAGTCCGTAGGACAACATACACAACAACAATCATACCATAGGCTAGCTTCTAGGGTTTAGCCTCTCCGATCTCGTGGTAGATCTACTCTTGTACTACCCATATCATCAATATTAATCAAGCAGGACGTAGGGTTTTACCTCCATCGAGAGGGCCCGAACCTGGGTAAAACTTCATGTCCCTTGCCTCCTGTTACCATCCGGCTTAGACGCACAGTTCGGGACCCCCTACCCGAGATCCGCCGGTTTTGACACCGACATTGGTGCTTTCATTGAGAGGTCCTCTGTGTCGTCGCCGTCAGGCTCGATGGCTCCAACGATCATCAATAGCGATGCAGTCCAGGGTGAGACCTTCCTCCCCGGACAGATCTTCGCCTTCGGCGGCTTCGCACTGCGGGCCAATTCACTTGGCCATCTAGAGCAGATCAAAAGCTATGCCCCTGGCCGTCAGGTCAGATTTGGAAGCTTAAACTACACGGCTGACATCCGCGGGGATTTGATCTTCGATGGATTCGAGCCACTGCTGAGCGCGCCGCACTGTCACGACGAGCATGATCTGGGATGATCAGGGTATCTTTACTTATATTACCAGGAGAACTAGCGGAGATCAACTATTAGTCCAACACATCAATATAAAGAGCAAACTAAGATTTTTGTGCCAAAGAGAAGAGATTGGGAGAGGAATCATGAACCACCGGTTCATGAATCTGCTGGTGGATAAGTTAAGCGCCCCGGCTTGTGTGGTTCCATGCCCTCACCATCGAGATCTAGGATGGCTTGACGTCCTGGCTTCCGTGGTTCCATGCCCTCATCTATGACTCCCGCCCGATTTCCTTGGCCAGCACGATTGGTATTTGTAAGTGCATCTAGTGCCACCCCTTGTTGGTTTTGGAGTATTGAAGACCAACTTGGTTGTGGGACTAATGTGTTTGTGAGATTCACATGAGAACACAGGTAGAAGTCCCTATTGATTCGGTTTACCCATCGAAGATGACCCTAAAAATGTATGAAGATAATGATGGATCACGAAGACATTCATGTTGAAGATAATGGTTCATGAAGACATTCATTGAAGACAATGAAGCATGAAGACGTAGTATTTTGGTTGTTTCATTTTCTTATTCTTGAGTCATAGGAACCACCGAACTATCAAGTGGGGTCGAGGTAAACAAAGTCAGAAAACTGACGTGATGCTCAACCTAAAATCCTATGTCTTCGAGCGAAGACAAATTAGAGGAAACCTCTTGCAGAGTCGGTAGACCCAGCTTTACTTGGAGCCCAAGTAAAGTTGTCGTGTGGGTTGGGATCCGACCGTTGGACACGTGTTAGTTCCCTAATGAACCAGGGTCATTTCGGACATGTAATGTTGGGTTGCCCCTGGCTATGAGTAGCCACCCCCTTCCACCATAAGTCGGTGGCTGCTCCGAGTTAAGAGTAAGACTTTTGTCGTTTGAGAGCAACCCACCTTCAAAGTCTTTGAGAGAGAATTCTTGCGAGGAAAAACCCAAAACACCTAGAGCCCAAAGAGTTTTGAGCATCACTGAAGCCATTCTGTTCTGAGTGGATTGAAGACTTATTACACATGAAGACTGTGATCTTCCAATCGGTTGGGCGTCGCGTTCTGAGAATCCAAGAGTCATTATGGATTGCGAGTGAACGAAGTTTGTGAAGATTTGGAAGTCTACCTTGAAGACTTACTGGAGTGATTGGGCGAGGTCTAGGTGACTGTCGGTGTCAAAACCAGCGGATCTCGGGTAGGGGGTCCCGAACTGTGCGTCTAGGATCGATGGTAACAGGAGGCAGGGGACACGATGTTTTACCCAGGTTCGGGCCCTCTTGATGGAGGTAAAACCCTATGTCCTGCTTGATTAATATTGATGATATGGGTAGTACAAGAGTTGATCTACCACGAGATCATAGAGGCTAAAGCCTAGAAGCTAGCCTGTGGTATGATTGTATGTATATCTATCGACTAGCCTGACCTCGGTTTATATAATGCACCTGAGGCCTAGGATAACAAGAGTCCTAGCCGAATACGCCGGTGGGGAGGAGTCCTTGTCTTGATCGCCAAGTCTTCCCAAATCTTCCTTGTATGCGGCAGCTGTCCGAACTGGCCCATGAGTATACGACCATGGGGGTTGAGGGAGTCCTGGATTAGGGGGTGTTCGGATAGCCGGACTATACCTTCAGCCGGACTCTTGGACTATGAAGATACAAGATTGAAGAATTCGTCCCGTGTCCGGAAGGGACTTTCCTTGGCATGGAAGGCAAGCTTGGCCATACGGATATGTAGATCTCCTACCATTGTAACCGACTTTGTGTAACCCTAACCCTCTCCGGTGTCTATATAAACCGGAGGGTTTTAGTCCGTAGGACAACATACACAACAACAATCATACCATAGGCTAGCTTCTAGGGTTTAGCCTCTCCGATCTCGTGGTAGATCTACTCTTGTACTACCCATATCATCAATATTAATCAAGCAAGACGTAGGGTTTTACCTCCATCGAGAGGGCCCGAACCTGGGTAAAACTTCGTGTCCCTTGCCTCCTGTTACCATCCGGCCTAGACGCACAGTTTGGGACCCCCTACCCGAGATCCGCCAGTTTTGACACCGACAGGGGTCTTCGGCCCAATCTAACAGACTGGGAGATGACGTGGTGATTACCCCCTAGTCCAGGACACCGTCAGTAGCCCCCTGAACTGGTCTTCAAGTTAGGGACGCTCCTCGATTCTTCCGAACCGTTCTTCATCTTCGGTCGTCAGTCTTGAAAACTGGTTCAACAAATCTTCTCATCTTTGATCTTGAGGATCGCCGAAGTGCATTCGACAGGTTTACACGTCGGGTATCCGAGGAGACCCTTTAAGTTTCCGGCCTTAATCAATGCCTTGTTATTTTTATGACACACCTCGGGTTTGAAGTTGTTCCCGGGAGGCACTCTCCTCTTGCGTCCGAGCTCCAACACCGGACTGCATTCGACCTCTAACGCCGGACTATGTATCCGAGCTCCAACGCCGGACTATGTATCTGACCTCCAACACCGTGAAGGAAATATGCCCTAGAGGCAATAATAAAGTTATTATTTATTTCCTTATAATCATGATAAATGTTTATTATTCATGCTAGAAGTGTATTTACCGGAAACATAATACATGTGTGAATACATAGACAAACAAAGTGTCACTAGTATGCCTCTACTTAACTAGCTCGTTAATCAAAGATGGTTATGTTTCCTAACCATGAACAATGAGTTGTTATTTGATTAACGAGGTCACATCATTAGCAGAATGATCTGATTGACATGACCCATTCCATTAGCTTAGCACCCGATCGTTTAGTATGTTGCTATTGCTTTCTTCATGACTTATACATGTTCCTATGACTATGAGATTATGCAACTCCCATTTACCGGAGGAACACTTTGGGTACTACCAAACGTCACAACGTAACTGGGTGATTATAAAGGAGTACTACAGGTGTCTCCAATGGTCGATGTTGGGTTGGCGTATTTCGAGATTAGGATTTGTCACTCCGATTGTCGGAGAGGTATCTCTGGGCCCTCTCGGTAATACACATCACATAAGCCTTGCAAGCATTACAACTAATATGTTAGTTGTGAGATGATGTATTACGGAACGAGTAAAGAGACTTGCCGGTAACGAGACTGAACTAGGTATTGGATACCGACGATCGAATCTCGGGCAAGTAACATACCGATGACAAAGGGAACAACGTATGTTGTTATGCGGTCTGACCGATAAAGATCTTCGTAGAATATGTAGGAGCCAATATGGGCATCCAGGTCCCGCTATTGGTTATTGACCAGAGACGTGTCTCGGTCATGTCTACATTGTTCTCGAACCCGTAGGGTCCGCACGCTTAAGGTTACGATGACAGTTATATTATGAGTTTATGCATTTTGATGTACCAAAGGTTGTTCGGAGTCCCGGATGTGATCACGGACATGACGAGGAGTCTCGAAATGGTCGAGACGTAAAGATTGATATATTGGAAGCCTATATTTGGATATCGGAAGTGTTCCGGGTGAAATCGGGATTTTACCGGAATACCGGGAGGGTTACCGGAACCCCCCGGGAGCTATTTGGGCCATAGTGGGCCTTAGTGGAAAAGAGAAGGGGCTGCCCTAGATGGGCTCTGCGCCCCCTCCTTCCCCTAGTCCTATTAGGACTAGGAGAGGTGGCCGGCCCCCTCCTCCTCTTTTCCCCTCTGAGGAATCCTAGTTGGACTAGGATTGGAGGGGGAATCCTACTCCCAGAGGGAGTAGGACTCTCCTGCGCCTCCCCCCTTTGGCCGGCCAGCCTCCCCTCCTCTCCTCCTTTATATACGGAGGCAGGGGCACCTCTAAACACACAAGTTGACACAAGTTGATCCACGTGATCTATTCCTTAGCCGTGTGTAGTGCCCCCTGCCACCATATTCCTCGATAATACTGTAGCGGAGTTTAGGCGAAGCCCTGCTGCTGTAGTTCATCAAGATCGTCACCACGCCGTCATGCTGACGAAACTCTTCCCCGACACTTTGCTGGATCAGAGTCCGGGGATCGTCATCGAGCTGAACGTGTGCTCGAACTCGGAGGTGCCGTAGTTTCGGTGCTTGATCGGTTGGATCGAGAAGACGTACGACTACTTCTTCTACGTCGTGTCATCGCTTCCGCAGTCGGTCTGCGTTGGGTACGTAGACAATACTCTCCCCTCGTTGCTATGCATCACATGATCTTGCGTGTGCGTAGGAATTTTTTTGAAATTACTACGAAACCCATCAGTGGCATCCGAGCCTAGGTTATTTATGTTGATGTTATATGCACGAGTAGAACACAAGTGAGTTGTGGACGATACAAGTCATACTGCCTACCAGCATGTCATACTTTGGTTCGGCGGTATTGTTGGACGAGACGACCCGGACCAACCTTACGCGTACGCTTACGCGAGACCGGTTCCCTCGACGTGCTTTGCACAGAGATGGCTTGCGGGAGACTGTCTCTCCAACTTTAGTTGAACCAAGTATGGCTACGCCCGGTCCTTGCGAAGGTTAAAACAGAGTCTATTTGACAAACTATCGTTGTGGTTTTGATGCGTAGGTGAGATTGGTTCTTACTTAAGCCCGTAGCAGCCACGTAAAACATGCAACAACAAAGTAGAGGACGTCTAACTTGTTTTTGCAGGGCATGTTGTGATGTGATATGGTCAAGGCATGATGCTGAATTTTATTGTATGAGATGATCATGTTTTGTAACCGAGTTATCGGCAACTGGCAGGAGCCATATGGTTGTCGCTTTATTGTATGCAATGCAATCGCGATGTAATGCTTTACTTTATTACTAAACGGTAGTGATAGTCGTGGAAGCATAAGATTGGCGAGACGACAACGATGCTACGATGGAGATCAAGGTGTCGCGCCGGTGTCGATGGTGATCATGACGGTGCTTCGGAGGTGGAGATCACAAGCACAAGATGATGATGGCCATATCATATCACTTATATTGATTGCATGTGATGTTTATCTTTTTATGCATCTTATCTTGCTTTGATTGACGGTAGCATTATAAGATGATCTCTCACTAAATTATCAAGAAGTGTTCTCCCTGAGTATGCACCGTTGCCAAAGTTCGTCGTGCCCAGACACCACGTGATGATCGGGTGTGATAAGCTCTACGTCCATCTACAACGGGTGCAAGCCAGTTTTTGCACACGCAGAATACTCAGGTTAAACTTGACGAGCCTAGCATATGCAGATATGGCCTCGGAACATGGAGACCGAAAGGTCGAGCGTGAATCATATAGTAGATATGATCAACATAACGATGTTCACCATTGAAAACTACTCCATCTCACGTGATGATCGGTCATGGTTTAGTTGATTTGGATCACGTAATCACTTAGAGGATTAGAGGGATGTCTATCTAAGTGGGAGTTCTTAAATAATATGATTAAATTGAACTTAAATTTATCATGAACTTAGTACCTGATAGTATCTTGCTTGTTTATGTTGATTGTAGATAGATGGCTCGTGCTGTTGTTCCGTTGAATTTTAATGCGTTCCTTGAGAAAGCAAAGTTGAAAGATGATGGTAGCAATTACACGGACTGGGTCCGTAACTTGAGGATTATCCTCATTGCTGCACAGAAAAATTACGTCCTGGAAGCACCGCTGGGTGCCAGGCCTGCTGCTGGAGCAACACCAGATGTTATGAACGTCTGGCAGAGCAAAGCTGATGACTACTCGATAGTTCAGTGTGCCATGCTTTACGGCTTAGAATCGGGACTTCAACGACGTTTTGAACGTCATGGAGCATATGAGATGTTCCAGGAGTTGAAGTTAATATTTCAAGCAAATGCCCGAATTGAGAGATATGAAGTCTCCAATAAGTTCTATAGCTGCAAGATGGAGGAGAATAGTTCTGTCAGTGAGCATATACTCAAAATGTCTGGGTATAATAATCACTTGATTCAATTGGGAGTTAATCTTCCGGATGATTGCGTCATTGACAGAATTCTCCAATCACTGCCACCAAGCTACAAGAGCTTCGTGATGAACTATAATATGCAAGGGATGAACAAGACTATTCCCGAGCTCTTCGCAATGCTGAAAGCTGCGGAGGTAGAAATCAAAAAGGAGCATCAAGTGTTGATGGTTAACAAAACAACTAGTTTCAAGAAAAAGGGCAAAGGAAAGAAGAAAGGGAACTTCAAGAAGAACAGCAAGCCAGTTGCTGCTCAAGAGAAGAAACCCAAGTCTGGACCTAAGCCTGAAACTGAGTGCTTCTACTGCAAGCAGACTGGTCACTGGAAGCGGAACTGTCCCAAGTATTTGGCGGATAAGAAGGATGGCAAGGTGAACAAAGGTATATGTGATATACATGTTATTGATGTGTACCTTACTAGAGCTCGCAGTAGCACCTGGGTATTTGATACTGGTTCTGTTGCTAATATTTGCAACTCGAAACAGGGACTACGAAATAAGCGGGCACTGGCAAAGGACGAGGTGACGATGCGCGTGGGAAACGGTTCCAAAGTCGATGTGATCGCAGTCGGCACGCTACCTCTACATCTACCTTCGGGATTAATATTAGACCTAAGTAATTGTTATTTGGTGCCAGCGTTGAGCATTAACATTATATCTGGATCTTGTTTAATGCGAGACGGTTATTCATTTAAATCAGAGAATAATGGTTGTTCTATTTATATGAGTAATATCTTTTATGGTCATGCACCCTTGAAGAGTGGTCTATTCTTATTGAATCTCGATAGTAGTAATACACATATTCATAATGTTGAAGCCAAAAGATGCAGAGTTGATAATGAAAGTGCAACTTATTTGTGGCACTGTCGTTTAGGTCATATCGGTATAAAGCGCATGAAGAAACTCCATGCTGATGGACTTTTGGAACCACTTGATTATGAATCACTTGGTACTTGCGAACCGTGCCTCATGGGCAAGATGACTAAAACACCGTTCTCCGGTACTATGGAGAGAGCAACAGATTTGTTGGAAATCATACATACCGATGTATGTGGCACGATGAATATTGAGGCTCGTGGCGGATATCGTTATTTTCTCACCTTCACAGATGATTTAAGCAGATATGGGTATATCTACTTAATAAAACATAAGTCTGAAACATTTGAAAAGTTCAAAGAATTTCAGAGTGAAGTTGAAAATCATCGTAACAAGAAAATAAAGTTTCTACGATCTGATCGTGGAGGAGAATATTTGAGTTACGAGTTTGGTGTACATTTGAAAAACCATGGAATAGTTTCGCAACTCACGCCACCCGGAACAGCGTAATGGTGTGTCCGAACGTCGTAATCGTACTTTACTAGATATGGTGCAATCTATGATGTCTCTTACTGATTTACCGCTATCATTTTGGGGATATGCCTTAGAGATGGCCGCATTCACGTTAAATAGGGCACCATCAAAATCCGTTGAGACGACGCCTTATGAACTGTGGTTTGGCAAGAAACCAAAGTTGTCATTTCTTAAAGTTTGGGGCTGCGATGCTTATGTGAAAAAGCTTCAACCTGATAAGCTCGAACCCAAATCGGAGAAATGTGTCTTCATAGGATACCCAAAGGAAACTGTTGGGTACACCTTCTATCACAGATCCGAAGGCAAGACATTCGTTGCTAAGAATGGATCATTTCTAGAGAAGGAGTTTCTCTCGAAAGAAGTGAGTGGGAGGAAAGTAGAACTTGAGGAGGTAACTGTACCTGCTCCTTTACTGGAAAGTAGTTCATCACAGAAAACTGTTTCAGTGACACCTACACCAGTTAGTGAGGAAGCCAATGATAATGATCATGAAACTTCAGATCAAGATACTACTGAACCTCGTAGATCAACCAGAGTAAGATCCGCACCAGAGTGGTACGGTAATCCTGTTCTGGAGGTCATGCTACTAGATCATGATGAACCTACGAACTATGAAGAAGTGATGGTGAGCCCAGATTCCGCAAAGTGGCTTGAAGCCATGAAATCTGAGATGGGATCCATGTATGAGAACAAAGTATGGACTTTGGTTGACTTGCCCGATGATCGGCAAGCAATTGAGAATAAATGGATCTTTAAGAAGAAGACTGACGCTGATGGTAATGTTACTGTCTACAAAGCTCGACTTGTCGCAAAAGGTTTTCGGCAAGTTCAACGGATTGACTACGATGAGACCTTCTCACCCGTAGCGATGCTTAAGTCCGTCCGAATCATGTTAGCAATTGCCGCATTTTATGATTATGAAATTTGGCAGATGGATGTCAAAACTGCATTCCTAAATGGATTTCTGGAAGAAGAGTTGTATATGATGCAACCAGAAGGTTTTGTCGATCCAAAGGGAGCTAACAAAGTGTGCAAGCTCCAGCGATCCATTTATGGACTGGTGCAAGCCTCTCGGAGTTGGAATAAATGTTTTGATAGTGTGATCAAAGCATTTGGTTTTATACAGACTTTTGGAGAAGCCTATATTTACAAGAAAGTGAGTGGGAGCTCTGTAGCATTTCTGATATTATATGTGGATGACATATTACTAATTGGAAATGATATAGAATTTCTGGATAGCATAAAGGGATACTTGAATAAAAGTTTTTCAATGAAAGACCTCGGTGAAGCTGCTTACATATTAGGCATTAAGATCTATAGAGATAGATCAAGACGCTTAATTGGACTTTCACAAAGCACATACCTTGACAAATTTTTTGAAGAAATTCAAAATGGATCAAGCAAAGAAAGGATTCTTGCCTGTATTACAAGGTGTGAAATTGAGTAAGACTCAATGCCCGACCACTGCAGAAGATAGAGAGAATATGAAAGATGTTCCCTATGCATCAGCCATAGGCTCTATCATGTATGCAATGCTGTGTACCAGACCTGATGTGTGCCTTGCTATAAGTTTAGCAGGGAGGTACCAAAGTAATCCAGGAGTGGATCACTGGACAGCGGTCAAGAACATCCTGAAATACCTGAAAAGGACTAAGGATATGTTTCTCGTATATGGAGGTGACAAAGAGCTCACCGTAAAAGGTTACGTTGATGCAAGCTTTGACACTGATCCGGACGATTCTAAATCGCAAACCGGATACGTGTTTACATTAAACGGTGGAGCTGTCAGTTGGTGCAGTTCTAAACAAAGCGTTGTAGCGGGATCTACATGTGAAGCGGAATACATAGCTGCTTCGGAAGCAGCAAATGAAGGAGTCTGGATGAAGGAGTTCATATCCGATCTAGGTGTCATAGCTAGTGCATCGGGTCCAATGAAAATCTTTTGTGACAATACTGGTGCAATTGCCTTGGCAAAGGAATCCAGATTTCACAAAAGGACCAAACACATCAAGAGACGCTTCAACTCTATCGGGGATCTAGTCCAGGTGGGAGACATAGAGATTTGCAAGATACATACGGATCTGAATGTTGCAGACCCATTGACTAAACCTCTTCCACGAGCAAAACATGATCAGCACCAAGGCTCCATGGGTGTTAGAATCATTACAGTGTAATCTAGATTATTGACTCTAGTGCAAGTGGGAGACTGAAGGAAATATGCCCTAGAGGCAATAATAAAGTTATTATTTATTTCCTTATAATCATGATAAATGTTTATTATTCATGCTAGAAGTGTATTTACCGGAAACATAATACATGTGTGAATACATAGACAAACAAAGTGTCACTAGTATGCCTCTACTTAACTAGCTCGTTAATCAAAGATGGTTATGTTTCCTAACCATGAACAATGAGTTGTTATTTGATTAACGAGGTCACATCATTAGCAGAATGATCTGATTGACATGACCCATTCCATTAGCTTAGCACCCGATCGTTTAGTATGTTGCTATTGCTTTCTTCATGACTTATACATGTTCCTATGACTATGAGATTATGCAACTCCCGTTTACCGGAGGAACACTTTGGGTACTACCAAACGTCACAACGTAACTGGGTGATTATAAAGGAGTACTACAGGTGTCTCCAATGGTCGATGTTGGGTTGGCGTATTTCGAGATTAGGATTTGTCACTCCGATTGTCGGAGAGGTATCTCTGGGCCCTCTCGGTAGTACACATCACATAAGCCTTGCAATCATTACAACTAATATGTTAGTTGTGAGATGATGTATTACGGAACGAGTAAAGAGACTTGCCGGTAACGAGATTGAACTAGGTATTGGATACCGACGATCGAATCTCGGGCAAGTAACATACCGATGACAAAAGGGAACAACGTATGTTGTTATGCGGTCTGACCGATAAAGATCTTCGTAGAATATGTAGGAGCCAATATGGGCATCTAGGTCCCGCTATTGGTTATTGACCAGAGACGTGTCTCGGTCATGTCTACATTGTTCTCGAACCCGTAGGGTCCGCACGCTTAAGGTTACGATGACAGTTATATTATGAGTTTATGCATTTTGATGTACCGAAGGTTGTTCGGAGTCCTGGATGTGATCACGGACATGACGAGGAGTCTCGAAATGGTCGAGACGTAAAGATTGATATATTGGAAGCCTATATTTGGATATCGGAAGTGTTCCGGGTGAAATCGTGATTTTACCGGAATACCGGGAGGGTTACCGGAACCCCCCGGGAGCTATTTGGGCCATAGTGGGCCTTAGTGGAAAAGAGAAGGGGCTGCCCTAGATGGGCTGCGCACCCCCCCCCTTCCCCTAGTCCTATTAGGACTAGGAGAGGTGGCCGGCCCCCTCCTCCTCTTTTCCCCTCCGAGGAATCCTAGTTGGACTAGGATTGGAGGGGGAATCCTACTCCCAGAGGGAGTAGGACTCTCCTGCGCCTCCCCCCCTTTGGCCGGCCAGCCTCCCCTCCTCTCCTCCTTTATATACGGAGGCAGGGGCACCTCTAAACACACAAGTTGACACAATTTGATCCACGTGATCTATTCCTTAGCCGTGTGCGGTGCCCCCTGCCACCATATTCCTCGATAATACTGTAGCGGAGTTTAGGCGAAGCCCTGCTGCTGTAGTTCATCAAGATCGTCACCACGCCGTCGTGCTGACGAAACTCTTCCCCGACACTTTGCTGGATCGGAGTCCGGGGATCGTCATCGAGCTGAACGTGTGCTCGAACTCGGAGGTGCCGTAGTTTCGGTGCTTGATCGGTTGGATCAAGAAGACGTACGACTACTTCCTCTACGTCGTGTCATCGCTTCCGCGGTCGGTCTGCGTTGGGTACGTAGACAATACTCTCCCCTCGTTGCTATGCATCACATGATCTTGCGTGTGCGTAGGAATTTTTTTGAAATTACTACGAAACCCATCACGCCGGACTATACCCGAGGTGTCGTAAATCACCTTGGTTCAAAGAAGTTTGAAGGAGTTTAGCCGAGCTTAATGCCGGAAATGCCCTCTATGGAGCGAGCCACTAGCGCCCGAGCTTTATGCCGGACTGCTTCCGAGGTGGTGCACCACCCCGAATGTGGGCCGATTTTTGTGAATATTTTTTATTGGTGCAATTTATTCTCTGCCAAGATATATAGCCAGTAGCCCTCAAGGTGTGTATCGGTCTAAAACCCGAGATGCACCTGAAGGATGACATAAGACCGCTGATCCCAGTAGCCGCTGAGACTCAGGTTATTTGCAAAATCAGCCTGAGGATCAAGTCCTAGCTCGGCAGAATACTTCAGGACACAAAAAGCGGCGTGCTTAGTCCTCGAGACTCAGGTTGGGTGCGGCCGACCAACCTGAGGATCAAAATCTCCTCGGCAACTGTATTGCACTTAAAATTTCCTGCATTGAACAGGCAATGCAGTAGCCCCCGAGACACTGATCGGGTGGCAACACCAGATCAGGGGATCGATGTGCCCCTTTAATAATTTTTAAATAATAAGCCCGAAGCCCAGTAGCCCCCGAGCCTTAATGCGGGCACGGGTGGCCGAATTAAGGATCGATATCATAGTAATGACTCTATGTATCGAAGTACTTTACATCATTAATGCTCGGATCCGCATTGTACAAAACTTTGTTGACCGACCATCAGCTTCCACCTCCTCAGCTAGTAGCCGAGGAGTGTTTGTCCTACTTTATAAAGCCTTTATGAGGGCAAAGATTTATGACAAACAAGGCAATCTGGCCATACGGTTTTATAAACAAAGTTACACAGAGAGATATGTTATATTACAGTTTAACATAAGAAATGTCTTCCAAAGAAAATAGTCCCGCTATCGGTTCCTTTCTTTGGGTTGTCATGCTAAGCATGATCATGAAACCTCAGCTCCAATGTAAGAGCAAAATATCGAGGATTTAGTTTGGGAGGCCAGTTAATAACCCCCGGTTGTGTTCGGCGATAGTCGAGGTCAAGCCGTAAACACTTCGGCCATTGTTATGAATGGCCCATCATTTAACACCGTCATCGGATCGCTGACCAGTTTACGCTTATTGTGACAGTAAGTTTTCGTCTTTCTCCACTGAGGTGCTTAACCATGTGAGCTGGAAGCACAATCGCAGTGGTTCTCCCTTTGCACACCTAGCCGAACAAAGCGGAACGTAGGAGGCAAGCGTAGGAGCCGGGCAACCCAACTATTGACCGAAGACACAATTCGAAAACGATGCATATATAGCAATATCCAAGAATGTTTTTGCCGAATCTCTAAAGGTGTCCGGTGTTGCACTGCGAGACTTGTGCTGAAAACACACAAATAGTTTAAAAGTGCCACAAGCTTGGAAAACCAAAAAGCGTCAGTAAAAACTTGACGTCCGAACAAGATCAAGTGTTCGGTGCCAATCCGAAAATTGGCTTTAGAAAAAAGTGCTTCTATCATGCTTTAACATGACACATCCTATCTCAAGACTTCAAGCGGGTTAGCCTACGGCTTCAACCTCCTATTCCGAAGGCGGAATACTTATCGTTAGGCCAGCTTAGAAAACTAAACTCTAGCGGCTTTGAGAGAGAAATTAGGCTCCCCGGCTAGTGACCACACACTCGTGTCAAAAAAGGAGTGATAAATAATAATAATAATAATAATAATAATAATAATAATAATAATAATAATAATAATAAAACTTTGCAACGACTAAGAAGAAGAACACTTATTATAAAACATCTCAAATAAATTTAAGAGCCCCCAAGTGACTTGGGTAAAAGAATGATTGCATGTACCGAAGTACTTATATCATATCTATGTTCAACCGAACTTTAAACGCGTCTTAACCGACCATCGGCTTCTCCCTCTTTGGTCAAGGATCGAAAAGTGTTATGTACTCCATCTGTCGAGAATATCGACGGTGTTTCCAATAACCAGGCAATCAGGCCATAAGGCTGTAACAGACAAAGCGCGCTCAGGGAACTTATGCTATATTGCTGCGAAGTGTAAGAAGCATCTTCGAAGAAAATAGTACCCCCACCGATACCTTTCTTCGGTGCTCATTGTTATTATGAGACTTGTGCAATAGATTTTTTGTACTCATGAGTTCCGTTGTGTGCCGACCATCATTGAAAACTATAAGAGTGCTAGCTTTCGGCTTCACCCAGTCTGAGGTCCGGCTCGGATGACCCGATCGTGACAATCGCAGAGGTGCTCCCTTTACTCCCTAGCCAAACAATCGGGAACGTAGGGGTAAACACGGGAGCGAGGCAACCCAGCTTGCAAATCGCTTAAGTCAATATGGTGCATATTGTGGCATAATACACGAACAAGGAACGAAGCCGTACAAGTATAATCATATGCAAGAGGAAAAGCTTCCTAAATGAAGCCCCCAAGTGAATTGGGTCCTTGAATTTGTGTGTCACAAACAAAGTTTTGACAAGGAGATCTTTTACAAGCAACTTTTTTCCAAAAAAGTATAATGCTTGGTCGAACCGAACACAAGTAAAAAATTTAAAACTTGGAGCATGAAGGCAACTTAGCTGGTTAATGTGTTTGGTATTGACGACGTGGCCCGAGATTGATGCGGGACAAGGTTTCATCCCCCAAGCCGGTCCCGTGGTGGCGGAGTAAAGAGCTCGGCACGCCGAAGTGGTGACATAGCACGGCCAATGCAGGCTGGCAGAGTGATACCGAAGTCCCCGGCATGGGGTAATGAAGTGCTGACGAAGCCCCCCATCCAGCCGAGGTGACGTGGTATGTCAGTACGCCAAGTTGACGATACTGCCCAACCCGGATTATTTTCCTGTGCACAAGAAATAGTGCAAACCGGAGATAATAGTAATGATAATAATAATAAAATGTTGCATAATAAATAATTTATGCAAAGTGAGTAATAAAAGAAATATGGCCTGGCGTCGAAGTCAATGTCGATCCAGGGCGTCGGCGTGACACAGTGAAGGCGTGACAAAGCCTGAATTTGTAGGGCGGTCAGGGCTCCGGATGCGACGTCCACCGAACAATGTACGAAAACTGACCGAACCACCACGCGACCGCTTTTAATGTGGCCGCCATTTGATAGACCTGTGTACAGATGATGGAACAAACCAGAGTAATGCTTCCTTAAGAAAAATAAACCCAACAAGCAAAAATTGTTAGGATTAATAGCACCTGGTTTATTTGTTGTAGCATTCCGAAGAAAAGCGACTCCCAAAATCGGGAATCGATCAGCACACCCATTGCCTGATGGGCGATAAAGCGATGGCCCGGTGATGCTGGCAAAGGTTGGCTTGCCGAGGCGAAGCCCTCGGTCCAGCTAACGTGACGAAGCTGGTCGGCTGGTGACGCCGAAGTCACCGGAGTATGTTGATGAAGAAATAGCCAAGTCCTCGGTCTAGCCGAGGCGATGGAGCCTCGATGTCAGCCGATGAGTCGAAGTAGGTCGGCGTGATGGACACCATCTTGAAGAAGCAATAGTGCGGCCCTGCCGATACAGGTCGTGACGTGGTCGATGCCTGCTTGATGAAGCGACCGTGCGGCGATGCCGGTATGCCCGCTCTGTGTAATCCGTGGGGCGGCGATGTTGGTGATGATTTATCCTTCATGATGCAGGACTCTTATTCGGCTTGTCGAGATGATGATCCGAAGAAGTTGAGCTCGGCTCAACAAAGTGACGACGTGTCTAGCGCTTGTCGGCAGCCGTGAAGCAATATTGTCGGAGTGGTTTGACACCAGCATCATGTTGATGATCATGTTCAAAAGATCTTAAAGTTTGTGGGATGTGTTCGGAAACCAAACACAATACCCCATACAAAACTTCCTTCAAAAGGGATGTCCGAAATCCCGTTTATAAAAAAGATGAACTCGGTCGGATTCGTTTTCGTGCAGAAAACAGATCCGAAAAGTGATGCACTAATCGGAAGGTTCAGGGAGTTTGGACGGTCGGATCGAGCTAAAATTTTGAGAGGTGGTAGATTTTGGAATTCCACAGCCGATCAATGGTTGGATCTTCCAAAGGACGTCCGAGCTAAAAGCTGGACACCACGCCCTAAACTCATCCAACTTCACGTCCAGATTTGACAGGGCTCCGGTATATCATGGATTGCCAGAGATTCCTCCATCGGAACTCGATGAAATTTTCCAGGGTTGCTGTAAGCTCAATTCCGCACAATTCCACCAAAGCGATCGTTAAAAAGACACTTGAGGAGGCGGTGGCGGCGGACACAAGTTTGCTGTCCAAAAAAATAGCACGGCCGACCGAGAGCAATGTTGACGTTGAGCCCCCAGGCTCCCTGGATGATTCCTCCATGATCTTCATAGAGATCGGAGTTGATGTTGATGAAGGCCCTCATCCGAACATGACAATCGGAGGTAGGGCACAGTTCTTGGTCCAGCCAAGGTGACCAGTCGAGCCGGTGAAAAAGATGTCGACGTCGCAGTTAATCTGTAGACGAGCCATCGATCCTTTTGCTGACCACACAGCGGAACTCTCAATGAAAGCACCAATGTCGGTGTCAAAACCGGCGGATCTCGGGTAGGGGGTCCCGAACTGTGCGTCTAGGATCGATGGTAACAGGAGGCAGGTGGCATGATGTTTTACCCAGGTTCGGGCCCTCTTGATGGAGGTAAAATCATACGTCCTGCTTGATTAATATTGATGATATGGGTAGTACAAGAGTTGATCTACCACGAGATCGTAGAGGCTAAACCCTAGAAGCTAGCCTATGGTATGATTGTATGTATATCTATCGACTAGCCTGGCCTCGGTTTATATAATGCACCAGAGGCCTAGGATAACAAGAGTCCTAGCCGAATACGCCGGTGGGGAGGAGTCCTTGTCTTAAGCGCCAAGTCTTGCGGAATCCTCCTTGTATGTGGCAGCTGTTCGAACTGGCCCATGAGTATACGGCCATGGGGGTCTTCGGCCCAATCTAACAGATCAGGAGATGACATGGTGAGTACCCCCTAGTCCAGGACACCGTCAGTGAACTTAGCTCAAGGGAAATAAGGTGAATACAAGGTCTTCTGAGTTTAATCTCAGCCTCCCTAATCAGATGTACAACTGTCACAGCAGTTGGAACTAGTCAAACAAATCACTGTCTTCCCCGAGCCACTAGTTTCATCTTCACTCTCCCTTACTTACAGCATCATACTAAGAATCCTTTGCATGCTTATATGTGTTTGAAGATATTCCCTGAAGCCATTCATCTGTTTGCTCATTTGTCTTCTTACTTCTTGTGTTTATCTCAATGCAGGCATCCATGTATGATGTCTACACCTGCTATGCTTGCTCATCTTAATCATCATTGTTATTAGATCCTGTTATGGGGCCGTGAACTATGGCCAGCAGCCACGGAAGTTTGGAACTCTTTGGCGCCGTTGGACATCAAGGTTTTCCTTTAGCTAGCAATTCACAATAGTCTATGAATGGTGGATTGCCTAGCGCGACGGCACCTACCTCACCATGACAACTGCAAGTTATGTGGGATGGTGCCAAAGGACGTGGACCACATGATGCTTCGATGCCCGTTCTCTAGGCGCATGTGGGCTGACATGCTACGCCCTCACACCTTCTCGCTCACACACGGACACCCACGGATAGCCTAAGCGACTAGCGGCTGGCCGTGACTGTAACGCCCCGGTAGTTAAGCTACAGTAACCCTCCGGAAATGATGCCACATCACCTCGGTTAGCGTTGATAATCTCACGTTAGTTCAAAACCGGTTCGAATTCAAATTCAAAATCAAGCAAACAATAAAAGTTTTTAAATATTAAAACTAAAAATTGTTCGGAGCGAGCCAAATAATGCATAGGTAATTATGGTAAAGAAACCACACTTTTATAAAATGTTTAGATGCTTAAATGTGAATGAAACAGCAACATAACCAATATAATAAATGCCTTTTATTATTTATAACATGTTAAAGTATTTTATAAAAGTGGTTTAAACTTTTGTAACAAAGGTATAGTTAGTAATACTGATTTTGGTACAACTTTTATGTTTTTTTTAAACTTAAATAAGATGAGACTAAAACTAAAACAGAAAAGGGTAAATAAAAAGAAAAGAAATCA
>NC_041382.1:52741191-52748823 GCF_002162155.2 Triticum dicoccoides
CAGCTGCGCCCGGACCCTCACTCCCTTATCCCCTGGGCGACCAAACCTTAACCCACGATCCCCACTTCCCCCACCTCTCGATCCACTCCGCTCCCTCTCCCTCGCCTGATTCTGGATTGAGCCCCGACCACGCCGTCGCCAGACTCCGCCGCCCTGCCTCGTCCCCGCAGCCACTTCCTCGACTCCTCGCTCGACTCGATCTGGACGGCGCTCCGCTCCCAGCGCCGCCACGTGCTGCTGCCCGAGGACCTTGTCGCCCGGCGCCGCTCCACCGTCGCTGCCTCGCCTCCACCTCGACGGCTCCGACGAGCCTCGCCGACCCCTCTGCTCTCCAACGCCGGTGAGGGCCGCGCCCTCCTCCTCCCTCTGCCCCGTGCGCCGCGGCCTCGTCCGCGCGACCGAGGCCGTGCCCGCCCACTCCGGCCGCTCGTCGCACTCGCACGCCCACGCCGTAGCTCGCGCCGCCCGCCCTCAGTGGCCTCATCCGTCGCGTGCTCCATGCCACTAGGCTCCCCTGCCACGGCCCCTGCTCGCCGCTTCACCGCGGGCAGCGCACCGCTCCGGCCACGGCCGCGCCCCTGGCACCGCTCGCGCCGGCTGCGCCCCTCACTTGCGCCTCGCCGTTCCTCACCGTGGTCTGCGCCCTTCCGCGTGCACCGGCCCATGCCGCCACCGCAGCCACTGCTCGCCGCCTGCCGCCGCGGCCGGCACCCGCCGGCGCGCTAGGCACCCGCCAACGCGGCCGCGCCCTTCTGGGCGGGGCTCACTGTCGCCCTGGCCGGTTGTATGCTCCAGCGCCCGAACCCGCTAGGCCCCCTGGGGCCAATGCCAGGCAGGCCCCACCCCCTGGAACTTTAAAAAACAATAAAAATAATAGTAAAAATAATAATTAATTAGTTAAGATAATTAATTAACTTAGTTAATCCTGTTAGTTAATCTAATTAACACTGTTAATTAGCCTTAATTATTTGATTAGGTAAACAGTGAATGACAGTTGGGCCCCACTGCCTTGTTTGACCGGTCAACGGTCAACGCTGACCGCTGACGTCATGATGACGTAATAAATGTTTTCGAATTAAATTAATTTCTGATAAATCTAAAAATGATTAAATCTTTTAAAATTAATATAAAATAAACCGTAGCTCAGATGGAAAAACTTTGAACATGAAAGTTGCTCAGAATGACGAGACGAATTCGGATACGCAGCCCGTTCGTCCGCCACGCGTCCCTAGCATAGTGAACCTGCAACATTTCACCTCCGGTTCATCTGTCCAAAAACGCGAAACACCGGGGATACTTTCCCGGATGTTATCCCCCTCCACTGGTGTCACCTAATACCGTGTTAGGGCACCCCTAGCACCGTTACTTGTCTTGTCATGTATCGTTATGCATTTGTTTGCATTATATTCATTGTTTCTTCCCCCCTCTTCTTCCGCTAGACACCGAGACCGACGCCGCTGCTACCCAGTACGACTACGGTGTTGACGACCCCTCTCTCTTGCCAGAGCAACCAGGCAAGCCCCCCCCCCCTTTGATCACCAGATATCGCCTACTCTTCTCTATAGTGCTTGCATTAGAGTAGTGTAGCATGTTACTGCTTTTCGTTATTCCTATCCTGATGCATAGCCTGTCAATGCTACTACTGTTGTTACCATTACCTGCTAGCCTACTGCTTAGTATAGGATGCTAGTGTTCCATCAGTGGCCCTACACTCTTGTCTGTCTGCCATGCTATACTACTGGGTCATGATCACTTCGGGAGGTGATCACGGGCATATACGATATACTTTACACAGTTACATTACCTATGATACTGTTCGGAGATGGGGGCTGAAGGGGCAAGTGGCTCCATCCCGGTAGAGGTGGGCCTGGGTTCCCGACGGCCCCCGACGGTTACTTTGAGGCGGAGCGACAGGGCAGGTTGAGACCACCTAGGAGAGAGGTGGGCCTGGCCCTGGTCGATGTTCGCGGATACTTAACACGTTTAACGAGATCTTGGTATTTGATCTGAGTCTGGCTACTGGCCTATACACACTAACCATCTACGCGGGGACAGTTATGGGCACTCGACGTCGTGGTATCAGCCGAAGCACTTCGTGACGCCAGCGACTGAGCGGCGCGCGCCGGGTTGGACCGCGTAACGTGACTTCCTTTGTAATGGAGGTTGCTAGGTCTGCTCTCCGGCCTCGTACGCAACGTGCAGGTGTGCTATGGGCGATGGGCCCAGACCCCCGTGCGCTTAGGTTTAGACCGGCGTGCTAGCCTCTCTGTTGTGCCTAGGTGGGGCTGCGACGTGTTGATCTTCCGCGGCCGGGCATGACCCAGAAAAGTGTGTCCGGCCAAATGGGATCGAGCGTGTTGGGTTATGTGGTGCACCCCTGTAGGGAAGTTAATCTATTCGAATAGCCGTGATCTTCGGTAACAGGACGACTTGGAGTTGTACCTTGACCTTATGACAACTAGAACCGGATACTAAATAAAACACACCCTTCCAAGTGCCAGATACAACCGGTGATCGCTCTCTCACAGGGCGACGAGGGGAGGATCATCGGTTAGGATTATGCTATGCGATGCTACTTGGAGGACTTCAGTCTACTCTCTTCTACATGCTGCAAGATGGTGGCTGCCAGAAGCGTAGTCTTCGAAAGGACTAGCTATCCCCCCTTATCCCGGCTTTCTGCAGTTCAGTCCACATATAATAGCCTTATTCCAGTTGATACCAATGCATACATATGTAGTATAGCTCCTTGCTTGTGAGTACTTTGGATGAGTACTCACGGTTGCTTTCTCCCTCTTTCCCCCTATCCCTTCTACCTGGTTGTCGCAACCAGATGTTGGAGCCCAGGAGCCAGACGCCACCTTCGACGACGACTCCTACTACACCGGAGGTGCCTACTACTACGTGCTGCCCGCTGACGACGACCAGGAGTAGTTTAGGAGGATCCCAGGCAGGAGGCATGCGCCTCTTCCGATCTGTATCCCAGTTTCTGCTAGCCTTCTTAAGGCAAACTTGTTTAACTTATGTCTGTACTTAGATATTGTTGCTTCCGCTGACTCGTCTATGATCGAGCTCTTGTATTCGAGCCCTCGAGGCCCCTGGCTTGTAATATGATGCTTGTATGACTTATTTTATTTGTAGAGTTGTGTTGTGATATCTTCCCGTGGGTCCCTGATCTTGATCGTACACGTTTGCGTGTATGATTAGTGTACGGTCAAATCGGGGGCGTCACAAGTTGGTATCAGAGCCGACTGCCTGTAGGAATCCCCCTTTCCAAGTCCTTGGCCGAAGTCGAGTCTAGTCATTGAAACACTTTTACTAATATGGCTGTGTGGCTTATGGGCCCACGTCGCCATTGGGTGGTATTAGGATCTTTTACTCCTTGTCTATACTCTGGGACTCTGATCTCTCTTCTATTTGGGTTAAATGAAATTTGCTAAATCTAACATTAGGATCTCGTTATCACTTTCACCCGGAGAGCCCCTTATTACTGATGATCGTGTGCTGCACGCGGAGACCCTGAAGATACTCTCCGCTGTTAACCCGAGAACTTGTGTTCATCGCGTTTGCAATTCCCTTCCACCATCAACCCTTATGGATAACTACTTGCAGTTGTTATTCTTACATTCATCCCCAGTTGGTCTTGTTATTACAAGATACCCCGAATTACTCGTCGATGTTTCGATAATCCTTTAAGCTTACTGCCTTGCAGTTATTTGTCACCTGAATACCCCTATGGAAAAATTCTCACACTTATCGAGTATACGCTCATCCCCCAGTTGTTCATGTGTTTCACAATGGTCTTCGAAATACTATTCGATCTTCCGAAAATCCCGAGCAGCCTATTGCTCTTGAAATTCTCGCTTTCTTAAATTGTGGTTAATCCGATAAGTTTCGTAATCTTATTGGCCTCCCTTGTCTTTATCATTTTAAGTCCGTTGATTCAATATGTTGAGGATGCCCGCATTCCTCAGTCGAATCCTAGGATTCATCCTTCCGGCTCAGACGTCATTTGGATATGAGTTGGTTCTTGACCAATCAATGCCTTGATCGTTTGTGCTTCTAAGTCTATTGAACTTATTCATTTTTGATCAGAACGATTGCTTTTGATCCCTTTATTTGGGAATCATAAAATTTCTTTGCATTAAGCTTTGAATTAGTCAGTTGTTTCTATAATTCGATGCCTTGGCATTCCTTCTTCCTTTGATTGAGTACCGATACTCACATCAGCCCCGTTGTGGACCGCCATACCCATTGTCGGGTTATTTTCCGACAATGTCCTTCACAACCAAAATTCTTGTGAGTTCTTTACCTAATACATAATGCCCTTGGTAAATTGTATACTCTACTTTTGTCAGCCATGCTCTACTTTTGAGCTTGTGTTATTTACTCCTGAAGTTCATGGTATATGTTCTAAGAAGCCCCAATGGGTTGAACCTATGTCTTCCTTAATCTGTGTGAACCCGAAAGTTTTCACGGGTCATACTCCTCTGGTAATTCACCGGGTAGGTTTTGACACTAAGATCATTTTTACCTAGAGCAATGAATGAAAGGTTATGCATTGAAGAAGTGGGATTCGACCTTGAACTTTGTGTTCATGCCCATGGACATGATGTAGATCTTACCATTAAAGCTTCTCTTTAATTAATTATTCCCTTGGTAGAAGTTCATCTTATATCTGGGATCTGGCCTTCTGAAATCATGGTTCCGACCATGTTCTTCTCTGATCCCATTTCTCGGGCAAGTTTAAGCACTTGTTTTTTGTAGATCAATACACCAGTCCAACCTTTACTTTGACCTGTCGTCGAGTATTACCCCCTGGTATCTCGAGATTATCATGGAACTGCATAACCTCTTATGAGTTCTTCATCAGGTATTACATTCTCACGGACTCCAATTTTTCACGGGCTTTGAGTTATGAAACACTCAAGGACACCGATAACGGAATCGAGTCTGCACTGCGATTCAACGAGGATTAGAGATCTTCATCGCTTACAAGTTTAATACTCCATGTCTGTCCTAGCCTTAACGGATACATCATTATCGTGCTAATTTTAAGCATCAGCATTCTGAGCTCTTCAAGGGTATCAACTGAATTCATGATGAGAAATACCATCCTTGCCCTTGATGATTTGTGTTATCATCGGCCACTTTATTGCCTTCCCTCCAACATAAATTTGTTCATGTTTTGTGTTATACCTTGAGTTCCTTGCTATCCAGCATTTGTCCTTCTTTACCTTGGAATATTACCACCTTTTATGTCAAGAATGTCGTGGCAATTTTACCACCTCTTGAGAATTCTTGATATAGTAATATCTCTCGCCATTTGCATTCATTTCTTGGTCTCCGTGTTGTTTCTAACCGGAATACCGACAAATGGTCTGTGATGTGTAAATTCTAAACTTCTAGCAACCCTATTGCTTTGAAGTTATTGGTCTACAGTTTCTTTAGAAATTCTATTGCTTATTGAATCATCATTCGAACATCGATCGTGCTACCTAGTCCAGATTCCTGGGTGCACCCTTCTATCATTGTTCAGTTGAGTATGTTCCCCTCGAGCATACATCATTATATCATTGATCTGACAAATGATATTTCCTTGTTCACATAATTGTGGAAATCCATCTTTTGGAAATCTCGATGAATTGTCGCTGAGTTCACCAGCCACCTCCTCATTCTATCCTTGATTTAATAATGAACTCATGATTCGGAACTTGCTTTCACAGTTCAATTCCCGAGAATCTTACAATGTCATCTTGACAATTTGTGTTGCACCTTTTCTTCTCAGGCATCCTGAGTCTAAGGTATCCTAACACCGATCAGATCTGAATCTCGGTCAGATATGATGGGTGGAACATTTTTCCAAGAGTTATAACACTGGTCTTTTATGACCCGGTAAGGTGATGGCATGCCCAACACACCTGGCCGGAGGCCCTATTGTTATAAATTCCTTTTCAACAAGGTTAGCCATTCTTCCACGAGGAAATTGTAAGACTTATTCTATAAGTTGTTCCTGATGGATCCTTTGCATATGCAAAGTCCGATCTTTGCTTGAAGACCATGTCGATGCTATCTCGAAGCATGCCTGTGGTACTTCGATTTTCAATAAAAACATTTGAAGCATAATGCTAAATGTTACCTGCTCAATTATCCAAACACCGTTGCATGGGTAATGTCATGAAATTTCTCTCCCCTTACCTCAAGAGTTTTCGACATAATATCATGTCATGGATATCGTGCTCTGCTTGTCCTTGGGAAGGATATACCCCTGAAATATGTGTTTAAACACATTTTCCTTTCCCTTGTTCTGTTTAATTTGATAATCATATTTTCCTTTCCATTGTTTGGTTTAACCTTTCTTGTGATCTATATGATCTAAGCAGTAATATTCTCCTGCTTATGTAAACACCTCGGTGTACCATTCTGTCAGCAAGACCCTGTTACTATTGTTGAAAACTTTCTGGTAACCGCCGATGGACGAGAACTCTACCTATTGGTCTGCCTCGTTCAACGAGCAGGAAAATGGTTCTCTTCGTCCCTCGCCCTTGGTACCGATGTTGTTGCCGACATAACCGACAGATTATCCTCTGACATGCCTTGCTTTCATGATCGTGCAATACGTCACCGCCCTTCCTTGCTTTTAACCCACATGGTGGGCCCATAACCCATAGTTCCTCAGGATCGAAACCTGACTCTCCTGTACACCCCCTGTTCCCAAAGTTATTCCTCACGCGTGGCCTCGTGTGTATTCATGAGCCACCTTCTGATGAGATCATCAATCTGGTATCTGACGCAATACTTATTCCCATTGCTCTGAACCCCTTTCACACTTCACTTCAGGCAACGAATGATTGCCTATGCGCTCGAAACTTCTCATGGTACCTTATTACTTTGCTCTCGATATTTTCTTAAGTTTCAATCCGAGAGTTACTTTCCGCCACCTTCCCCGATGTTATCTACCAGATGAGCAACCTTGTAGAGGTTTGTTCTTCCGAATCTACCGTTTTTCCTTACCGTAAGTACGATGAAGGCACAAAAAAAAAGAAGACGACTTCATCATGATGACCTGAAGCAAAGAAATGAAGACGTCGACGTAATGGATCAACCTCTTCGAGAAGAGCAACCTAGACTGTGAAGAATCGTTAGAAATTGCGTAACCTAGTCTCCCCCCTTACACCCCCCTTAAATCTCGGGACGAGATTTCTTGTAGTGGAGGAGATTTGTAACGCCCCGGTAGTTAAGCTACAGTAACCCTCCGGAAATGATGCCACATCACCTCGGTTAGTGTTGATAATCTCACGTTAGTTCAAAACCGGTTCGAATTCAAATTCAAAATCAAGCAAACAATAAAAAAATTTAAATATTAAAACTAAAAATGTTCGGAGCGAGCCAAATAATGCATAGGTAATTATGGTAAAGAAACCACACTTTTATAAAATGTTTAGATGCTTAAATGTGAATGAAACAGCAACATAACCAATATAATAAATGCCTTTTATTATTTATAACATGTTAAAGTATTTTATAAAAGTGGTTTAAACTTTTGTAACAAAGGTATAATTAGTAATACTGATTTTGGTACAACTTTTATGTTTTTTTTAACTTAAATAAGATGAGACTAAAAGTAAAACAGAA
>NC_041382.1:52749105-52770950 GCF_002162155.2 Triticum dicoccoides
ACTCCCTTATCCCCTGGGCGACCAAACCCTAACCCACGATCCCCACTTCCCCCACCTCTCGATCCACTCCGCTCCCTCTCCCTCGCCCGATTCTGGATTGAGCCCCGACCACGCCGTCGCCAGACCCCGCCGCCCTGCCTCGTCCCCGTAGCCCCTTCCTCGACTCCTCACTCGACTCGATCTGGACGGCGCTCCGCTCCCAGCGCCGCCACGTGCTGCTGCCCGAGGACCTCGTCGCCCGAAGCCGCTCCACCGTCGCTGCCTCGCCTCCACCTCGACGGCTCCAACGACCCTCGCCGACCCCTCTGCTCTCCAACGCCAGTGAGGGCCGCGCCCTCCTCCTCCCTCTGCCCCGTGCGCCGCGGCCTCCTCCGCGCGACCGATGCTGTGCCCGCCCACTCCGGCCGCTCGTCGCACTCGCACGCCGGCACCGTAGCTCGCGCCGCCCGCCCTCAGTGGCCTCATCCGTCGCGCGCTCCACGCCACTAGGCTCCCCTGCCACGGCCCCTGCTCACCGCTTCACCGCGGGCAGCGCACCGCTCCGGCCACGGCCTCGCCCCGGGCACCGCTCGCGCCGGCTGCGCCCCTCACCTGCGCCTCGTCGTTCCTCATCGTGGTCTGCGCCCTTCCGCGTGCACCGGCCCGTGCCGCCACCGCAGCCACTGCTCGCCGCCTGCCGCCGCGGCCGGCACCCGCCGGCGCGCCAGGCACCCGCCAGCGCGGCCGCGCCCTTCTGGGCGGGGCTCCCTGTCGCCCTGGCCGGTTGTCCGCTCCAGCGCCCGAACCCGCTAGGCCCCCCTGGGGCCAATGACAGGCAGGCCCCACCCCCTCGAACTTAAAAAAAAGAATAAAAATAATAGTAAAAATAATAATTAATTAGTTAAGATAATTAATTAACTTAGTTAATCTTGTTAGTTAATCTAATTAACACTGTTAATTAGCCTTAATTATTTGATTAGGTAAAGAGTGAATGACAGTTGGGCCCCACTGCCTTGTTTGACCGGTCAACGGTCAACGCTGACCGCTGATGTCATGATGACGCAATAAACGTTTTCGAATTAAATTAATTTCTGATAAATCTAAAAATGATTAAATCTTTTAAAATTAATATAAAATAAACCGTAGCTCAGATGGAAAAACTTTGTACATGAAAGTTGCTCAGAACGACGAGACGAATTCGGATACGCAGCCCGTTCGTTCGCCACGCGTCCCTAGCATAGTGAACCTGCAACATTTCACCTCCGGTTCATCTGTCCGAAAACGCGAAACACCGGGGATACTTTCCCGGATGTTATCCCCCTCCACCGGTATCACCTAATACCGCGTTAGGGCACCCCTAGCACCGTTACTTGTCTTGTCATGTATCGTTATGCATCTATTTGCATTATATTCATTGTTTCTTCCCCCCTCTTCTTCCGCTAGACACCGAGACCAGTCAACGGTCAACGGTGAATGACAGTTGGGCCCCACTGCCTTGTTTGACCGGTCAACGGTCAACGCTGACCACTGACGTCATGATGACGCAATAAACGTTTTCGAATTAAATTAATTTCTGATAAATCTAAAAATGATTAAATCTTTTAAAATTAATATAAAATAAACCGTAGCTCAGATGGAAAAACTTTGTACATGAAAGTTGCTCAGAACGACGAGATGAATTCGGATACGCAGCCCGTTCATCCGCCACGCGTCCCTAGCATAGTGAACCTGCAACATTTCACCTCCGGTTCATCTGTCCGAAAACGCGAAACACCGGGGATACTTTCCCGCATGTTATCCCCCTCCACCGGTATCACCTAATACCGCGTTAGGGCACCCCTAGCACCGTTACTTGTCTTGTCATGTATTGTTATGCATCTGTTTGCATTATATTCATTGTTTCTTCCCCCCTCTTCTTCCGCTAGACACCGAGACCGACGCCGCTGCTACCCAGTACGACTACGGTGTTGACGACCCCTCTCTCTTGCCAGAGCAACCAGGAAAGCCCCCCCCCCCTTTGATCACCAGATATCGCCTACTCTTCTCTATACTGCTTGCATTAGAGTAGTGTAGCATGTTACTGCTTTTCGTTATTCCTATCCTGATGCATAGCCTGTCCTTACTACTACTGTTGTTACCATTACCTGCTATCCTACTTCTTAGTATAGGATGCTAGTGTTCCATCAGTGGCCCTACACTCTTGTCTGTCTGCCATGCTATACTACTGGGCCGTGATCACTTCGGGAGGTGATCACGGGCATATACGATATACTTTACACAGTTACATTACCTGTGATACTGTTCGGAGATGGGGGCTGAAGGGGCAGGTGGCTCCATCCCGATAGAGGTGGGCCTGGGTTCCCGACGGCCCCCGACGGTTACTTTGAGGCGGAGCGACAGGGCAGGTTGAGACCACCTAGGAGAGAGGTGGGCCTGGCCCTGGTCGATGTTCGCGGATACTTAACACGTTTAACGAGATCTTGGTATTTGATCTGAGTCTGGCTACTGACCTATACGCACTAACCATCTATGCGGGGACAGTTATGGGCACTCGACGTCGTGTTATCAGCCGAAGCACTTCGTGACGCCAGCGACTGAGCGGCGCGCGCCGGGTTGGACCGCGTAACGTGACTTCCTTTGTAATGGAGGTTGCTAGGTCTGCTCTCCGGCCGCGTACGCAACGTGCAGTTGTGCTATGGGCGATGGGCCCAAACCCCTATGCACTTAGGTTTAGACCGGCGTGCTGGCCTCTCTGTTGTGCCTAGGTGGGGCTACGACGTGTTGATCTTCTGCGGCCGGGCATGACCCAGAAAAGTGTGTCCGGCCAAATGGGATCGAGCGTGTTGGGTTATGTGGTGCACCCCTGTAGGGAAGTTAATCTATTCGAATAGCCGTGATCTTCGGTAACAGGACGACTTGGAGTTGTACCTTGACCTTATGACAACTAGAACCGGATACTAAATAAAACACACCCTTCCAAGTGCCAGATACAACCGGTGATCGCTCTCTCACAGGGCGACGAGGGGAGGATCATCGGTTAGGATTATGCTATGCGATGCTACTTGGAGGATTTCAGTCTACTCTCTTCTACATGCTGCAAGGCGGAGGCTGCCAGAAGCGTAGTCTTCGAAAGGACTAGCTATCCCCCCTTATCCCGGCTTTCTGTAGTTCAGTCCACATATAATAGCCTTATTCCAGTTGATACCAATGCATACATATGTAGTATAGCTCCTTGCTTGCGAGTACTTTGGATGAGTACTCACGGTTGCTTTCTCCCTCTTTTCCCCCTATCCCTTCTACCTGGTTGTCGCAACCATATGTTGGAGCCCAGGAGCCAGACGCCACCTTCGACGACGACTCCTACTACACCGGAGGTGCCTACTACTACGTGCTGCCCGCTGACGATGACCAGGAGTAGTTTAGGAGGATCCCACGCAGGAGGCATGCGCCTCTTCCGATCTGTATCCCAGTTTGTGCTAGCCTTCTTAAGGCAAACTTGTTTAACTTATGTCTGTACTCAGATATTGTTGCTTCCGCTGACTTGTCTATGATCGAGCTCTTGTATTCGAGCCCTCGAGGCCCCTGGCTTGTAATATGATGCTTGTATGACTTATTTTATTTGTAGAGTTGTGTTGTGATATCTTCCCGTGGGTCCCTGATCTTGATCGTACACGTTTGCGTGTATGATTAGTCTACAGTCAAATCGGGGGCGTCACAGTGACGGCGTCGATGACGAGGGAGGCACAACGCAAGGACAGAAATTCCCTAGTTGCAGCCACACTTTGTTTCATATGGCTGGAGCGGAATAGTCGGGTGTTCGACAACATAGCGTTCTCCACCATGCAGGTGACCAGTCAGGCTAAGGCACAACTCGAGCTCTGACGAGTAGCTAGCGCATGCAGAGAGGCGGGAGATTAGTCTTTCTGTTTTGTTTATGCAGGACTAACCGCTTCGGGCTTGGCTAGTTTGTATGTAACCGTTATTCCTCCCCTTCTTAATACATAGGCATGCAATTCTCTTGCGTGGCCATGAAAAAATTGCTTATTTTAGGAGCTTTTCATAAAAATCACCTATTCACCCTCCTCTAATCGATAACTAGCACTTTCAGTATTGGCGCCCTTTCGACCTACCCCGCTTTGATCACCCCGAAGTTGATCACGACTCAGCTAGTGATTACATGTTTTCTAATTTTGACTTGGATCATGATTACAAAGATGCTAAGGATCACTCAGCCTCAAGAGTACAAGGAGCCGCCATCGCCACACCCCTGTGCAATCTGTGCCTTCACGGTGGTCAGCGCTCGCTGATCTGGGCGTCCATAGTGGAGGCTGGCACGTACTCATTTGACACAGTGAGCAATGAGTGGAGCAAGGTCGGCGCATCCGCGTGTGGGCATTGCTGTTTAGAGGCCGCGCCGTGTATGTTCTCGAGTACAAGCTCTCCTTTGGTTTCTCGGACGAGGATGAAAGGCTCCGCGCGGCCGACCTCACTTTGACACAGCCGGTGCTGGAGAAGGTGTGGGAAGAAGACTCACCTCCGCTCGTGGCGTGTTCCGTAACGACACCCCACCTACTGCCTTTGGGATCCGATAGGTTATGTGTGGCCAGGCTGTTCAAAAGACAAAAGAGATGGGGAGCTTTGTATTGATGTCCGGCGTCGAGGTTATGAGGGATGGTGTTGGAACCGCATCCCTCTAGCTACCTCTCCTCTCACTCGAACGGAGGTGGAAGAAGAAGAACAGTGGACACAAGATTTTCTGGCCGGCGCATGAACGCCGCCACGGGCGCACGAACGCCCCAATCCTTTTCTTCTTTACAGTGGCTACATGGCTACACTTGGCTCATCTCATACCAGCTACATCTGTTTAAGTGGCACACGCGCATGTTGGGGAACGTAGTAATTTCAAAAAAATTCCTACACACACGCAAGATCATGGTGATGCATAGAAACGAGAGGGGAGAGTACCGTCTACGTACCCTCGTAGATCGTAAGCGGAAGCGTTATGAGAACGCGGTTGATGTAGTCGTACGTCTTCATGATCCGACCGATCCAAGTACAGAACGCACGACACCTCTGAGTTCAGCACACGTTCAGCTCGATGACGTCCCACGAACTCCGATCCAGCAAATCTACACGGGAGAGTTCCCTCAGCACGACGGCGTGATGACGGTGATGATGTTGCTACCGACGCAGGGCTTCGCCTAAGCACCGCTACAATATGATTGAGGTGGATTATGGTGGAGGGGGCACCGCACACGGCTTGGAACAATCAACTTGTGTGTCTTGGAATTGCCCCCTGCCCCCGTATATAAAGGAGCAAGGGGGAGGCCGGCCGGCCCTTGCAGGGCGCACGAGGAGGAGTAGGAGTCCTCCTAGCAGGAGTAGGACTCCCCTTTCCTACTCCTACTAGGAGGAGGAAAGGAAGGAGGAGAGGGAGAAGGAAGGAGGAGAAGGAAAGGAGGAAAGGGTGGCCGGCCCCCTAGTACAATTTGGTTTGGGCTAGGGGGGCCGCGCGCTCTGCCTCCTGTCTTCCACCACTTGGCCCATGAGGCCCAATACTTCTTCCCCGTATTCCCGTAACTGCCCGGTACTCCGAAAAATACCCGAATCACTTGGAACCTTTCTGATGTCCGAATATAGTCATCCAATATATCGATCTTTCCGTCTCGACCATTTCGGGACTCCTCGTCATGTCCCCGATCTCATCCGGGACTCCAAACTACCTTCGGTACATCAAATCACATAAAATCATAATACCGATCGTCACCGAACATTACGCGTGCGGACACTACGGGTTCAAGAACTATGTAGACATGACCGAGACACGTCTCCAGATAACCAATAGTGGAACCTGGATGTTCATATTGGCTCCTACATATTCTACGAAGATCTTTATCGGTCAAACCGCATGACAACATACGTTGTTCCCTTTATCATCGGTATGTTACTTGCCCGAGATTCGATCATCGGTATCTCAATACCTAGATCAATATCGTTACCGGCAAGTCTCTTTACTCGTTTCCATTGTGCATCATCCCGCAACTAAGTCATTAGTTGCATTGCTTGCAAGGCTTATAGTGATGTGCATTACCGAGAGGGCCCAGAGATACCTCTCCGACAATCGAAGTGACAAATCCTAATCTCGATTTATGCCAACTCAACAAGTACCATCGGAGACACCTGTAGAGCACATTTATAATCACTCAGTTACGTTGTGACATTTGGTAGCACACAAAGTGTTCCTCCGGTAATCGGTAGTTGCATAATCTCATAGTCATAGGAACATGTATAAGTCATGAAGAAAGCAATAGCAGTAAACTAAAATGATCAAGTGCTAAGCTAATGGAATGGGTCAAGTCAATCACATCATTCACCTAATGATGTGATCCCGTTTATCAAATGACAACTCATGTCTATGGTTAGGAAACATAACCATCTTTGATTAACGAGCTAGTCAAGTAGAGGCATACTAGTGACACTCTATTTGTCTACGTATTCACACATGTACTAAGTTTCCGGTTAATACAGTTATAGCATGAATAATAAACATTTATCATGATGATATAAGGAAATAAATAATAACTTTATTATTGCCTCTAGGGCATATTTCCTTCAGTCTCTCACTTGCACTAGAGTCAATAATCTAGTTCATATTTTTATGTGATTAGTTCACATCTCCATGTGACTAATACCCAAAGGGTTTACTAGAGTCAATAATCTAGTTCACATCGCTATTAACACCCAAAGAGTGATCATTTGAGAGAAGTTTAGTCTACGGGTCTACAACATTCAGGTCTGTATGTATTTTGCAAATTTCTATGTCTACAATGCTCTGCACTGAGCTACTCTAGCTAATTGCTCCCACTTTCAATATGTATCCAGATCGAGACTTAGAGTCATCTAGATCGATGTAAAAAGCTTGCATCGATGTAACTCTTTACGACGAACTCTTTTATCACCTCCATAACCGAGAAATATTTCTTTAGTACTCTAAGGATAATTTTGACCGCTGTCCAGTGATCTACTCCTAGATCACTATTGTACTCCCTTGCTAGATTCATGCTAAGGTATACAATAGGAATGGTAAACAGCATAGCATACTTTATAGAACCTATGACTGAGGCATAGGGAATGACTTTTCATTCTCTTTCTATTTTCTGTTGTGGTCGGGTTTTAAGTCTTTACTCAACTTCACACCTTGCAACACAAGCAAGCACTCCTTTTTTGACTGTTCCATTTTGAACTACTTCAAAATCTTGTCAAGGTATGTACTCATTGAAAAAACTTATCAAGCCTATATAAAACCATATGCTTTGATCACTTTATCAAAGTATATATTCCAACTCCGAGATGCTTGCACCAGTCCATAGATGGATCGCTGGAGCTTGCTCACTTTGTTAGCACCTTTAGGATCAACAAAACCTTCTGGTTGCATCATATACAAATCTTCTTTAAGAAATCCATTAAGGAATGCAGTTTTGACATCCATTTGCCAGATTTCATAAAATGCGGCAACTTCTAACATGATTCGGACAGACTTTTAAGCATCGATACGAGTGATAAAATCTCATCGTAGTCAACACCTTGAACTTGTCGAAAACATTTTGCGACAATTTGAGCTTTGTAGATAGTAACACTACTATCAGCGTCCGTCTTCCTCTTGAAGATCCACTTATTCTTAATAACTCACCGATCATCGGGCAAGTCAATCAAAATCCATACTTTGTTCTCATACATGGATCCCATCTCAGATTTCATGACCTCAAGCCATTTCGGGAATCTGGGTTCATCATTGCTTCCTCATAGTTCGTAGGTTCGTCATGGTCTAGTAACATGACTTCCAGAAAGGATTACCGTACCACTCTGGTGCGGACCATACTCTGGTTGTCCTACGAGGTTCTGTAGTAACTTGATCTGAAGTTTCATGATCATCATCATTAGCTTCCTCACTAATTGGTGTAGAGATCACTAGAATTGATTTCTGTGATGAACTACTTTCCAATTCGGGAGAAGGTACAATTACCTCATCAAGTTCTACATTCCTCCCACTCACTTCTTTCAAGAGAAACTTCTTCTCTAGAAAGGATCCACTCTTAGCAACAAAAATATTACCATTCGGATCTGTGATAGAAGGTGTACCCAACTGTCTCCTTTGGGTATCCAATGAAGACACATTTCTCCGATTTGGGGTTGAGCTTAGCAGGATGAAACTTTTTCACATAAGCATCGCAACCCCGAACTTTAAGAAATGACAACTTTGGTTTCTTTCCAAACCACAGTTCATATGGCGTCTTCTCAACGGATTTAGATGGTGCCCTATTTAATATGAATGCAGCTGTCTCTAATGCATAACCCCAAAACGATAGTGGTAAATCAGTAAGAGACATCATAGATTGCACCATATCTAATAAATTACGGTTATGATGTTCAGACACACCATTACGATGTGGTGTTCCAGGTGGCATGAGTTGCGAAACTATTCCACATTGTTTCAAATGAAGACCAAACTCGTAACTCAAATATTCTCCTCCACGATCAGATCGTAGAAACTTTATTTTCTTGTTACGATGATTATACACTTCACTTTGAAATTATTTGAACTTTTCAAATGTCTCAGATTTATGTTTCATCAAGAAGATATACCCATATCTTACTCAAATCATCTGGGAAGGTCAGAAATAACGATACCTGCCGCGATCCTCAACACTCATCGGACTGCATACATCAGTATGTATTATTTCCAACAAGTCTATTGCTCGCTCCATTGTTTCGGAGAACGGAGTCTAAGTCATCTTTCCCATGAGGCATGGTTCGCAAGCATCAACTGGTTCATAATCAAGTGATTCCAAAAGCCCATCAGCATGAATTTTCCTCATGCGTTTTACACCAATATGACCTAAATGGTAGTGCCACAAATAAGTTGCACTATCATTATTAACTTTGCATCTTTTGGCTTTAATATTATGAATATGTGTATCACTATGATCGAGATTCAATGAACCATTCACCTTGGGTGTATGACCATTGAAGGTTTTATTCATGTAAACAGAACAACAATTATTCTCTGACTTTAAATGAATAAATGTATTGCAATAAACATGTGCAAATCATATTCATGCTTAACACCAACACAAAATAACATTTATTTAGGTTCAACACTAATCCCGAAAGTATAGGGAGTGCGCGATGATGATCATATCCATCTTGGAACCACTTCCAACACACATTGTCACTTCACCCTTAACTAGTCTCTGTTCATTTTGCAACTCCCGTTTCGAGTTACTAATCTCAGCAACTGAACTAGTATCAAATACTGAGGGGTTTCTATAAACACTAGTAAAGTACACATCAATAACATGTATATCAAATATACCTTTGTTCACTTTTCCATTCTTCTTATCCGCCAAGTATCTATGGCAGTTCCATTTCCACTGACCATTTCCTTTGCAGTAGAAGCACTCAGTTTCAGGCTTGGGTCTAGCTTTAGACTTCTTCATGGGAGTGGCAACTTGCTTGCCATTCTTCTTGAAGTTCCCTTTCTTTCCTTTGCCCTTTTACTTGAAACTAGTGGTCTTCTCAACCATCAACACTTGATGTTTTTCTTGATTTCTACCTTCGTCGATTTTAGCATCACGAAGAGCTTGGGAATCATTTCCGTTATCCCTTGCATATTATAGTTCATCACGAAGTTCTAGTAACTTGGTGATAGTGACTAGAGAATTCTTTCAATCACTATCTTATCAGGAAGATTAACTCCCACTTGATTCAAGTGATTGTAGTACTCAGACATTCTAAGCACATGCTCACTAGCTGAGTTATTCTCCTCCATCTTGTAGGCAAAGTACTTGTTAGAGGTCTCATACCCCTCGACTCGGGCATGAGTCTGAAATACCAATTTCAGCTCTTGGAACATCTTATATGCTCCGTGGCGTTCAAAAACATTTTTGAAGTCTCGGTTCTAAGGCGTAAAGCATGGTGCACTAAACTAACAAGTAGTCATTATACCGAGCTTTGTCAAACATTCATAACATGTGCATATGCTCCTACAATAGGTCTGTCACCTAGTGGTGCATCAAGGACATAATTTTTTGTGCAGCAATGAGGATAATCCTTAGATGATGGATCCAATTCGCATCATTGCTACTAACATTTTTCAACTTAGTTTTTCTCTAGAAACATATCAAAAATAAGCGGGGAGGTACATTGCGAGCTATTGATCTACAACACAGTTATGCAAATACTATCATGACTAAGTTTAGGATAAATTAAAGTTCAATTAATCATATATATTTAAGAACTCCCACTTAGATAGACATCCCTCAAATCATCTAAGTGATCACGTGATCCAAATCAACTAAACCATGTCCGATCATCACGTGAGATGGAGTAGTTTTCAATGGTGAACATCACTATGTTGATCATATCTACTATATGATTCACACTCGACCTTTCGGTCTCCAGTGTTCCGAGGCCATATCTACATATGCTAGGCTCGTCAAGTTTAACCCAAGTATTTCTGCATGTGCAAAACTGTCTTGCACTCGTTGTATATGAACGTAGAGCTTATCACACCTGATCATCCCGTGGTGTCTCGGCACGACGAACTTTGACAATGGTGCATACTCAGGGAGAACACTTGTACCTTGAAATTTAGTGTGAGATCATCTTATGATGCTACCAACGAACTAAGCAAAAATAAGATGTATAAAAGATAAAAATCACATGCAATCATGATATGTGACATGATATGGCCATGATCATCTTGCGCCTTTGATCTCCATCTCCAAAGTACCGTCATGATCTCTATCGTCACCGGCATGACACCATGATCTCCATCATCTTGATCTCTACCAACGTGTCATCACATGGCCGTCTCGCCAACTATTGCTCTTGCAACTATTGCTATCGCATAGTGATAAAGTAAAGCAATTATTTGGCGCTTGCATCTTATGCAATAAAGAGACAGCCATAAGGCTTCTGCCAGTTGCCGATAACTTTAACAAAACATGATCATCTCATACAACAATTTATATCTCATCATGTCTTGACCATATCACATCACAACATGCCCTACAAAAACAAGTTAGACGTCCTCTACTTTGTTGTTGCAAGTTTTACGTGGCTGCTACGGGCTGACTAAGAACCGTTCTTGCCTACGCATCAAAAATCACAACATGATATAGTGATTGCTTTTTGATCTTCAGAAAGAACCATGTTCATTGAATCTGATGATTCAACTAAAGGTTGAGAAACAGACACCCACTAGCCACCTATGTGCGAAGCACCACGGTAGAACCAGTCTCGCGTAAGCGTACACGTAATGTCGGTCTGGGCCGCTTCATCCAACAATACCGCCGAATCAAGAATCAACTAGTAACGGCAAGCAATATGTATATACTCACGCCCACAACTCCTTTGTGTTCTACTCGTGCATATAACATCTACGCATAAACCTGGCTTGGATACCACTGTTGGGGAACATACTAATTTCAAAAAAAATCCTACGCACACGCAAGATCATGGTGATGCATAGCAACGAGAGGGGAAAGTATCGTCTACGTACCCTCGTAGACCGTAAGCAGAAGCGTTATGAGAACGCGGTTGATGTAGTCGTACGTCTTCATGATTCGACTGATCCAAGTACCGAACGCACGGCACCTCTGAGTTCAGCACACGTTCAGCTTGATGAAGTCCCACAAACTCCGATCTAGCAGAGCTTCACGGAAGAGTTCCGTCAACACGACGGCGTGATGACAGTGATGATGTTGCTACCGACGCAGGGCTTCGTCTAAGCACCTCTACGATATGATCGAGGTGGATTATGGTGTAGGGGGGCACCGCACACGGCTTGGAACAATCAACTTGTGTGTCTTGGGGTGCCCCATGCCCTCGTATATAAAGGAGCAAGGGTGTAGGCCTGCTGGCCCTTGCAGGGTGCGCCAGGAGGAGGAGTCCTCCTCCTAGTAGGAGTAGGACTCCCCTTTCCCACTCCTACTAGGAGGAGGAAAGGAAGGAGGAGAGGGAGAAGGAAGGAGAGGAAGGAAAGGAGGAAAGGGGGGCCGACCCCCTAGTCCAATTTGGTTTGGGCTAGGGGGGGGGGGCGCCCTGCCTCCTCTCTTCCACCACTTGGCCCATGAGGCCCAATGCTTCTTCCCTGTATTCCCGTAACTCCCTAGTACTCCGAAAAATACCTGAATCACTCGGAACCTTTCCGATGTCCAAAAATAGTCGTCCAATATATCGATATTTATGTCTCAACCATTTCGAGACTCCTCGTCATGTCCCGGATCTAATCCGGGACTCCGAACTACCTTTGGTACATCAAATCATATAAACTCATAATACCGATCGTCACCGAACGTTAAGCGTGCGGACCCTACGGGTTCGAGAACTATGTAGACATGACCGAGACACGTCTCTAGTCAATAACCAATAGCGGAACCTGGATGTTCATATTGGCTCCTACATATTCTACAAAGATCTTTATCGGTCAAACCGTATGACAACATATGTTGTTCCCTTTGTCATCGATATGTTACTTGCCCGAGATTCGATCGTCGGTATCTCAATACCTAGTTCGATCTCGTTACTGGCAAGTCTCTTTACTCGTTTCCGTAATGCATCATCCCGCAACTAACTCATCAGTTGCATTGCTTGCAAGGCTTAGAGTGATGTGCATTACCGAGAGGGCCCAGATATACCTCTCCGACAATCGGAGTGACAAATCCTAATCTCGATTTATGCCAACTCAACAAGTATCATCGGAGAGACCATTAGAGAACCTTTATAATCACCCAGTTAGTTGTGATGTTTGGTAGCACACAAAGTGTTCCTCCGGTAATCGGGAGTTGCATAATCTCATAGTCATAGGAACATGTATAAGTCATAGAAAGCAATAGCAGTAAACTAAAACGATCAAGTGCTAAGCTAACGGAATGGTTCAAGTCAATCACATCATTCTCCTAATGATGTGATCCCATTTATAAAATGAAAACTCATGTCTATGGTTAAGAAACATAACCATCTTTGATTAACGAGCTAGTCAAGTAGAGGCATACTAGTGACACTTTGTTTGTCTATGTATTCACACATGTACTAATTTTCCGGTTAATACACTTCTAGCATGAATAATAAACATTTATCATGATATAAGGAAATAAATAATAACTTTATTATTGCCTCTAGGACATATTTCCTTCAGAGCACACACGCTACCAGGGCAACAGCCTGCCCGGCTCTTATGCCACTCACGCACAAGACTAGGCCAACATGCATACACAGACGCACCACGCTAGCTAACAACCACTAAGCGCATGCACTTGACTCAGCTACACAACAACTAACCACGTACTGACTCCACGATCTACACAACGCGGCCGGCTCCAACAGATCGCAACGATCCTCGTGCATGTAGCTCCTTCACGCAACCACGGACTCATGCCGGCACACACACACCTGTGCCCACCACGGACCAGACCTGGTGCGCCGATGCCAGTCACCACCACATGGGCATGGACATGGCTTATTGCCAACACTCACCCCCTAAGCCATGAACTCGCCATCGCCGGAGTTGTTGCAACTCCCGTTGTTGTCGTCGTCACGAGCATGACCCAGCCCGCAAACCTGACCTGGTGCAACGACGCCGGTCGCACCGCCACGAACCTGACCTGGCGCACTGACGCCGGTCGCACCGTGCTCCGTCACGTCTCCGGCGACATACGCCGAGCTCCTCCTCCGCCGGCGACACACGCCTGACGTCCCTCGGCGCCCCGCACGTCTCGTGCGCACCCGTCACGCCCGACGAGCCCGACCACACCATTGCGTCCCGCACGTCCCCGCGCGCACCCGACGCGCCCGACGAGCTCGACCACACCAGACGCTCATCACGTGCCGCCTCCGCGTCCTCCATGGCAGCTGCCAGCGACAAACGCCCTCCATGCTGCCATGCTGCTGTGTATCGTTGAAGCTGCCACCACGCAGGTCCTCCGCGGCCTCCTCACCGTGCCGTCGCAGCCACCGCGGCCTCCTCGCCGCGCCGCGCTCGTCCATAGACCGACACATGGCCCGGAGCATCGTGCAGCCGCCGGCGAACTCCGCCACCGCCGGCACGCCTCCGGCAAGGAGAACGACGCCCAAGATGAACCAGCTCTGATACCAACTATTGGAACCGCAGCCCTCTAGCTACCTCTCCTCTCACTCGAACGAAGGTGGAAGAAAAAGATGTGACACCCCGAGACCGATGTGCCATGTGTCCTCCAGTTATTCACTGTTGTTGCCTTGTCTTTTGCTTGCTGTTGCATCTTGCCATGTCATCATCCGCATTGCATCATCATGTTTTCAAAACTTGCATTCGCCCGGGTTCTCCTAGTTCCGTCCGTTATCCGTTCTGAGCCCAGACACACTTGCACGCGCCCGCGGCACGTCCGAATATTATTTTAGAAGTGGTTGGAGAATGTTCTCGAAATGGGATGAAAGTTGGCGTGCGGTGTTGTTTTGTTGTTAGTAGACCGCCTGCCAAGTTTCATCGCGTTCGGAGTCCGTTTGACGCCCCAACGGATAACTATAGCGGCAATATAGCCGGGCACACGTCAAACGTTTTCGGTCTCCGAAAACTGCCGTCGGCTCTCTTTCTCTTCTCTCCTCTCAGCCCGAGGCCTTCTGCACATCCCACTACCACTCACCGTCAGGCCCTACCTAAACTCTCTCGTCAGCCCGCGGCCCTCCTTGCGCGCGCGCCCGAGAGCTGTCCCGGACCCGACCCGGGCAGTCGTCACCGTTGGGTCCGGATCATCCCCAAACGTCTACAAAACATCTCCGTTTTATTTATTGCACTCCCTAGCCTATTTTTCCCGACCGTCCGATTTCGATCGGAGGGACGAAATAGCCCCTAACCAAAATCCAGTGCTATATATATAGACCAATCCCCTAGGCAGCAACCCTAAAATTTAGCCCGTTGTCCCATCGCGCCGCCGCCAGTCATCCACTCCTCTCCTTCCTCGGGATCCATCCCAATCCACCCAATCCATCCATCGATCCATCGATCCAACCACCAATCCCACCACACCGCTCCTCCTCAGTTTCCACGTTCCCCAAACCAGCGCAGCCACCAGACCGAAGCCCCGTTGCCGGAGAAGACCTCCTCCCTCGCACCTTGCGCTCCCCTTTCTCTCTCTGCTTTCTTTCCCTTCCCCGTTCTCAAACTCTCTCTATCTCGTTTTGGACAGGGAGCCAAAGGAAGCCGCTATGGCCTGGGCTCGGCCTCAAGGTCGCGTCACCGCCATCTTCTACAGCTGCTGCCCACTGACCGTCGGCACCCCTCGCCAAAGACCTCGCAACCACCCTATCGCACCTGAGACCAAGCCCCTCGAGCAGGAGGGCTTCTCCTGCCCGAGCCCTGCCTCGTCCTCACCCGTCGTCACGTCACCGGCGTCCAAACCACCGGAGCGCAGCCGCCCTTCCGCCCCCGTCGAGCGCCACCGCAGAGGCAGCTCCAAGCCGGCCCCCTCACCTCCATCCTCGTGCTCGCCCGACACCCTCCTCTCGCATCTCTCTCTCTGAACCAGGACACAGCCGCCATGGATGGGTGAGCCCCGCGCGGAGCTCCTCAAGTCCTGCGCAGCCCACCAAGTCCCTTGTTTCATCCGCGCTGCCCCTCTGCTTCTCGGTGAGACGACGCCCGCTGCGCCCGCTCGTAGCGCCATCACAGTCCCGCGCCGCTGTTTTCCCCTTCGTCCCCGCTTCAGATCGAGCAACGCTTGCTGCCTCGAGCGCGTTGACCAGGTCGGCCGCACCCGCATGCACGCAGTGCTGCAACCGGCCTGCTGCCGCAAAGGCCCAGCATCGCCGGCTCCCAAGGCCCAGGGTGAGCAGCCCCCGGTTTTTCCTTTGATGGGCTTCATGATCTAGATGCAGCCCGATGGCGTTTTTTTCTTCAGTTCTACGAATTTAGCTATTATCCAGAGTTTGCCAGTTTTACAGAAAACCCCCTAGCTTCATACATATAATTACTCACAAACGGTGCATCGGATTAAAACAAACTTTATATGTAAAATATCTAGAAGTTTGTCTAGTTTAATAATTTGTCACTTTCACCCATGTTTAAAATGTTTAAAATGATGTTTGCTTAAATTTTCTTTAATGTCATGTTAAAATGCTTTAATTCATATCTAAATAACCATAGCTCCAAACCTAAGAAACTTTATATGTAAATGGGGTAGAATTTTACCTAGTTTAACATGGTGGCATCACTTTGCATGTTTAACAACTATAAAATTGTGTTTAGGGCAGAACAGTACCAAACCTTAAATCATGCACATGGGGATTTACCGGAATTGTTGTTCATTGTTTCCGGCCTCATTTAAACTTGCCTAGATAGGTAGTTTTGTTTTGCTTCAGCCCTTGCCATGTTAATCAACATTTAATCTTGTTGGGTACATAAACGAGAGAGAACTAAATAACTTGAATGTGGTGTTTCGTCAATATGCAACGGAGTTGCATATTGAGCTCCACTTAATTTGTAGGATTGTTTGTGCACTTTGCCATACCATGCTTCATTAAACCGGACATGCATCATACTTGATTGTGCATCATGCCATGTTTATGTGATGGTTGTTTACTATGTTGTTTGCTTCTTTCCGGTGTTGCCTCTTCGGGTTGATTCCGGTAACGTCGCGTTTGTGAGGAACCGTTCGACTACATCTGTTTGTCTTCTTCATGGACTCGTTCTTCTTCCTTGCGGGATCTCAGGCAAGATGACCATACCCTCGAAATCACTTCTATCTTTGCTTGCTAGTTGTTCGCTCTTTTGCTATGCCTATGCTGCGATACCTACCACTTGCTTATCATGCCTCCCATATTGTTGAGCCAAGCCTCTAACCCACCTTGTCCTACCAAACCGTTGTTTGGCTATGTTACCGCTTTGCTCAGCCCCTCTTATAGAGTTGTTAGTTGCAGGTGAAGATTGAAGTTTGTTCCTTGTTGGAACATGGAGATGTTGTTCCTTGTTGGAACATGTTTACTTGTTGGGATATCACAATATATCTTATTTAATTAATGCATCTATATACTTGGTAAAGGGTGGAAGGCTCGGCCTTATGCCTGGTGTTTTGTTCCACTCTTGCCGCCCTAGTTTCCGTCATATCGGTGTTATGTTCCCGGATTTTGCGTTCCTTACGCGGTTGGGTATAATGGGAACCCCTTGACAGTTCGCCTTGAATAAAACTCCTCCAGCAATGCCCAACATTGGTTTTACCATTCGCCACCTAGCCTTTTCTTTCCCTTGGGTAGGCCTGCCCAAGGGTCATCTTTATTTAACCCCCCCCCCCGGGCCAGTGCTCCTCTGAGTGTTGGTCCGAACTGAGCTGCCTGCGGGGCCACCTCGGGGGGAAACTTGAGGGTTGGTTTTACTCGTAGCTAGTCTCATCTGAGTGTGCCCTGAGAACGAGATATGTGCAGCTCCTATCGGGATTTGTCGGCACATTCAGGCGGTGTTGCTGGTCTTGTTTTACCATTGTCGAAATGTCTTGTAACCGGGATTCCGAGTCTGATCGGGTCTTCCCGCTAGAAGGAATATCCTTCGTTGACCGTGAGAGCTTGTGATGGGCTAAGTTGGGACACCCCTGCAGGGATTTGAACTTTCGAAAGTCGTGCCCGCGGTTATGGGCAGATGGGAATTTGTTAATGTCCGGTTGTAGAAAACCTGAAGTTGACCTTAATTAAAATACATCAACCACGTGTGTAACCGTGATGGTCTCTTTCCAGCGGGGTCCGGGAAGTGAACACGGTGTTGGAGTTATGCTTGACGTAGGTTGTTCTAGGATCACTTCTTGATCATACTTTTATCGACCGTACTTTGCCTTCTCTTCTCGCTCTCATTTGCGTATGTTAGCCACCATATATGCTAGTCGTTTGCTGCAGCTCCAACTCATACCTTTTACCTTACCCATAAGCCTAAATAGTCTTGATCGCGAGGGTGTGAGATTGCTGAGTCCCCGTGACTCACAGATACTTCCAAAACCAGCTTGCAGGTGCCGTTGAACCGTACATATGACGCAACCAAGCTCATGGAGGAGCTCGATGAAGATCTTGTCCTTTGTGTTGTTTTGTTCTAATTGATCAGTAGTGGAGCCCAGTTGGGGTCGATCGGGGACCTTGTCGCATTTGGGGTTCTTCTTTTATTTTGGTTCCGTAGTCGGACCTTGATTGTATTTGGATGATGTAATGCTTTATTCATGTAATTATGTGAAGTGGCGATTGTAAGCCAACTATGTATCTCTTTTCCTTATGTATTACATGGGTCGTGTGAAGATTACCTCACTTGCGACATTGCTTTCAATGCGGTTATGCCTCTAAGTCGTGCTTCGACACGTGGGAGATATAGCCACATCAAGGGCGTTACAAAAGAACAGTGGACACAAGATTTTCCGGCCGGTGCACGAACGCCCCAATCCTTTACTTCTTTACAGTGGCTACATGGCTACACTTGGCTCATCTCATACCGGCTACATCTGTTTAAGTAGCACACGCGCACACACGCTACCAGGGCAACAGCCTGCTCGGCTCCTATGTCACTCACGCGCAAGACTAGGCCAACATGCATACATAGACGCACCACGCTAGCTAACAACCACTAAGCGCATGCACTTGACTCGGCTACACACCAACTAACCACGTATTGACTTCACGATCTACACGACGCGGTCGGCTCCAACAGATCGCAACGGTCCTCATGCATGTAGCTCCTTCACGCAACCACGGACACATGCCGGCACACACACCCGTGCCCACCACGGACCAGACCTGGTGCGCCGACGCCGGTCACCACCACATGGGCACGGACATGGCTTGCCAACAGATGGTGGCTCAGGGAGCCTCGGGATGATCAAGCACAAATGCAGACGTTACATCTTCGAAGAAAGAGATGTCGTCAAACTAATCTGATCCTAAATTCTAGTGTTGCATGTGCAAGACGAGAGACTATACTGTTTTATCTTGCAAACAAATCAGTTTTCAATTCAATATTTCAATTGTAGTAATGATGATCACATCCTACTGCGTGTGCTATGCTGTGGTGCTGGTGCGGATCGGAATAAGACTATCTATTTAAGTCACAGTTTGTCTAAACAAAATCTGCGTAAGTCACGGTTGCCAGCTGTTCAGGGGAGCTGGAAGAAAATACTATTGGGTGAGAGAACGCGTCCTGCAGCAAAAATCACGTTATTGGTGGCACGATCTGCTGGCCAAGCTAACATTAGGAAATGGTGTCGCTCCATGGGGTGATATTTGGAAGAATCGGGGAAAATAGATTCATGGAATCCTGAGTTTTCGTTGCTAAGTGCTGATAGAACTAAACATAGGTTCCTGGTTTCTCTTACAAAACACTAGTATGATATACGAAGAAAGGCTTAACCCAAACCATAATATATACTAGAACATGAGCAATAGCAAAACAGTGCACATGTTGAAGCTTGCACCAATGTCGGTACCTGCCAATCAAAGTGTGTCCTCCCACTGTCCAAGTACCAAAATGGCATGTCACCACGCATCAGTGAGAGCCAACAATTGTAAGGACACAAGATAGATAAGAAGTAAATGGAGGATTCTTAGATAATGAAAGAGATCACACTTGAATCCCGTCCTTAGCAGGCAAAGATGCATGCACAACGTGGCTCTATAAATCGCAGTGTGCATGCTAGTGTTAGAAAAACCTAGAGCAACTAGTGAGGGCTATTAGTTCTTGCTGATGGATGGCTTAAAATGGAACAGAACTTCGCTGAATTAGCTAGATCGTTATATTCATTTTCCATATATGTTGGCAATAGCATCGCCTCAGTTTTGACCTCTTCATGCATCTTTCTTTTTTGGACTCGGAATGGCTGAAGCTATTCCCTTGCATTAAAGACGGGGATTTTGAATGAGAAAGTAGGGGAAAGAAGAAAAAGAAAGCAGTCGCCAAAAGGTGTTGTCTATACATATATCTTGGAGTTGGCTAGCTACTAGAAGTAGGCTTGGGAGGACCTCTTTACTTATTTATAAATGTGGCCGTATGCATCGTTCTGATGCAGAGGCCAGGGAGTCCCTTTTTTGAAAAAAAAGGCTTAAGAGGAAATGGGAATAAGCTGTTCCGCACATTCAACCATGTAGTGCGTTCCAGGTCTCAAGTTTGAACCTGTGAGCAATATGTTGGTTAATCATTTTACATTGAACACAATAATGTGTTGCCACATTGTAGCTCGGACTCGCTGTTGAGTATCATTATTATTAGAAAATGTAGGATAATGTAGGATATTATTCTATCTTGCCTTGTATTTTAAGTAGATTATGTATTTCTATATATATGCCCACGAGGCTCAAGCAATACATCAACAACTATTACACCAAATCCCTCTCTCCTTTTGACATGGTATCAGTTTCCGGCTTCTAAACCCTAGCTGCCGCTGCTTCCGCACCCGCGTCTCTCACCCGGGGCGGTCGGCCTCCATGACCGCCGCCGGGGAACGCACCGCCCGTACCTAGGATTCATCCTCCGGTCGTGTTGACCGGCTGCCCTAGAGTCTTTTTCCCGAGTCCTTGCTCCGGATTTTTTCGCTCTTTCGCTGGTCGTTTTGATCGGCGTTTATTTTTTTGGTTTTCCGATCTATGCTTGATCAGTTTGCATCGCCCGCCGCCGCTGTTGACCCCCGTGTGCCTCTACTACAACACTGGCGCGACCGGCCGGCCTCTTCACCGACCCGGTGGCCTCGCGCGATAGGCGGCCCCTAACGGCCGTCGTCCGCGCTTCTGCCTGCCCGTCGCCCCGACCCGGCAGCCTTGCGCGACAGGCGGCTCCTCACGGCCGTCGTCCGCGCGTCGGCCCGCTCGTCGATCTACGCCGGCCATCACCGCACAGTCCCCGAGTTCAGCGTGCCCCTCCGCCGATCGAGCAACAGGCTGCCGCTATGTCGCCCCGTCGGGCCGTAGCGCCGCCGCCCCGTGGTTCTCCTCGTGGTTGCACCGATCCGCGCCGCCGTTGCGTCGCCCCTTCAGGCCGTAGTGCCGCGACACGTGATCCCCGCCGCCGCCCCGAGGCTGTTCCCGTGGTTGCACCACCTCGCGCGCTGCCGCTGCATCGCCCCTTCGGGCAGTAGTGCCACGGCTCGCGGTCAACCGTCGCACCAAGGCCGTCCGCTCCAGGCCGTCCCCGAGGCTACACCGACCCTCGCGTTGCCGCTGCGTCGCCCCGTCGGGCCGTAGCGAGCGTGGCACGCGATCCCTGCAACCGCCCCGAGGTCTTCCCTGTCGTCGCCCCGACCTGCTCGCCGCGGTTGTGTTGCCCCTTCGGGCCGTAACGCTGCGGCGCGGTCCATTGCCGTCCGCGCGTGTTTACTTCCACATGCTATGCGCCGTCCCACCTCCCTTGGTGCGGAAACGTCACCGTCCACGCCAGTCTTCGTCACATTGTCGGGTTCATTATCGCCTACTTCGAGCACCGCCGCGCTCCTTCTCTAGCCGCCGTCGCCACCTCCTTGGGCCGCCGTCGCCGCCGCTCTTCTTCCGCGGCTCCACGGCGACTACCTCGACACCGGCGACCCCCGACTCGACACCGACCACGGCGTTCTTCGCACGGCTACCTCGACTATGGCTACACCACCTACGCTCTCGGCTACCTCGACAAACGGCAGAAAGGGCTACCGCCTTGCTTGAGCAACCCCTTCGGTATTCACTCCAGCCATGTCTTCCACGATGCATCGACCATTACGACTGTCGAGGGCGTGTCCATCGGCTTGCCTTCGAATTCTTCTCCAGTCTCATAGTCTGCGTCGCTACCGTTGTGACTGCGGGGGATGTTGAGTATCGTGATTATTAGGAAACGTAGGATAGCGTATGAT
>NC_041382.1:52771160-52783531 GCF_002162155.2 Triticum dicoccoides
AGGGAAAATCCATCCTACCACCCAGTGGTAGTTACCCCACATGTCTCATATACTACCATGTGGCACTATATATACTATTTTATTATTTTAAATATGTTCATATACTATATCTAAGGTATTTCAAAGCAAGTTACATGAAAAAATTGCATAGGAGCCCATAGTTTTTATTATATTTGTAAAATACGTACATATTTGTACGTAAAAATGAGCATACTCAAAGCAATACATCGACAACTATTACACCAAATCCCTCTCTCCCTTCTAACAGATGCAGCCTTTGAGAGGGAGCACTTTTACAGTACCCTGAAGTAAATATGATCCGTCCATTTGTTCTAATCCGATGGCTCAGCGTAATGGGTACTCCAGCGGAAGTGGCAGAGAGTACCTTGAGTTCAAGGGTAATGTTGTAATCTATAGGATAATTAACGGTTTGGGCGCATGGGCTCTGTTGTAACCCTCACTTGAAAACCCTAATTTCGTGAGCTAGTTCGGCCGGCCATGGGGACGGACGGGGCCTCGCCGACAAGCACGACACAGGTGGTGTCCAATTAAACAAGATCACTCGATCTCGTGGTCGCCCGCAGAAGTCATGGCGTTGGAGATGCTGGAGGAGACCACGTGATGGAGATGGTGTCGCCAAGGACCAGCGCCTGCAATGCATCCTCCGCCGCAACCTGCAAGTGCACGATCTGCTGCCAACAGCTCCATCCATCGTGGCCGGTGTGACGCGCAAAGACGAGGAAGCTGGATGTGCGATGGGCAGTCGACGTTGGCACCATGTGCCCTCGATTGGGGATGGCGGCGGCAAGCACTGTGCACTCGATCAATATTAGCAAGAGAAAATGACTGTGAAGATAAACGTCGATGGGGCCTTTACCCTGGGCAACCACCAAGCTGGTTGGGGTTGCGTTTCCCGTGATCACACGGGCGAAGTACTGTTTGCTGCGGCAGGAGCACTAGGACATGTCACGGAAGCACTACATGCGGAAGCACTTGCATTATTGCATGCAATAGCACTGGCTGAAGCTCATGGCATGGGGTGAGTCGTCTTTGAAACGGACTGCTTGGGCCTGTCCAGCGCCATCACCACCGATGCTTTCGACCGTTCAAGCCTGGGCGGCATTTTCAGGGAGGCGAGATTTCTTCTTCAGTTCGGCTTTATCCAGTGGAGCATAGCACACTGCCCACGCTCTTGTAATGTCCCAGCACACGAGCTGGCCTCGATGGGTAGGCAAGGCATGTATGGGAGCCAATATGTCTGGCTCTTGAACCTCCCTCCCAATGTAACCGATGCAGTGACCACCGACTTGGTCGGTCCGTCGTAATTCATGGAATGCAAGGTGTTCCAATTCAAAAAAGAGAAAAGGATGAAATTACCCCTTTGAACCAACGGTTAGATCTGACTGGTACTCCATCTACGGGAAAGGAGTACCCAGGTACTGTAAAAAACCTCTTTGAGAGTGCATGAATGGTGATTCTTGGGAGATTTGACTAGCTTGCCGGCTTCTATGGAACGGTAACATATATGAATATACATATCTTTTCATTGGATCTTTGTGGTGCTCGGATCCATCTCATGGTGGGCCGAGGTTTTGATATGTGTGGGTCACGGATGTAGACCAGACGTGCATGTCATGCACATGATGTTTTCTTAGGTTCGCAGATGCACATGTTTGTTAATCTTACTGATATCAATAGGGATTTCTGCAAACTGGATACCCATATACTTCTGGTATGCAAGATCTGTTGTGTTTGGTGATTGATTAAGCATGCATACTGCTGGGTAACATCCCCTTGAACTATTTAAGAAGCTCATGTATATAATTAAAACTTTGGGTACAAGGAAGTCGTCCATGTTCCTCCACTACTTGTGACGGGAATCATAATTCCATCGACCATTTTTTTCTGTATCTGAATCAAAATAGCATGCTTCTATTGTTGTAGATACCATCGTGAAATTCAGATGTGTCTTTCTCAACTTTACGCAATTAGTAAGTTGCTTACATTAAGCATAGCTCTAGATGTATTTAATGACTTTAACCTCTGCAATACATTTGATGACAGCAAAATATGTTAGTGGTTGGTAATTTGCAATGCACTAGGATGGATATTAATTGCTAGACAAGGCAATCCCAGTTTCAATGTATAAAACATCAAACAACGACCAAACAAGAAGCTCTAGTAGATTATTTTATGGTAGAATTTTTTTCTAGACAAGTTCCATTCATGTGCACCACTCTCTTCCGTACCAGTATATATAATTAAGTCCATCATAAATATAAGAGTGACGCACATGGATGGACTTGGTTGTATTTTTAAATTATTGTTATGACATCCTAGTTGCGCGCTACGCTAGTCAACAATGCAAGGTGTTGTTGGCCATGGTGCACCTTGGTCCTCAACAAAGTTTGGTACAACATCACTGTGGGCGCTGACGCCAACCATGTCTTTAAAGTACAACACATGGCTTGAAGCCTGTCAAAGCATGTCCTCCCATTGATCCGATTGATACTCCAACTCTCCAAGACCTTTTACAGTGCATCTAGTCGATATGGGCCATCCATTTTCAGTGAACGAACGAACCAGATTAACCAATACTACAACACAGTTCAGGTAGTATATGAAGGCAACAGGGGCCTTTTGGGCAGCTGTTAAAACTCTCACAGCCATGTGTGCGGAGTGGGAGACTTTGCAAGCTACAGCTCGTATCTCATGCGGTGTTGCTGAGTGCCGGCCGGTGGGTAGCGGGCGATCCATCTACATAGTGCAGTAGCGCTAGGTGAGGTTGCATGGGGAGGTCAATCGATCTGTCCGTCGTCACGTCGTCATGGGCAATCGACATTTCCTTCCCTTTCACCTTGCTCGCTCCATCTTTCGCTCATTATCATCCCACGAACGAAGCATAATATTGTACGTAGTGTTGATGTATCTTTACGGTAGATAAATCGGTTAGTTATTTGCACGTCACATTGTTCATCGTATCTTTTCACAGCTGGTTTTGTTCGTTTGTTCTTGGTTGGAGTCCGTCTTGGCATTCGCACGACAGTGGCAGGATGATGTGACACGATAAACCGTCGTACTATCACTTATGAGATCAAATCTATTCAGAGACAACGCTGACACGGCGGCCCGCACCAGGCACCGCCTCTTTCTGACCTAGTCGCGCAGCAACGCCTCACCGGATGGTGGCGGTGCAACACGAGGACTTGCGGCAGCGGGCCTGGAGATGCTAGCGAGAGGGCAAACACGACAATGCAGCGGGACGGCAAATGCTCGGTCGGGCTACTTTGATTCATGTTTATTTTCATGACGCAAAAGGACAAATCTACAGCTCTAACCGAACCAGAGTCCCGCATTTTCCTAATATTACAAAATTACCAAACTGTCCTAGAGAGGAAAAATCAGGGATCAATAATGACCATCGGATCAGCTATATACTACCCACTATTTCCGGTAGTACGATGTACCGTAAAAAGTCTCAAAAATAACATGCCATCATGTATCGGTGAGAATCATTAATTGTTAGGACACAAGATAGATAAGAAGTAAATGGAGGATTTTTTTAGGTAATGAAAGAGATCGCACTCTCATCCTTAGGACACACAGATGCATGCATGATGCGGGTCTATAAATTGCAACGTGCATGCTAGTGTTGGAAAACCTAGAGCAACTCGCAAGGGCTTTCATGGCTTGAAACTGAATCCAAACTTCGCTCGACTTGGCTAGATCATCTTTTTAACTTTCCATATATGTTGCAATAGAATCACCGCAATGTTGACATCTCCATATATCTTTCTTTTACCTCAAATGGCATGAGCTATGACTTTGTATTAAATATGGGGGATTTACATGAGAAAGCTGGAGAAGAAGACAAAGAAAGCAGTCGCCACAAGGCGCTGTCTATACATATCTCGGATGGCTAGCTAGGTTTGGGAGGCAAGGGGAAACTACGACAAGCAACACTCCGTGGTTCAGTTGTTCTGCACATTCAACCATGTAGTCCTATCTATCATATTCGTACCTGCGAGCAATATGCCAGTCAAGCTTTTTACATGAACCTTGAGAAGTAGGTGGAGCAGCGGATGGAAGAATATTGTTGAGAATTAGCACACAAATACATTTATGGTTAACTGGAAGCTGTAGTGGAAACAAAATAATCCCAGCATTACATCATGTACTAACTCAAGAATCGTTACTTAGCACCGAAGAAAACATATGCATCATCATATATAGAGATAAAACTAGTTACTCAATAGACAAGACACTCCTCCGCCATGTGTCTTGTGGTAGGAGTAACTTTTGGATAGTGGCATGCATCAACCAGAGACACCAGAGTTTTACGTGCAAAACCCCCCAAATTGAGGGGAAAAACCACGGGCCGAAGCCATCCAAATCCTCTTCCACTATTATCAAATATGGGATACAACAAGTTCTTCTCTAGATAGCACTAGAGGCTCTCATACATCAAGATTTCCGAATCTTTGGTGAACACAACAAGATTTTGGGATAAAGAGCTACGGATTAGAACAATCTCATCAAAAATGATGGAACCAGAGCTTGAAAGAGATAAGGTAGTGGATCTGGATCATCACAACCTTGGGGAGGAGCTCCTTTTACTTCTTCCTTCAATCTTTCTCCTTTTCCCTTTCTCTCTTGGTTTTCTTTCTTCTTCCTTGAAGGGGCCAAATTCACGGTTCTGACCCTTATGCAAAAGTTTAGCACGATTTGACCTCGTTTGTAATTTTTTTTTTGAATCTGACCCTTTTTCTACCGCCGTAGACGATGACGGTAGGATATAACGAGCTACCGCCATGGTCAATGGCGGTAGGCTACTGGTCAACACGATCATATGGCAACGATTTGGCAAGGGTGTGGCGGTAGCACCTGACCCGACTTTGATATAATATAGGCAGTGCGTTGCCACAAAAAACTGGAGCAATGTGATGGCGTAGTGGCTACAGCGGCAGCTCAAAAACTATTGATTTTGTGTTCGATTCCGGGCAAAGCCAAATTTTTTGTTAATATTTTTACTCAACAAAAAGGAAAAAAATAGTCTAATTATTAACAACATTATTATATGTACAAAATAGGGTCAAATCTGTACCTAAAATTTTGGTTAAAAAATACAGGTATTTGCAGATCGTGCTAAGGAAAAAACAGGAGCGCTAATTTTCAAGACATAACACTAATCCACTTTAGCAGAAACTCATTCCTTTATATTTGCACATCGTCATATTTTTTCCGTCAATTACATAGTATTTATGTGCGGGTTTGTTCAGATTTTGGGCAAACTTCTATGCACGTATAGTTATTTGATCTCCTTTTTATTTTGCTATATCAAGAACAACTGTACTTTTAAGATGTTTCAATGATTTAGGTCAGCCCAAATTATGTATTACTTTAAATAATCATAATGGATGGAGCACCATTTTAAGAGAGTACAAATGATTATTTTGTTCTATGGCGTATACACGCATTCATGTTTTAGTTTCCATTTATATTTTCATGTTATGTTTTTTTTCAGCCTTGGCAGTAGTATGGATAACTCGAAGAATAAGACCTATTTTACTTTGCGCTTTTGGTCATTGTGGGCATTATGCAACCGCTCTGTTGAAAATATGAGAACCAAGCATGCCCTTTCTAATTTGTTCAAAAAAGATAACAACATGGTTTATTTTGCTCCTCTTTCTTTCTTAAATCTGCATGTTCCCCATTTTTTGGATAACGAATCACACTAATTGCAATCTTTTATCATCAACATCCATAAGGGCTTGACTTGTGATTTTCTTCTCACTTCTATATGTAGCTGAGGATCTGCGAGTAGAAATCCAAGGTAACACCTTCCCACCCTCCCCGCCCTCCTCCCCCTCACCTCGCCGCCGCCTGAGGAGCCCGCCGGCGAAGCCCGGTCAGGCTCCAGGGAGGGTGGCGGCGGGGCATCTCCCTGCGATGCGCCGGGACGGATCTGGCGCGACGGATCCTAGCGAGCGCGCGGGCGTGGCTCCGGCGCTGGCTTGCGCGCGGGTGCGCGGGAGGGCTGGCCCGCCGAGGATCTAGCGGGCGGGGTGAGCTGCGGCTCAGCGGAGCACGCATGAGGCCCGGGTGCTGGCGTCGGCTGCGGGCGGCAGATGGGTCTCCGGGCGGCGGCCTCGGCCCGGGCTCCGGCGTGGCCTGGGCATGGACGGCGTGCGTTCGCACGGCGGCGCTCGGCTCCTGGATGTGCGTGTGGGGAGCGGATCGACGGCTGGGCGTGGCCGCGGCTGGCGCGCGGCGGGCGCAGTCACCGGCTGGGCGTTGCGGCTGGCTGCTTTGGAGCGCGAGGTGCGCTGCATGTGGAGATGCTGCTCGTCTGCTCTTGGTGGCTGCGGTGGTGGTGGTCGCGGTGGTGCTGCGGTGGTGGACGGCGGCTACGGCCAGGGGGGCGGTGCGTGTCTGCTCATGGTGGATCGTGGGATCCCGTGGCAGATTGAGGTCGGCCTCGGCAGGTGGTGGTTGATGGGCGGCGGTCGGTGGCTGTAGGTGGTCATCTCCGGAGAAATCCTTGCTCCGGTCTTCTTCGGAGCCGGTGACGGCGGCGCCCGCGGGTGCCGCGATCTTTCTTGGAAGCGTCATCGTGGAGGTGCTCCTGCTTCTCCCCACGGCTTTGGCTCCAGAGGGAAACCTCAGATCCGCTGGATCGGGCGATGGAGGCGTCTTCGCGTCTTTCTCCTCCTTGGGGGCATCGTCTCGGAGCCGGCAACGACTGGGAGGCTGGTGGATGGCGGCATCTTCGCCGCGTGGGTTGCGGCATCTTCGCCACGTGGTTTGCTAAGGCGGCCTTTTCGGGGGCGCTGATTTCTGTTTGGCAACGATGATGGCGTCGAGAGGAACTCTGGTCGCGGCTCGGGCTTCGGTAGTCGGATCTTCCCGGCATGTCCAGGTGCTCTTTAGGGCACGGTCGGCGCAAGTCCTGCATATTTCCCTTGTGATGATCGTCGTCAGAGTCGGAGCTGTCGGTTGTTTGCGCGACATGTGCCGTCATGGTTTCTGTGTAGCTGTTTGCGGGTTGGCTTTGACGAGGAAGGTCTACGGTGAAGTCGGAGTCGCCCGTTCGGAGGTAGCCGGTGATGACGATGACGCTTGCGACTGCTCGGCGGATGTCCTTTTCTCTTTGTAGCTCTGTGATCTCGTGTCGGTGGCCAGGTTGGCCGGTGGTAACCATTTTATATGGGTTGGATTGTATCGGTTTTAGCCCGGTTTTCCGTCAATTAACCGGGCAATTCTCACTCCTTCTTAATTAATGAAAATGGCAAGTCTTTTGCCTTGTTTCAAATATATATATATATATATATATATATATATATATATATATAGGGAAAATAGTTACTACCATCGGTGGTAGTTACCTCCGTCCTGCGTGCCATCCGATTGCATTGTGATCCGTGCAATTCTTAGCGGGTCATGGAAAGGGAATGAGTGGATTTCTCGTGCCCGCTTCGTGGGTTAGTTAAGCTAGCTCCCGATTTTCTTGCTTCCGCTGAGCGTTTCTTTCCTCGCTACTTATTTGGATCAGGACGCCGGGACCATCCCACGAGAAAAGGATTGGATCTGGCATACAGAACCAAAACAAGCTCGTCTATCTCAACTACCAAATCAAAAAGTGCACCTGCTAGCAGAAAGGTATGGCTCAGCAATTGATTTACACACATGCATGATTCTTTCATTTACATCTGTGCATGCATCCTGATGCTAATTGACTTCTTTTTCATGCAAGCTTCCGTGTTGGGAAGACAACTCGGTAGGCTATTGCCGCCGCCACCGCCGCCGTCGTGTACCACCTGCTACTGCTGCTACCATCGACAACATCTGCAAGCTGCAACATCCTACATGACCTCAATTCCCTTCAGTGACCAACCCAGGAGATTTTTGTACGGTGACGGCAAGGACACACGAGCGCACATGGCCGATGGGTGGCTGCTCTATTGTGGTAGTAGAAACAACCTGCACGGCCTGGCGGCCGCAGTGGCAAACACGGGAGTACGGCCGACAAGCGACTGGCTGACTGCTCTAGCATGGCGGCGTCGAAGTCGCACCGGCCACGCGGCCGTCTCCGTGATCCATTGAAGAGCCTGGGAGAACATCACGCACTGAAGCCTCTCCATGCAAATCCTCCTTTTCATGTTGAGCCGATCAAGATCGTATATGACCGAGCAGCGATAGCAAGACTTGTATTCGAGTGAGATGAACAGTGTTTTTTGTATGATGAGATGAGTAGTTTTCGGTGGTCAACGTTGCCCCTTCATGTGATGCATGGCTGACATCACGTATGCATGCATGATGCACCTACTGGACCGTGAAATCAATACCAGATGCATTATTAGCAGTATATAAATAGACAGATATTAACATGTACTCCACTTCATTCTGGCCGGGCGGATACATACTCTTCTGTGCTATTATAGATACACTTCAAATTTAGTTTTTTAATACCATATACTCCATACTTTATACTTGACCTTTTTTTCTGAATGCAACATACTCCATACTTAATTTTTTGTTTTGAAATATACTACATACTCCATACTTCCTCATATGGAACACATACATACTCCTTAGAGTATAGACATGTACACTATGGCTTTGAAGATACCATCATGTAATATGTATCCTCGTTGACGCTGAACATATACTATCCGCTACTTCATACTAAGTTTCAATTAAAAGTATATATATATATATACTCCCTACTAAATATGACAATTCGAAGTATATATACTCCGGAAGCCATACTACATACTGACATACTCTATACTACTTTTTTTATTCTACATAGTGTATAAACTCCATACCATATTCCATCTCAGATTATTCTACATACTCTGTATGCCTAGAAACAAAAGTTCATATATACTATATGCTCAATCAATAATATACAGTACTATTTTCTAGTAATACCAAGCATCATCCCCCCACACAAAAAAACAAGTACCGTATACGGCTATTTCCAAATTATATACAATATACTTTACGTTATTTCTTGCACAAGGTATATATAGCTGAACTGTTCAATGAAATGTCGATGTAGCATACGCCACCGTTTTCAGTTAAGTGTTGAGTTGCAGCTGGATAGTTTGTGACAGTACTTTTTACGCTGATTGATCGATCAGTTAACAATCGGTTGCACACTCACACTATTGGACATTTGCAGTGCACACTTCCATATCCACATACGGATGGGTGCAAGGTGATCGCAACTAGCCCGTCGCTAGCTCTCACCTCTGCAGGAGTAAGTGTCGGTTACCATACATACGCTATGTTGTGAAAGAGATCTTTAGATGGTACTAGCAGGAAAAAAAAAATCAGATCGTCCGTTTGAAAGGTAAAGAAGCAGAGCGCCTGACATGGGATCAGAAATTGGGTCCTAGGCTCAACATAGGTGAATGTAATAGAATTTTCCATTATTTTATATTTCCAAAATCTGATTTCTTGAAAATAGCCAAAAAAATCTGTAGGGAGGAGAGGTATAGGTATCTCTAGCGACGGTGGCCTCTCCTCACCGATAAGCGCCCGCCACCCGTCCTGGACCTCCCTCACGACCAAATCTACGCCCACCCTGGCCCGGGCCTCCACTAATCTGCTTATTTATTTTTTCTAATTCTTCAGAGAAATATCATTACCATTATTATTTGTATGCATTACCTGGTTAGCATTTCCAATGGTGTAATTAATATCCATGCATCATGTCACCATGCGCTAAGAGAAGAAAATGTTCCCTTTTTCTTTCTTCTTTTTACCATACTAGAAACTAGAAATTCATCTGGAACACTTATGTTAACAAAATTATTTGGAGTAGCACTATCATATGCGTGAGCTATATTCATATAGCAAAAATATATGTGTGCACTTAGGGCATCTCCAGCCACGCCACCAGGAAGGCCTCCCCAGACGTTTTTTTTTGCGCCGGCGCAGAAAAAACGGCCCAGTCGCGCCCCAGGAGCCCGATTTTCGCCGGTCTGGGCAGAAAACAGCGCCGGCGGATCCAGGCCGAACCCGGCGCGCTGGGGGGCACCGGGGCGAACTGTTTTGGCGCGAAAAAGCCGCGGGCCAGCCGCGTCAGGGACACGGCGGCTCGTCTTCCCCCCAACTGCCTCGGTTCCCGCGGGGAATCAATGGCAAGGCTGCCGCCGGTCAGCCTTGCCATTGATTCCTCACGGGCGGCGCGTCTCGGGACGGCGCGCCGACGCCTCCCCTCCCTCGCGCGGAGCGGCTATAAAAGCCGGCGGTTCTCGCCGGTGCCCACACCAGACTCGCCCCTCGCCGCCGCCCATCCCCTCTCTTTCCGTCTCCGTCTTCCTCTCCCGAGCGCCACCGGTAGCCCCTCTCTCTCCCTCTCTACCACCGCCGAGCCCGTCGCCATGGCAGAGCGCTTCCCCAGAGACGAGGCGGCGGCCAACGGCTTCGGCCGGCGTTCGCTCCGCGAACAGGAGTCCTGGCTCCTGTTCCAGGCGAACATCCCGGCGCCGCCGGACATGCGCGTCGGGCCGACGTGGTGGCGGCTCAGCGACGGGGGAGTGCTCGTTCCCCCGTTACCCGACGCCGTGGCGAAGCCCACGTACTTCGCCGAGGAGGTCGAGGTCGCGCGCGCCTCCCTAACCGACGGCCAGCATTCCCTCCCCCAGTACGCCGCCGACAATCACGCGGCTTGGGCGGCATACTTCCAGCGCCGCCAGCAGCAGCGCCTGGCCTCCACCAACGACGCGCCGGTGGTCGGCGGCGTGAAGAACAGCGTGGGACGCCACCTGTGGTGGGGCGTCCCGGGCCGCACGCTGGAGGGCGTGCTGACGCACCTCGACGGCGGCAACAACCCGCCGTTGACCTATCCTGCGACGGGGGACCGCCCCGTCGCAACACCGACGCGCATGGGCGCCAAGGAGGTTCGACTCCTCCTCGTCTTCCTCCTCTCACTCATCTTCCCACTCCTCCGGTTCTCCGGCGCTTCTCGGTGTCAAGGCCGAGCCCGAGGCGGAGACGCCAATCGGTCGGCGCAGTCGCAGCGTCAGCATCGTCATCAACGAGGGCGGCCGGCGCGCCCCCTCCTCGTCGGCTCCTCCGTGCTTCGTCAAGCCGAAGATGGAGCCGGGGCTGGCACCGGTGAAGACGGAGCCGGGGCTGGCGCTGGTGGAGGCGGAGTTCGACGACGACGACGCGGTCCTAGAATGGGCGCGCCAGGACTCCATTGCGATGGAGAAGGCGCGCCGGGAGAAGGAGAAGGAACGCCAGCGCGCCGCCCTGCACCGCTTCGAGGAGCGCCGACGCGGCCGCGTTGAAGACGGGGTCGTCGTCTTATGCGACAGCGACGACGACGACGCGCCGCCGCCAGTCTGCCATGGTGACGCCGGGCAGGGGTCCAGCAGGGGCGCCCGCATCAAGGAGGAGAAGGCCGACGACGACGATGGCGGCGACGGCGGCGACGACTTCAGCCCTTTTTTTTAGATTAGGTTAATGTAATGAAAATGCGCGAATTTCACCGAAATTTGCCATGTTTGGCCGAAATTTAACTAGTTTTTATCATAACTTCGCCGAACGGTCCTTCTTTTTTTAAATACGCGCCTGGGGGCGGCCCTTGGGGCCGACGGCTGGAGACCGACTCGCTCCAGGACCATTTTTTTCTCCGGTGCACCCCCAGGCGGCGCTTTTAGACGCCCCCTGGGGGCCAATGGCTAGAGATGCCCTTACCACTTTAATCCACATCTAACATTACGAACCATCCAGTTACACGTAAGTCAAAAAGTGGTTTTGAAAATAATTCACATCTAACATTTAATTAGACTATTTTTTCAGTTTTATTGAGCAAAAAAATAAACAAAAAAAGTTCCGGCTTTGACAGGATTCGAACACAATATCAACTGTCGCAAAAATACCCTCTCATGCCGCTACACCATCAGAACGCTCTATGTTTGTACAGGAAAGCACGCTATATATGTGACATGTTTGCCACACCATTACTTTGACCACAAACCTACTGTCATTGACCATGGCGGTAGCCCATTATATCCTAAAAAGATTCACAAACAGGGTCAAATCATGCTAAACTTTCGTATAAGGATCAAAACAGTAAATTTGGCCCCTTGAAGGACGAACTATTTTTTATCACACATGTTGGTGGCTGCTGGATAAAGGGTAAATCATCCCCATCCACTCACGTATAAAATTTAAAATGACCCTAGGTCACAACCCTAACGAGTAGCTGATTTTTGCACCTCTTTGGGCTGCCTAAAAGGCTTCAAATAGTTATCTCCTCACAACCCACATGAGGAGGATATCTCGGCGATGCGCAAATGCGGGCTTTCAGACTTTTACCGGAGTTACATTCACGTGGGACTCCTAGCCAC
>NC_041382.1:52784153-52931861 GCF_002162155.2 Triticum dicoccoides
CTCAAGGTTCTAGTCCATAAATTTTAGTCCATATGTGTAGACTAGTAGATGTGCACGTGTTGAGAAAATTAATCATAACAATGCGATGATTCAGACAATGTAATGATACACATATAGTTAATCCACGTTGCTAATTACAGATAGAGGAGAAGGTGTTGTATTTGAACCTGAATTGCTACTGAGATATATATGGCTTGGATTTAGCTCTATGGACCCCGATAAAAGATAGATAGTGCAATTCTATCTCATCACAAGCACCTTCTCTTTCACCATGTCAGATCACACAACTCTATTTCTTCAAAACCCATAGTAAGACGTATAGAACAAAGGTCTTCAAGATAGAGCAAACAAAGGCCTTAAAGTTGCAAGAAAAACCTCTATAACACATAGGCAACTCTGGTTCTTCAAAAGTGCCAAGCTTCTATGGTTACAATTGAGAGCGACTATTTCAGGCTCGAAAAGATTTTTTCTTCAGTCAGTTTTTCCTCCGCCTTCCCATATTACGATCCAACGGTCTGTAACCTTCTACCTCCAGGCACACGAACGCCCGCACTGCAGCCTCGCCGCCCTGGTCTGCCCAAGTTGCCGTTGCTGCCACCGGTCATCCCTCTAACCCACCTCCACCCAAACCCCACAACCCGTTGCATGTCCTCCGCTGACGACGCCGGGACAAGTTGTGTCGTCCCTGCCTCCATCTAGGTCCTAGATCTTCATCTTGGAGACTGCCACCACAAGTAGTGTCGTCCCTGCCTCCGTCCAGGTCCCAGCTCAGCATCTTGGAGACGTTGTGGCAGGCAGTGTCGCCTCCATCTCAGCCTTAGCTCCGTCTTACCTACTTCTCAGGCACATGTTGACTGACGCGGCTCAAAATTCCAGTCACCTAAAAGCAGCCAGTAGGCATTTGGACTTCACTTTTATAAGAGAGAGAATTAGGAGTACATATCGACTCATCGTTACTCTCGATGGTGAGCATGTTATTGACTGTGAACCCATATTAGGCTATTTACACAGAGGAATGAAAAAAATCACGGAAAACCGAACTATTATACAATACTTACCTTATCTAACAAATATATAGAAATTGTAGAAAGGGATAGGATAGTTATTTTTCCAAGAGACTTGTTTAAATTCCGTAACTTAAAAAACAAAAAAGGGTGGTCAACATTTTGGTGCAGACTTCACTATCCTGACTGATTCCGTTATAGCAACATGATATTCCAAATTTTATCATGATCTCACATATGAGCTCAAAAATTAAAATAATCTACTCACATATCCTAGCTCTAGGTAATACTAAGAGCCCGTTCGGATCTCCTCCACGATCCAACTTCTCGAGAAGCTGGCGAGAAGCCAGTCGAACGACCCGGCTCCTGGAATCTGACTCGGCGAGAAGTGCAATTTCTGGAAGCAGCCCCGCCCCAGCTCCTAGATTCTGGAGAAGCGGGAGTTGCTGGATATTACATTCCATGCCATCCTGAAGTGCTACAGCCCACCCAGCGAACCGTTTTCCTATCGCTAATGCCCCATCGAATCGTTTTTCTCTCGCTACAGTGTACCAAGTCGCTGCCGAACGCTCGCTGGCTCCAGTGAGAAGCGGGCTAGCACTAGCTCGCGCGAGAAGCTGGCTTTCGGAGAAGCCAGCGGACTTCCGAACGAGCCCTAATGTTACATTTTTTATCCTACCAAAATTACATAAACCCTTCCTTTCTAAAAAGATTTAACATCAGGACATGCGTGCGGTCCCCTTTTAAGATATTAATGTAAATCAATTGATTAACCAGCAATACTCCTATTCTTGGAAATTATAGAAATTATAGAAGTTTATTGGATTTCGGAATTGATTTATCCAGCAAAATTAAGATCAGTTCCAAATATATAATTCAACCAAAACATGATTTCACCAGAACCATAGTAATTATTAGAACAGAAGTTCCTATCCAATCTATCACCCCTATACATACCACAAACTTCATTCAAAATAGATACTGCCGAGTGCCAACTCAAAACCATCCAATACTCCTAGTCTTATACAGACTGCACACACTCGTAAACCAAACCCTCATTAAAACAATACATCAACCAGCTATACACCCAAATGTATGTACATATATTTGTACCAGCAATCTGTTGCTAGGTGGTACATATATTTTGGTCCAGTAATGCTCAAGACAGATCAGTGATTGCCCCCATCCTGAAGGAAGTGAACCAACTAAGTAGAGTTTATTCTAGTTTTCAAAATTTAGGCTTGTGCACAGACCAGCTAATGTTGCTGCTCAACTGTGTGCAAAAAATGCTTCTCCTGAGCGGCAAAGGTGTGCTTGGATAAATATGAATCATGGCTTCATTTTCAGCCTTCAGCTTGACAATAACTCTACTTGTTCAGTCCGGAAAAAGCTCCCGATTCCCCCAAAAAAGTGCACGTGCATGAAACAAGGATCTAGCAAAAAAAAACACTTAAATACAGTCAAATTCTGAAAATAAAGGAATAAAAGTATGCAGAAGGAGCAACACATCTCTGTTTATAAGAAGTACACAAACCACATATTTCATATTCAGGAAAGGAAACCAAGATATAACCAAGAAAAAGAAAACATAGGATCCATAAACGTAAGATTCTGTAAATTGATGAGGCAGCACTAACCTCATCAAAACTTTTCCCATCATGAATAGCCCGTTCGTGTCTCTCTTCATTGAGCCGTTTAAAGAGTTGTTCTTCTATATGATCGCTAAGCATGGCCCTTGGCAGATCTTTAGCCCCAAGAACAGAATTTTGTGGCAAAGGCATACGTAAGCCATGCTCGATCTCCCAAACACAGCACTTAGGGCAAGTTTAATCTGCTTCTTTGGAATCACCCCATTTGAAATTTAAAAGGGCACAAATCAGACGCTGCCAACGTTCATATTTGTCACACATTAGACAACGTAGATTCAAGTATGAAGTTTATCCTTAGGAAATTGATTACCTTCCACCTGAATTGTGAACTGTGAGTCTCATTGTAACACAGGATACAGAAATTGTGACAAGTCTCAGTAGGAGTAGCAGTATAGTATGCATTTCATTTTATCCAAGCAACACAAGGAGAACAATAAATTGGTGGAGGCTAAAAAAGAGGTTCTCTACTTTGCAAAGCAAGCATTATACAAATATATACAGCAAAGCAGCAGCAGCAGCAGGCCAGCAGCAACAAGCACCCAGTGACAAGCCAACAAGCACGCAGCATCAAGCACAGACAGCACACACACGTAGCCGGCAAGGCGGGAGGACGGAGGCATGGCCAGGCCGGACTTGGCTGAGTCCCCGTGCAAGATAACAAAGTGAGGCCCTTTGCCGGTTCAAGTGCCAATTAGACCTTATATTTGTCCTAAAATTTCTTCAATGACTTCCTTTTGAGAATTTATAAACTCACGTGTTAATCTTCTCTTTCTTTGGTTTTTCATGTTACAAATACTTTTGGGATGACATCTTAAAACACAAAGGCATGAAACTTGAAAAATCAAACCTGGAGGAGGGAGAGCGACCATGGCACAACACCACATAGGCGTGAAAGAAATCCAGCAACGATCTCTTGCCGATGGAGTAGTACTGCTATACAGGTCTTCTCTGAAATTAGTAGTGCTGATTACTGACCCTGATTGATGTAACATGTATTGACCTTGATTGCCGGAATTAGTAGATAATGGAGTAGAGTAACCTTCTCTTGCTCTCTCAAGTGGAGCATAGGGAGAATTAGTACAGCCCAAAAAGAAGTAAAGCACAAATTAGATCAGATACAAAGCAAAGCAACCTGCTCCGCTTATAGAGGAGGATCTTTTACTGACCAATGCAAATTAGAGAGTGAATCATAGGTATCAATGAATCACTGATGGCTCGGTGATTGCTCGCACCGGCTGCACATGCCCAGGCCAGGGCCTAACCGAAGGAGAGCAGTTACCTTGCCGGCGACGGTGCGGATTTCAAACCGGCAGGGGGAAGAGGGATCAGCGCCGCCGCGCCGCGGGCTTGCGCGCGGCCTCGTTCCCTCTCCGGCCGCCACACATGCGCCCACTTCGTCCTTTGGGAGGAGACCGGTGCGGCCGGAGAGGCGAGGGGGAGCGGGCGCCGCCGCACCGCGGGCTTGCGCGCGGCCTCCATGGCCGACCGGAAAGAGCGCGACCACGCCTCCCCTTGCCTCCCGGCGGTGGCCGCACTCCTTCTCAGCTCCGGCTTCCAGTGCACGCCGCTCCGGGCTGCTCTGGCGAAGAGCGCGCCGATGAGGGCGTTGTGCGGGCGGCGGGGAGAGTGCCCGGGAGGGTGCCGCGGGGCAGTTCGGCTGAGGATTGGGGTAGCGTCATTGTGGGAGAAGGAAGGAGGTGGCGCTGTTTTCCTAGATCTGGGGAGAGAAAGAAGGATCGCGGAGGCAGAATCGGCCCGAAAATTAGGGAGCTGCTAGCGGAATCAAGGGTGCGATGCGATTGTTTCCTTTTTGCGGGCGTGGGAACGGCAGAGTTTTTGTTCGCCCTGTTCTCTTCTTTAACAGTCTCTATTTTGAATGAAGCAGTTGATAGTCTCGTTTTTAGGTTTTTTTCGTTCTATTTTCTATGGTTTTTTGGTACCTTGTCCCACCTCACACTGAGCCGTCACGAACCGAAAAAACCGCGTACCGAAGCCCCCACCCGCCCCACGCACTTCAGGGCCTAACCTTCGATTGCACCCAAGACAATCCAGCGAAAAAAACCTACGAAAATTAACCAGTGAAAAAAATCTAATGGAGGAGTTGGTAGTCCAGTACGGTTTATTTTCAACACTTTCCTAATGACAAAAGATCACGGATCTAACTTTCCTACCTTAGCCAAATCAACGAATCTCTCTCATTAATGCAATTTTCTTTAGGAAACAAATAATAGATTCTTTCCTACCTTAGTCAAATCAACGGATCTCTCTCATTAATGCAATCTACTTTAGGAAACAAATAATAGATTCTTTCCTACCTTAACCAAATCAACGGATCTCTCCATTAATGCAATTTGCTTTATCAAACAAATAATAGATTCTTTCCTAACTTAACCAAATCAACGGATCTCTCTCATTAATGCAATTTGCTTTAGGAAACAAATAATAGATTTTCAGGAAACAAATAATCTTTAATCTCTAATTTCTATCTCTAATCTCTAATTCTCTAATAATAATAATAATAATAATAATACCTAAAAGAAACGCAGCGTTCCGTTTTCCGTCTTACTTCGTCGAGCCTCCCTCCCGTGCGCTGTTGGTTTTCCCTGCGCACGTTTCACCCCAAACGTGATTCGTTTTTCTTAATTATGTGGTCCCACCCCCATGCGATCCGGCGAAAGAACTAGCAAAACCGTCATAACCACGCACGCAAGCAACAAAAAATTCACGCAAGCCGTGTCTCCTCCCTGTTCAAACCCTAGCCGCCCCTTCCCAGTTGACGCCGCTAGCGACTAGCGCGTAGCACAGGCACCAGTGCGACCCTTCCGCGGTCCCCCTTTACCTCGCAATGAAACAGCTCGTCGGCATCGACAACGAGCCGGTGCGTTCGGTGTTGATTCCTGTGGATGGGTCAAGCAGGACAGGGGCGGTGGATCCAGGACATAGCCATGAAGTCTGCTTCGATGCGCGCCCAGTATTGTCTCAAGTGCATGGGTCGATCCTGGACGGCGGGCGATGGATCAAGGACGTACATAGCATCTTTCACCTACGCAAACGGCTGACTACTCAACCTCCTCTCGGCGGTGGCAGCGGCCAGGTCTGGTTAGCTACCATTTATCTTTAATATATGCCATGAAAGGCGATCAAGAGGAGCAATCATAAGCAGCGAGGTGTTCCAGGGCTACGAGTGCCGGTACTGCGACTCTGCGTCTGCGAGGTCTTCGCCAAGATCGCCACCCTCTCTTCTTGTGCCTATATCTTTCAATGCAAGACTACACGAGGACTATGGTCTATGGAATATCAAGCTCCTTCAAATAATCTGCACCAGTTCTTCTGGAGAATAATGTGTATGCATGGTCTACAATGGAGTTTACAAGATAGATTCACTTACTCAAAGATTCAGCCTAGCATTTTCCATAAGGATTATGTATGTTATACCAACTCTCAGTAATCTCTACTACTAATGTCTTAGTTGGTAGTCTCGCCTCACTCCACCTCATCCCACCACTCCTATCTTTCGCCCACCTTTGACATCATCACATCACATCATTGGGTTGGCCCATTAACGTGTATGTGAACGCAATCCTGCCATCGCCTGCCCTCCTCGCGATAATCCCGATGTCCTCGCGCTGCCGTCCTCTTCTCCCTGATCTCCTCTACCAGTGTGCCTTCCTTGCGATCCTCCCGACGTGTCCTCGCGTCGCCGTCCTCTTCTCCCCAAACTCCTCTACCAGGGGGACTCCTCTATGACCCAGGCGGAGCGAACATTGTATGCAGGTTTTTTTGGCTTTCACTGGTTCGTTCTCTACCCCTCCTCCATGACTCCCTCGCCATCGATTTTTTTCGACGTCTAAATGCAATCCCTCCGTGGGGAAGTATGGTGTGAAGGAGAGAGGCCGCGATGGCGAAGGTGAGGTGGGCGTCATCCCGTTTTAAAGGAGAGGGCTCCAGCGAGAAATGTCTCACTACGGCGAAAACCGAGCGGAAGGGGAGGGTCCGACAGGAAAACATAAGGGTGTGTCATGGGGTGGAGTTTTTATGTTGGGTATGCGTGTTGGAGACAACAGGGTTCATAGTTTAGACATTTTTCTCTCCAATATGGTCTGGATTTGTGGGAGCCTGGACTGTCGCATTGTTACATTTTTCATACAGTGTATCATAAAGTGTATCATACATTCAGTGAAAACAAACCCCCTTTATTATATACAGTATAGCCCTCCAATATGGCCATGTTTATGCTACACTAGATCGCGGGAACCTGCCGTCGACCTTGAGGTTGGTGTATGAGAGAGAAATAAGCTTCAATATCAATAATTTGTCTGATTCATTTATATACAGTATAGCACGTAGCAACGCACGGGCGTTTTACTAGTAGGATAGAAAAGCTCACCCCACAATGTAATGTTTAAATAATTCTATTAAAATAATACAAGACAAGGGCTTCCTGCCTCCCGTCAGCATCGTTTACTGGTCTGGGTCATCTCCTGTAGCTAGGGGGTCCAAATCAACTAAACCATGTCCGATCATCACGTGAGATGGAGTAGTTTTCAATGGTGAACATCACTATGTTGATCATATCTACTATATGATTCACACTCGACCTTTCGGTCTCCAGTGTTCCGAGGCCATATCTACATATGCTAGGCTCGTCAAGTTTAACCCGAGTATTTTTGCATGTGCAAAACTGTCTTGCACTCGTTGTATATGAACGTAGAGCTTATCACACCTGATCATCCCGTGGTGTCTCGGCACGACGAACTTTGACAATGGTGCATACTCAGGGAGAACACTTGTACCTTGAAATTTAGTGCGAGATCATCTTATAATGCTACCAACGAACTAAGCAAAAATAAGATGTATAAAAGATAAAAATCACATGCAATCATGATATGTGACATGATATGGCCATGATCATCTTGCGCCTTTGATCTCCATCTCCAAAGTACCGTCATGATCTCTATCGTCACCGGCATGACACCATGATCTCCATCATCTTGATCTCTATCAACGTGTCATCACATGGCCGTCTCGCCAACTATTGCTCTTGCAACTATTGCTATCGCATAGCGATAAAGTAAAGCAATTATTTGGCGCTTGCATCTTATGCAATAAAGAGACAGCCATAAGGCTTCTGCCAGTTGCCGATAACTTTAACAAAACATGATCATCTCATACAACAATTTATATCTCATCATGTCTTGACCATATCACATCACAACATGCCCTACAAAAACAAGTTAGATGTCCTCTACTTTGTTGTTGCAAGTTTTACGTGGATGCTACGGGCTGAGTAAGAACCGTTCTTGCCTACGCATCAAAAATCACAACACGATATAGTGATTGATTTTTGATCTTCAGAAAGAACCATGTTCATTGAATCTGATTCAACTAAAGGTTGAGAAACAGACACCCACTAGCCACCTATGTGCGAAGCACGACGATAGAACCAGTCTCGCGTAAGCGTACACGTAATGTCGGTCTGGGCCGCTTCATCCAACAATACCGCCGAATCAAGAATCAACTAGTAACAGCAAGCAATATGTATATACTCACGCCCACAACTCCTTTGTGTTCTACTCGTGCATATAACATCTACGCATAAACCTGGCTTGGATACCACTGTTGGGGAACATACTAATTTCAAAAAAATTCCTACGCACACGCAAGATCATGGTGATGCATAGCAACGAGGGGAAAGTATCGTCTACGTACCCTCGTAGACCGTAAGCAGAAGCGTTATGAGAACGCGGTTGATGTAGTCGTACGTCTTCATGATTCGACTGATCCAAGTACCGAACACACGGCACCTCTGAGTTCAGCACACGTTCAGCTTGATGAAGTCCCACAAACTCCGATCTAGCAGAGCTTCACGGGAGAGTTCCGTCAACACGACGACGTGATGACAGTGATGATGTTGCTACCGACGCAGGGCTTCGCCTAAGCACCTCTACGATATGATCGAGGTGGATTATGGTGTAGGGGGGCACCGCACACGGCTTGGAACAATCAACTTGTGTGTCTTGGGGTGCCCCATGCCCCCGTATATAAAGGAGCAAGGGGGGAGGCCTGCCGGCCCTTGCAGGGTGCGCCAGGAGGAGGAGTCCTCCTCCTAGTAGGAGTAGGACTCCCCTTTCCCACTCCTACTAGGAGGAGGAAAGGAAGGAGGAGAGGGAGAAGGAAGGAGAGGAAGGAAAGGAGGAAAGGGGGGCCGACCCCCTAGTCCAATTTGGTTTGGGCTAGGGGGGGCGCGCCCTGCCTCCTCTCTTCCACCACTTGGCCCATGAGGCCCAATGCTTCTTCCCTGTATTCCCGTAACTCCCTGGTACTCCGAAAAATACCTGAATCACTCGGAACCTTTCCGATGTCCAAAAATAGTCGTCCAATATATCGATATTTATGTCTCAACCATTTCGAGACTCCTCGTCATGTCCCGGATCTAATCCGGGACTCCGAACTACCTTTGGTACATCAAATCACATAAACTCATAATACCGATCGTCACTGAACGTTAAGCGTGCGGACCCTACGGGTTCGAGAACTATGTAGACATGACCGCGTCTCTAGTCAATAACCAATAGCGGAACCTGGATGTTCATATTGGCTCCTACATATTCTACGAAGATCTTTATTGGTCAAATCGTATGACAACATATGTTGTTCCCTTTGTCATCGGTATGTTACTTGACCGAGATTCGATCGTCGGTATCTCAATACCTAGTTCGATCTCGTTACTGGCAAGTCTCTTTACTCGTTTCCGTAATGCATCATCCCGCAACTAACTCATCAGTTGCATTGCTTGCAAGGCTTAGAGTGATGTGCATTACCGAGAGGGCCCAGATATACCTCTCCGACAATCGGAGTGACAAATCCTAATCTTGATTTATGCCAACTCAACAAGTATCATCAGAGAGACCTGTAGAGAACCTTTATAATTACCCAGTTACGTTGTGACGTTTGGTAGCACACAAAGTGTTCCTCCGGTAATCGGGAGTTGCATAATCTCATAGTCATAGGAACATGTATAAGTCATAGAAAGCAATAGCAGTAAACTAAAACGATCAAGTGCTAAGCTAACGGAATGGTTCAAGTCAATCACATCATTCTCCTAATGATGTGATCCCATTTATAAAATGAAAACTCATGTCTATGGTTAAGAAACATAACCATCTTTGATTAACGAGCTAGTCAAGTAGAGGCATACTAGTGACACTTTGTTTGTCTATGTATTCACACATGTACTAATTTTCCGGTTAATACACTTCTAGCATGAATAATAAACATTTATCATGATATAAGGAAATAAATAATAACTTTATTGCCTCTAGGACATATTTCCTTCAGAGCACACACGCTACCAGGGCAACAGCCTGCCCGGCTCTTATGCCACTCACGCACAAGACTAGGCCAACATGCATACACAGACGCACCACGCTAGCTAACAACCACTAAGCGCATGCACTTGACTCAGCTACACACCAACTAACCACGTACTGACTCCACGATCTACACAACGCGGCCGGCTCCAACAGATCGCAACGGTCCTCGTGCATGTAGCTCCTTCACGCAACCACAGACTCATGCCGGCACACACACACCCGTGCCCACCACGGACCAGACCTGGTGCGCCGATGCCAGTCACCACCACATGGGCATGGACATGGCTTATTGCCAACACTCACCCCCTAAGCCATGAACTCGCCATCGCCGGAGTTGTTGCAACTCCCGTTGTTGTCGTCGTCACGAGCATGACCCAGCCCGCAAACCTGACCTGGTGCAACGACGTCGGTCGCACCGCCACGGACCCGACCTGGCGCACTGACGCCGGTCGCACCGTGCTCCGTCACGTCTCCGGCGACATACGCCGAGCTCCTCCTCCGCCGGCGACACACGCCTGACGTCCCTCGGCGCCCCGCACGTCCCGTGCGCACCCGTCGCGCCCGACAAGCCCGACTGCACCATTGCGTCCTGCACGTCCCCGCGCGCACCCGACGCGCCCGACGAGCTCGACCACACCAGACGCTCATCACGTGCCGCCTCTGCGTCCTCCATGGCAGCCGCCAGCGACAAACGCCGAAAGGATGTAGCCGAACTCGAGCACAACGGCGACATACGCCTCCTCCCAACGTCAACCGCACGCTCGTACGCGCGCCCGCAGTCCTGCCATGCCCGATGCGTCCAGTGCGCACCCATAACACGCACCGATCGTGCCCGGCTCGCAACGGCTTATTGCCCTGCAGCGCTGCGGCCTCAACCGCAGCGCGACACCTATTACTATTGAACCCACACATGATGTGGTGAAGAAGAAGAAAAGAAAAAGGAAGAGAGGTAAAAAGATATCTCCCCCAAATAATGCTGCTCCTATTACTATTGTGCCTCATGAAAATATAATTGTGGAAGATAATGATACTTCTTATGATCTTGAAAATCTTTTTGGCACTTTCTTGGAAGAATATGATAATTGCTATACTATTGGTGCTATCTATACTATTAATGATGAAAGTGATTATGCTTATGATATAAAAAGGACCAAGCTTGGGGATGCTATGTTTGATGAAGATGATGTTTTTGAGAATATATTTGCTGCAATTAATGTTTGTCCCAAGCTTGGGGATGCTACGTTTAATGAAGATAATATTTTTAGTCTCCCAAGTTTTGATATGCAAATTTATAATGATGATAGCATGCCTCCTACTTATGATAATTATTGTGATGATACATATGCAATAAAAAGTAGTGATTATATTTATAAAACTTGTCATGATTATGATTACCCCTTTTCTGAACATTACTCTTTTAATGTGGAAACAATTTATAGTATTCGAGTCTCTTATGATACTCCCACTATTCCGAATGAGAAGAATTTTGCTTATGTGGAGAGTAATAAAATTTCTATGCTTGTAGATCATGAAAGGAATGCTTTATGTGATAGTTATATTGTTGAATTCATTCATGATTCTACTGAAAATTATTATGAGGGAGGAATATATGCTTGTAGGATTTGCAATAATATCAAGTTTCCTCTCTATGTGCTTAAAGTTTTAAACTTATGCTTGTTTTACCTTCCTATGCAAGTTGATTCTTGTTCCCGCAAGTTGTTTGATCACAAAATTCCTATGCATAGGAAGTGGGTTAAACTTAAATGTGCTAGTTATATTCTTCATGATGCTCTCTTTATATTTATATTCTTATCCTTTATGCGAGCATCGTTGAAATCATCATGCCTAGCTAGGGGCGTTAAACGATAGCGCTTGTTGGGAGGCAACCCAATTCTATTTTTGTTCCTTGATTTTTGTTCCTGTTTAGTAACAAATAATTCATCTAGCCTATGTTAAGATGTGGTTTTATGTTTTAATTAGTGTTTGTGCCAAGTAGAACCTTTGGGAAGACTTGGGTGAAGTCTTTATGATCTTGCTGTAGAAAATAGAAACTTTAGTGCCCAATAGAATTGCTGCCATTTTTTTACTGAGAGTGCTATTTAGTTAATTATTTTTGAAGATGATTAATAGACAAATTACTCAGGTCCAGCAATTTATTTGAGAATTTTATGAGTTCCATAAGTATACGTTTGATCCAGATTACTACAGACTGTTCTGTTTTTGACAGATTCTGTTTTCGATGTGTTGTTTGCTTATTTTGATGAATCTATGAGTAGTATCGGAGGGTATGAACCATAGATAAGTTGGAATAAAGTAGATATTACACCACTATGAATTTATAATGAGTTCATTACAGTACCTTATGATGGTGATTTGCTTTCTTATACTAACGGAGCTTACGAGTTTTCTGTTAAGTTTTGTGTTGTGAAGTTTTCAAGTTTTGGGTAAAGATTCTATGGACTATGGAATAAGGAGTGGAAAGAGCCTAAGCTTGGGGATGCCCTAGGCACCCCAAGGTAATATTCAAGGGCAACCAAAAGCCTAAGCTTGGTGCTCCGGAAGGCATCCCCTCTTTCGTCTTCGTTCATCGGTAACTTTACTTGGAGCTATATTTTTATTTACCACATGATATGTGTTTTGCTTAGAGCATCATTTTATTTTATTTTGTTTTGCTTGCTGTTTGAATAAAGTATCAACATATGAAATTCTTAAATGTTAGAGAGTCTTCACATAGTTGCACAATTACTCGACTACTCATTGATCTTCACTTATATCTTTCGAAGTAGTTTGTTATTTGCTCTAGTGCTTCACTTATATCTTTTTAGAGAACGGTGGTGGTTTTATTTTGAAGAAATAGATGAACTCGCTTGCTTCATTTATATTATTTTGAACAGCATGGTAGTTTGCTTTCGTTATGAAACTAGTCCTAATATGATGGGCATCCAAGAGGGATATAATAAAAACTTTCATAAAGAGTGCATTGAATACTATGAGAAGTTTGATACTAATGATTGTTTTGAGATATGAGGACGGTAATATTAGAGTCATGCTAGTTGAGTAGTTGTGAATTTGAGAAATACTTGTGTTGAAGTTTGTGATTCCCGTAGCATGCACGTATGGTGAACCGCTATGTGATGAAGTCGGAGAATGATTTATTTATTTATTGTCTTCCTTATGAGTGGCGGTCGGGGACGAGCGATGGTCTTTTCCTACCAATCTATCCCCCTAGGAGCATGCGCATAGTACTTTGTTTCGATAAATATTAGATTTTTGCAGTAAGTATGTGAGTTCTTTATGACTAATGTTGAGTCCATGGATTATACGCACTCTCACCCTTCCACCATTGTTAGCCTCTCTAGAACCGCGCAACTTTCGCTGGTACCATAAACCCACCATATATCTTCCTCGAAACAGTCACCATACCTACCTATTATGGCATTTCCATAGCCATTCCGAGATATATTGCCATGCAACTTTCCACCGTTCCGCTTATTATGACACGCTCCATCATTGTCATACTGCTTTGCATGATCATGTACTTGACATCGTATTTGTGGCAAAGCCACCATTCATAATTATTTCATACATGTCACTCATGAGTCATTGCACATCCCGGTACACCGCCGGAGGCATTCATATAGAGTCATATCTTGTCCTAAGTATCGAGTTGTAATTCTTGAGTTGTAAGAAAATAAAAGTGTGATGATCATCATTATTAGAGCATTGTCCCAGTGAGGAAAGGATGATGGAGACTATGATTCCCCCACAAATCGGGATGAGACTGGGGACAAAAAAAGAGGCCAAAGAAGCCCAAATAAAAAAAGAGGCCATAAAAAAAGAGAAGACCCAAATAAAAAAATAAGAGAAAAAGAGAGAAGGGACAATGCTAATATCCTTTTACCACACTTGTGCTTCAAAGTAGCACCATAATCTTCATGATAGAGAGTCTCCTATGTTGTCACTTTCATATACTAGTGGGAATCTTTCATTATAGAACTTGGCTTGTATATTCCAATGATGGGCTTCCTCAAAATGCCCTAGGTCTTCGTGAGCGAGCAAGTTGGAAGCACACCCACTTAGTTTCTTTTTGAGCTTTCATACACTTATAGCTCTAGTGCATCCGTTGCATGGCAATCCCTACTCACTCACATTGATATCTATTGATGGGCATCTCCATAACCCGTTGATATGCCTAGTTGGTGTGAGACTATCTTCTCCCTTTTTGTCTTCTCCACAACCACCATTCTATTCCACCTATAGTGCTATGTCCATGGATCACACTCATGTATTGCGTGAAGATTGAAAAAAATTGAGAACATCAAAAGTATGAAACAATTGCTTGGCTTGTCATCGGGGTTGTGCATGATTTAAATATTTTGTGTGGTGAAGATAGAGCATAGCCAGACTATATGATTTTGTAGGATAGCTTTCTTTGGCCATGTTATTTTGAGAAGACATGATTACTTGGTTAGTATGCTTGAAGTATTATTATTTTATGTCAATATTAAACTTTTGTCTTAAATCTTATGGATCTGAATATTCTTGCCACAATAAAGAGAACTACATGGATAAATTTGTCAGGTAGCATTCCACATCAAAAATTCTGTTTTTATCATTTACCTACTCGAGGACGAGTAGGAATTAAGCTTGGGGATGCTGATACGTCTCCAACGTATCTATAATTTTTGATTGTTCCATGCTATTATATTATCAACCTTGGATGTTTTATATGCATTTATATGCTATTTTATATGATTTTTGGGACTAACCTATTAACCTAGAGCCCGGTGCCAGTTTCTGTTTTTTTCCTTGTTTTAGAGTATCACAGAAAAGGAAAATCAAAAGGAGTCCAATTGACCTGAAACTTCACGGAACTTAGTTTTGGAAGGAAAGCAACCCGGGAGACTTGGAGTCCACGTCAAGGAAGCTTCGAGGAAGCCACGAGGTAGGGAGGTGCGCCCACCCCCTGGGCGCGCCCTCCACCCTCGTGGGCCCCTCGTGGCTCCTCAGACGCACTTCTTCCGCCTATATATATCCATATACCCTAAAACTATCGGGGAGCACAATAGATCGGGAGTTCCGTCGCCAGAAGCCTCCATAGCCACCAAAAACCAATCTAGACCTGTTCCGGCACCTTGCCGAAGGGGGCAATCCCTCTCTGGTGGCCATCTTCATCATCCCGGTGCTCTCCATGATGAGGAGGGAGTAGTTCTCCCTCGGGGCTGAGGGTATGTACCAGTAGCTATGTGTTTGATCTCTCTCTCTCTCTCGTGTTCTTGATTTGGCACGATCTTGATCTATCGCGAGCTTTGCTATTATAGTTGGATCTTATGTTTCTTCTCCCCCTCTACTCTCTTGTGATGGATTGAGTTTTCCATTTGAAGTTATCTTATCGGATTGAGTCTTTAATGATTTGAGAACACTTGATGTATGTCTTGCCGTGCGTATCTGTGGTGACAATGGGATATCCCGTGATTCACTTGATGTATGTTTTGGTGATCAACTTGCGGGTTCCGTCCATGAACCTATGCATAGGGGTTGGCATACGTTTTCGTCGTGATTCTCTGGTAGAAACTTTGGGCACTCTTTGAGGTTCTATGTGTTGGTTGAATAGATGAATCTGAGATTTTGTGATGCATATCGTATAATCATACCCACGGATACTTGAGGTGACATTGGAGTATCTAGGTGACATTAGGGTTTTGGTTTATTTTTGGCTTAAGGTGTTATTCTAGTACGAACTCTAGGGCTGTTTGTGACACTTATAGGAATAGCCCAACGGATTGATTGGAAAAAATAACTTTGAGGTGGTTTTGTACCCTACCATAATCTCTTCGTTTGTTCTCCGCTATTAGTGACTTTGGAGTGACTCTTTGTTGCATGTTGAGGGATAGTTATGTGATCCAATTATGTTATTATTGTTGAGAGAACTTGCACTAGTGAAAGTATGAACCCTAGGCCTTGTTTCAACGCATTGCAATACCGTTTACGCTCACTTTTATCATTAGTTACCTTGCTGTTTTTATATTTCTAGATTACAAAAACCTTTATCTACCATCCATATTGCACTTGTATCACCATCTCTTCGTCGAACTAGTCCACCTATACAATTTACCATTGTATTGGGTGTGTTGGGGACACAAGAGACTCTTTGTTATTTGGTTGCAGGGTTGCTTGAAAGAGACCATCTTCATCCTATGCCTCCTACGGATTAATAAACCTTAGGTCATCTACTTGAGGGAAATTTGCTACTGTCCTACAAACCTCTGCACTTGGAGGCCCAACAACGTCTACAAGAAGAAGGTTGTGTAGTAGACATCAGTGGAGGTGTTTTATTCAAAGCAAACTGTCAAGGGGGTCCCATAACCCCAACCGCGTAAGGAACACAAAATCAAGGAACATAACACTGGTATGATGGAAACTAAGGTGTGAAGAGTGGGAAAAAACACCGAGCAAAAGTCCAAGCCTTCCACCCTTTGCCAAGTATATAGATGCATTAATTAAATAAGAGATAAGGTGATATCCCAACATATCCATGTTCCAACATGGAACAACCTGCAAGGCACCTGCAACTAGCAACACTATAAGAGGGGCTGAGAAAAAGCGATAACTTAGCCAAACAAAGATTTGCTAGGAAGGTGGGTTAGAGGCTTGACGTGGCTATAGAACGAACAACTAGCAAGCAAAGATAGAAGTGATATCGAGGGTAATGATCATCTTGCCTGCAAAGTTCCCAGAGTTGTCAAAAGCTTGCTCCTCGTTAGCGTACTCAATAGGTTCCTCGTTCACGAACTCGTCTCCTGGCTCTACCCAAAGTAAGAACACAAGCAACGGAACAACAATCAATCACAGTGCAACGCACAAGCAACATGATGCAAGACATGGCATAGAATGCAAGATATGACGTGCAATGCAATATGGGTACTCCGGAGGGGAAAGGATGGTCAAGGCATCAACTTGGCAAACCAAGTATGCCATTGGAAAGAGTGAGTGATTTCGGTCGAAATCTATATAAGGATCACCGGAGATGAATGCACGGTTTGCAAATGACAAGCAAAACAAGAATGATGCAAATTTGCGATTAACATCATCATAGCACTTAAAATGCAACAATAAACTATGCTACAACACCCCAACATAGCAACAAAGCACATGGCATTAAAGTTAACATGAAGCTCTACAAATCATGAACACTGAGCTCCTCCTAGAACTCACTAGAAAAAGCTTAAAATAGCATGGCAAAGATGCAAATGATATCAGCTTCACAGACTTAGAGAAAATACTAAACATGGCAAAACAATAGCATATAGCAATGCTTAGAGCTAGCAAACATCATGCTACAGGAACATATCATGGAAAACAAAGGCATGGAATACTAGTACTAAAGAAATAGAACAAAACTTCCTTACTGAACTTTACCCAAAGATGCATGGAAAATGATGTGGCACCCATGCAAACATGGCAAGTTATATAATCAGTTTCAGACTTGGAAGAGAAATAGAGCATAGCAGAAACAAATTCATGATAGCAACTTTGCAAGCTCATGCCACTCACCATAAAGCATTTCATGGCATAAAAAGGTAACCAACATTAAGTAGACATGTTCAAGAAGCCAAGCCTGACAAGAGCTGTAAGTGCATCTAGTGCCACCCCTAGTTGGTTTTGGAGTATTGACGACAAACCTAGTTGAGGGACTAATGTATTTGTGAGAATTGCAGGATAACACAGGTAGAAGTCCCTCATTGTTTCGGTTTTCCTACCAGAGATGACCCCTAAAAATGTATGAAGACATTGATTTCAAAGGTGGTATATGAAGATATTCACATTGAAGACTATGACAAGAGAAGACATCGCATGAAGCCTATGGAGCTCAAAGACTTAGATCTTTCCTAGTTCTTTTTATTCTTCTTTGTTGAGTCATAGGAACCACCGTACTGTTAAGTGGGGTCCAAGAGAACCAGTCAGAATGACTGAAGTGATGCTTAACCAAAACCTATGTCTTCGAGTGAAGACTATGAGAGGGAATCTTGTCCAGAGTCGGATAAGTCAGCTTTGCTTGTAGCCCAAGTAAAGTTGCCGTGTGAGTTTGAAATCTGACCGTTGGAACACGTGTCAGTTCCTTAGTGACCCAGGGTCATTTCGGACAAATCAGGTCGGGTTGCCTAGTGGCTATAAATAGCCCACCCCCTACAACCAAAAACGGTTGGCTGCTCAGAGTTAGTATACGGCTTTTGTCGTTTGAGAGCAACCCACCTCAAAGCCTTTGAGAGATAATTCCTTGCGAGGATAAAGCCCTAACCACCCAGAGCCAAAGAGAATTAGGCATCACTTAAGTCTTCTTGGCTGTGTGATCTGAAGACTTATTACACTTGAGGACTGTGAATCCTCCAGCCGGTTAGGCGTCGTGTTCTGAGCATCCAAGAGACATTGTGGATTGCCGATGAACGAAGTCTGTGAAGGTTTGGGAGTCTACCTTGAAGACTTACCAGAGTGATTGGGCGAGGTCTGTGTGACCTTAGCTCAAGGGGAATACGGTGAGGACTGGGTGTCCTGAGCTGCGTGTTCAGGACTGGGTGTCCGGGACTGTGTGTCCTCAGGTTTAAATACCTAGCCGCCCTAACCATACGTACAGTTGTCACAACAACTGGAACTGGTCCAACACATCATTGTCTTCAACGAGTCACTGGTTTCATCCTTCCCTTCTCTTTACGTACTGTTACTCCTTGTGAAGTCATTGTATGATTGCACTATCTTTTATCTTCACTGAGTGACTGCGTGTTCTGTTTGGCTTCATAATATCTTCCTACCTGATCCTTACTACATTGCTGCTATTAGTCATTGTGCTTTCACTCTATTGAATACTTGACTATGGCTTGCCTAGTGTAGTCTACCTTCCGCTGCAGGGTAATAGGTTTATATCTATCGTTTGTCTTCATAACTTCCATGTTTTGAAGACTTTCATAAAAATCGCCTATTCACCCCCCTCTAGTCGATATAACGCACTTTCAATTGGTATCAGAGCAAGGTACTCCCTTGTTCTGTGTGATTCGGTTTAACCACCTGGAGTTTTAGCTATGTCGACTGCAGGGATAATCAAAGTCTCCGCTGCGTGCCCCGTCTTCGATGGAACTGAATATCCCTACTGGAAGAATAAGATGCGCATGCATCTTGAAGCCATTGACGTCGACCTATGGTATGTCATCAAGAACGGCGTTCCCAAGGCTGGAGAAGGTGTCACTGCTGCTGATGTCAAGAAGTTCATTCAACTGGACTCTACTGCCAAGAATATCATCTGTGGTCATCTGACCAAAGGACAGTATGGCCGCGTGAGTGCTTTGGAAACATCTAAGCTAGTCTGGGACTGGCTCTCCAAAGTCAACGAAGGCATCTCAACCCAGAGAGATCAGAGAATCAGTGTCCTTCGCAACCTCTTCAACCGCTTCAAGAGAAATGACAATGAGAATGTCCAGCTCACATTTGATCGACTCACTGACATCACGAATGAGCTGCAAGCCCTTGGCGCTACTGAGACCACCAAGCATGAAGTCGTGAAGACACTACTGAGATCACTTGATAGTTCATTTGACACCCTAGCCCTGATGATTCAAGAACGTCCTGATTTCAAGACACTCGATCCGTCTGACATACTTGAGAGGCTCAACACACATGAGTTTCAGCTTTCTGAGAAAAGAGATATCTACGGTCCAAACTATGGGCGAACTCGTGCCTTGAAGGCAAAAGCTGTCTCCTCATCTGAAGAAGAATCTGACAGCAGTTCTGATGATCCTGAAGACATTGGAAGGGAACTTGCTATGCTTGTGAAGAAGTTCCAAAAATTCACCAAGAAGAAAGGCTTCAGAAAGTCTTCCCGATCAAGCTCAAGGAGTGATGAAGCTTCTTCTCATGACTACAAGAAGAAAACATGTCACAAGTGCAAGAAACCTGGCCACTTCATCTCTGAGTGTCCGCAGTGGGACAATGAGAACAAAAAGAAGAAGAAGAGCAAGGAATATGACTCTGACGACAAGAAGAAGAAGAAATACTCAAAGTCTTCTTCAAAGTCTTCATCACACAAGAAGAGCTCATCTAGCAAGGCACGTGCGTTTGTTGGCAAGGAAATGGATTCAGAGGAGGAGTCTGCTTCTGAGGAGGCGGAGGTGGAGTCTGAGGAGGAGTCCAATTTTGGCGTCGCAAGTCTGGCTACAACATACGTTGCCAAGTCCATCTTCAACACTGAAGACAATGACTTCATCACCGGCACCGATGCAAATGACAAGGACCACTCCGCTCCTACCTACTGCTTCATGGCACGCGGTGCCAAGGTAAACACACGCACTACTCACTATCAAACATCTAGTGACGATGACTGATTGTGGTTCAAAACCCAGCTACAAAACACTTGCTAAAATTGCAACTGAACAACAAAAAGCCATGGAACATATTCAAAAACTGTTAGACAAAAGCGATGATCTGTTAGGCGCTGAAATGACTCGTTCTGAGTCCTTAATTGAAGACATAAAAATCCTTCACGTTAAGTATGAGGAACTTGAAAGTCGTCATGAAACACTCTCAACAACTCATGAAAAGCTTTCCTATGATTATCTTCAAAGGAAGCAAGATCTTGAGAAATTGAGAGCGGCTCATGAAGATCTTCAAAAGGAAAATGAGTCACTTTGCTCCAAACAGATCAGTTCCGCTCAGGAAGGATTTGAACCACCATGTCTTAAGTGCATTGAGCGTGATAATGCTACTACTGTTGCTGAATGTTCTACTGCTGCTACTGTTGCAATATCTTCAACTGTTGATGTGGGAACTGACCCCTCTGCTGAGGATTCCACTGCTATTGCTGATGAGAATGCTAGGTTGAAGACATTGCTTGAAACAGGGATGTACAAAAGTCTTAAAGGGCATTAGACACTATGTGATGTCCTCAAAAAGCAGATCTTGAACCGAAACCCAAGGAAAGAGGGTGTTGGGTTCGTAAGGAAAATGAATGCTGATGGCTCTTACTGGAAACTTGAGCAGTACCCCAAAACCACATGGGTTGCTGCAATGGAATCTTCAGCAGATCTATCCAATCTATCTGGCTTCACTTGTGCAAACCCCATTGTCATTGATGAATCCTTTGATGCAAACTATAAACTGTTTAAGAATCAGAATGGTGAAGTGTTTGCCAGGTACATGGGTACTAACTGCAGGAATGGACCGCCTATGAAGAAGATATGGGTTCCGAAAAAGTGTTTGGAGAATCTTCCTGTGAATGTCATCATGACAGCACACGTGAAGAAGACAAACCTCAGACCACATGCTTCATACAGTCCAAAGGGTTCATACAGATAGAGGACTCACCCGAGTCGCACTAACGCAAATGTTTTGCAGGGAAACCATACTCAGGCCTATGAATATGAGCACGGTTCATCAAACCGCCATGTTCATAAGACCAAGAACTATTCTGCTTATTCTTATGAGTACTATTGTCCGCCTGCAAGACTTTTTGCTAGGGCTCCAAAGCCAAAGTTCTCAGACGCTGCACTTAGACTTATTGCTTCTAAGCCACCCTTGAAGATGTGGGTCGCTAAGAAAGCTTAACTCTCTTTTGCAGGGAAAGGTCTCCAGCAGAAAACCAAAATCATTTAACGCTATTGCTGGGGACCTTAAACATCTTGTAGGGCGCAAGATCAAATGCCCGGATGGTCTTACTATGTACTTCGTTCCTGAATCGCTTGCTACTCTCCCTATCAGTCCTAATCTGGATCTAAGCTTTCATAACCCACTGGTTCGTCAAATGTTTTTGCTTCACAATTCTCTTCGTGAAGCCTATCCCCCTAACTGCACTGTAGGGTACGACACCAGCATCTTCACAATGGATTATTGATAGTGGGTGTACCAACCACATGACTGGCAAAAGAAGCCTTCTTATGGACTCAACCTTACATCCATCCGACAAGAGTCACATCACATTTGCTGACACTGGTAAAAGTAAGGTATTGGGTCTAGGTAGAGTTGCAATCTCAAAGGATCAACACATGGATAAAGTCATGCTTGTTGAATCCCTTGGCTTCAACTTAATGTCTGTCTCAATGCTTTGCAATTTGAACATGATCGTAATATTTGGAAAATATCGCTGCCTTGTACTAATGGAATCTGACAAGTCTCTAGTGTTTGAAGGGTATCGGGAAGATGATTTGTACGTGGTAGATTTTTCGGCAGGACCACAGCTTGCCGTATGTCTTCTAGCAAAGGCTTCAGAATGCTGGCTCTGGCATCGGAGGCTAGGGCATGCTGGCATGAGGAACCTCCACACCCTTGCAAAGAAGAAGCATGTCATAGGCATCGAGGGCGTCAAGTTCAAGAAAGATCACTTATGCGGTGCCTGTGAAGTAGGGAAGATGACGAGGGCCAAACATCCCTCGAAGACAATCATGACAACCACTCGACCCTTCGAACTGCTCCACATGGATCTTTTCGGTCCCACTAATGACTCAACTCTTACTACTACTGCTTGCCTCTATGGCTTTGTTATTGTTGATGATTATTCTAGATATACTTGGGTGCACATAATCCTCTACAAGACTGAAGTGCAGGATGTCTTCAGACGCTTCGCCAATCGAGCAATGAACAACTATGGCGCCAAGATAAAGCACATCAAAAGTGACAATGGCACTGAATTCAAGAACACTGGCCTTGATACATATCTTGATACCTTGGGCATCACACATGCATTCTCAGCCCCATACATGCCACAACAGAATGGCGTCGTCGAACGCAAGAACAAAACACTCATTGAGATGGCCCGAACGATGCTTGATGAATACAAGACTCCAAGAAAATTCTGGCCTGAAGCCATTGATACTGCATGCCATACAATCAATCGTGTTTATCTTCACAAGCTTCTGAACAAGACATCTTATGAGCTCCTTACTGGCAAGAAGCCAAATGTCAGTTATTTCAGAGTATTTGGTGCCAGGTGCTGGATCAAGGATCCACATCACACTTCAAAATTTGCACCAAAAGCACATGAGGGTTTTATGCTTGGATATGGAAAGGATTCGCACTCCTACAGAGTCTTCAATCTCTTTCATTATAAAGTGGTTGAAACAGTGGATGTGCGGTTTGATGAGACTAATGGTTCACAAAGAGAGCACCTCCCAAATATGCTAGATGAAGTTCCATCCAGCGAATCAATCAAGCTTATGGGAACCGGAGAAATCATACCCTCTGAAGATCAACCTGAAGAGGAACTTATCATCTCCGCACCTGATCAACCTGAAGACAATGCTCAGCCTGAAGACAATCCCACTAACAATGACAATGATCAGCAGGAGCAAAACCTTCGCCCTGTACATCCTCGTGTTGCCAATGAAGTGCAGATTGAGAGAATAATTGACAACATCAATGCACCCGGTCCGCTCACTCGATCAAGGGCAACTCAGCTGGCAAATTTCTGTGGGCACTTCGCATTCGTCTCAATAACAGAACCCAAGAAAGTTGAAGAAGCCTTCATGGAACCTGAATGGATTCAAGCTATGCAAGAAGAGCTTCAATAGTTTGAGCTGAATAATGTATGGGAACTGGTTAAGTGTCCTGATCCTCGGAAGCACAACATAATAGGCACCAAATGGATATACCACAACAAGCAAGATGAGCATGGTCAAGTTGTCAGAAACAAAGCTCGTCTCGTTTCTCAAGGATATACTCAAGTGGAAGGCATTGACTTCGATGAAACATTTGCTCCTGTGGCTAGACTTGAAGCCATACACATACTGCTGGCCTATGCCAATCATCACAACATACTTCTGTATCAAATGGATGTGAAGAGCGCCTTTCTCAATGGCAAGATTGAAGAAGAAGTGTATGTTGCACAACCGCCTGGCTTTGAAGATCCAAAACATCCTGACATGGTATACAAGCTCAACAAGGCACTGTATGGCCTCAAACAAGCCCCTCGGGCCTGGTATGACACACTCAAATACTTCCTGAAGAGCAAAGGCTTCATACCTGGTTCCCTAGACCCCACTCTCTTCACAAAGACATATGATGGTGAACTATTTGTGTGCCAAATATATGTGGATGACATTATCTTCGGCTGCACCAATCGGAAGTACAGTGAAGAGTTTGGATATATGATGCAAGAGCAATATCAGATGTCCATGATGGGAGAAATGAAGTTCTTCCTCGATCTCCAAATACGACAGCAACGCAACGGCATCTTCATATCTCAAGAGAAAGTATCTCAAAGATTGTCTGAAGAAGTTCGGTATGCAAGACTGCAAAGGCTTCACGATGCCAATGCCAGCCAAGCATCATCTGGGTCCCGACGACAATGGTAAAGAGTTCGATCAAAAGGTATACCGCTCCATGATTGGTTCTTTGCTTTATCTATGTGCATCTAGGCCAGATATTATGCTTAGTGTTTACATGTGTGCTCGATTCCAAGCGACACCAAAGGAGTCGCATCACTTAGCAGTGAAGCGAATTCTTCGATATTTGGCTCACACCCCAACTCTAGGATTATGGTATCCAAAGGGCTCAGAGTTTGATCTGGTTGGATTCTCGAATGCTGATTATGCTGGTGACAAAGTGGATCACAAGTCTACATCGGGCACATGTCACTTTCTGGGACGATCACTTGTATGTTGGTCTTCAAAGAAGCAGAACTGTGTATCTCTCTCCACTGCTGAGTCTGAATACATTGCTGCTGGATCTTGCTGCGCTCAGCTTCTGTGGATGAAGCAAACACTCAAGGACTATGGCATTCATCTGAAGCAAGTGCCACTCTACTGCGACAACGAAAGCACCATCAAGATTGCCAACAACCCAGTTCAGCACTCGAAGACAAAGCACATTGAAATTCGTCATCACTTTCTCAGAGATCATGTTGTGAAGGAAGATATTGATATCATACACGTTAACACTGAAGAGCAATTGGCAGATATCTTCACCAAGCCCTTGGATGAGAAGAGATTTTGCAAGTTACGGTGTGAGCTAAATATCTTGGAATCCTCAAATGTCCTATGATCAGGCACACATCCTAACACTTATGCATATTGATGACTTAGATGTGCAACACATGAAGTAAAGTATATCTTCAATCAATGAAGACATACATTCTAAGTGTGAATACATTAATGTGGAATTTGACCTCGGAGCGCCACGATAATTGTGCGCCGTGTCTGGGTCTAATACTTCCTATATGGTGGGTAACGCCACCACCAAATGTTCTGTTTGAAGTGTTTCACTCATGGCATTACATTTGCTATGTCTTCACATTTGGTTTGGCTTCAATCTCAACATATCTTCATGATTATCTTCACTATGTTGATTATATATATATATATATATATATATATATATATATATATATATATATATATATGTATATATATATACTAGTGTTCTGTCCTCTACAGCATTCACTTATAGCTATGTCTTCTTGTTGAATCTTTTGAACTAAGTGAATGTGATCGGACCCTAACCTCTCTATGCTTTCTATCTCAAACTCTATCTCTCCAAATCATATGCATTCTATTGAAACTGTCGAATGTCTTCTCTACGTCCTTGTCAGCAGAAGATACAGAGACAACCATTAAGTCTGTTTTCAATGCTCATTCCTCCACCTGAAACCCGGAGAAGTGGGAACGACCACCCGACAATCCAGGTGTGCGTGGGACGTGGAACAAACCCCAATATGCTGCATGATGGACACGTGTTCCTCAGATGCGAATCACCAGGGGCACCTGTGTAATAACACAGTGCCGCCCCTGTACCTATAAATACACACCTCACAACAGTCATTATCTCTTCTTCCACTCTCGCACGAACCCTAGCGCCACCGCTAGCCCTCGATGACGCCGGTGACGAAGCGCTTCGCTGCCGCAACCTCTCCGACGCCATCTTCACGCCGACCGCGGACATCGTCTTCTCCACCGTCGCCGTAGGTGTCCTCCGTCGCCAAGTTAGGGCACGGACAATCGAACTGCTCGGCCTCCTCTTCCACTCCGTCTAGCAGTTCTTCGTGTGGTAAATAAAACCTCCTTTTTACGGCCTCTTTGATCCTATAGCTTTATCACTTTCTACCACAAGCAGTTTCTATTCACACAAGTTGGATCTCTTTCATACTGCATCTCATAACATGCCTAGTATATTCACTTATGCTTCACAAAGTAGTTAGATTCCTCACTTGTACTGATCCGTGGATTCGTACAAATCTAGAACCAACTCCTTATCTATGAGTGAATGTCTTTGCACGATGAGGTCAATGTCTTCTAAACTGATTTATCTTCAAAATCTTCTGAGAATGCATATGACCTCTTCCCCTTCCCTCGCACCTTAATGCTGTCATAGGTACATGTCTGTGGGAGAATCCCTTGGTTCTCATAGTCTGCATTCATTTGCAGAATTCTTACAGCATCACATAAATTCTCCCGAAGCCAGTTCCTGTTTGTCCAGCAAGCGAAAACCTTTGAAGCCTATGAATGTATTGAAGCCTTTCAGGTTAAGGTTCATGGCTTCAGAAAAATCAGCAAGGAAGGGTGGCAAAAAGCGTCGAGGAGAAACATCAAGAGATCTGCCCGATGACCTCTCAGAGCTGTACAAGACAGATCCTGAAGAGGATTACAATCAGCGCAAGATGCGAATCCAATATATTCGACGCTATTGGGCAGAACAGTGGTTCAAGTACAGATTTGTGACCAAGGAATATGCTGAAAAGAATGCCATCAAGCGACCATGCGGAGACATCCTCTACAAAAATCTTCAACCCAGGACCAGAGATGAAGCCATTGAACAAGGCTTCTATCCCTGCATGGTCCGTGGACCACAGCCTGCGGATGCTGACCCATCGTCCCTGCTATGGTGTCGTGACGACAATCTGTTTAAGCGCAACTTCCAGTTTGCTCAGAACTCAGCGAAGAAGAACAAGAAGACTTTGGGTTTAGATTTCAACCCTGGTCCCTCTGCTCCCCGTGCCGATGGAACTCGTGAAGCTGAACCCAATATTCTTGGGCCCTTCTACAATCTTGAAGGCCTCATCACTCACATCGTGGTTCAAGGGACAGCCGTGAATGAGCCTGCAGATGACGCTGAATCAGATGAAGCGCCTGCAGCGCCGAAGCCAAAGAAGCTGAAGCAGCCAAAAGCTTCAAAGCCGGCCTCTGCACCAAAAATCTCACGGGCGAAGCCACTGGCAACTGCACCTCCTGAAGACAGTGTGTAGTCTGAAGATTTGTCACGCATCTCCAAGCCCTAGAAAGTCAAGATGCCTCTGCCACACACCGGCCAAGAGCTAACAGCTACTGCCATTCTGCGCAATGATGCCATTGATCTGTCAAGTGATGAAGATCTTGCAGATGACGCTCTTGAGCAACTCATCAAGAGCAAAGAAGAAGCAGAAATCTTCAATGATCTGCCTCTCTTTGATGTAACAATCATCCACAACTTCATTGATGAGTGGTTTGACACGCCAAACATCAGCTTCGCAGATCTGCAACTACCCATTGGCCTCAGTGTCGCCTTCCATGGCGCCATTGCTTCAGAGCTAGCCCTCGCTCAGCGCATCGTCAAACTGAAGCAAAAGATTGACTATGAAAAGGCTCAGTTCAAGAAGCATATGGCCAAGCTTAGCGTGCAAGAGGTGAAAAACTTCAAGATTATGCTGCATGAGCTCAAAGAAGCCTTTCTCAAGAAACACGCAGAAGCTCAGGGTTCTCAGGAGCGTATGAAGTGCCTGGCTGACAAGTGTGTGCAAGGCTACAACGAAGCTGAGAAGCGCAAGGCCCTTGGGCGTCCGGGCATTGATGCCAGGATGGCTGCTAAGCAGAAGAAGAAGCCCATTGTGGCCGAACCTCTCGCACCAAGGCAGGAAGCAGATCCCATTGTCTTCCCAACTAGAATGACTGGCTCGAAGCCAAAAGCCCGGTCAACCGCTTCAGAGCTGAAGAAGACGAGGACTGCTGAGACTGAAGCCAGGAAGAGGAAACATCCTGAAGCCTCTCCTACTGCCCCCTCCAAGAAGAAGAGGAAGACCAAGAAAGAATGGGCTGCTCCCACAGAGCCTTTGATTGTTGAACCCATTTCCATGGTTCGTCCTGACGCTGAACGCCAACTGACAATCCATGAGCCTGCTTTCATAGAGGCTCATGAAGCCGAAGACTTTCCAGCAGCTGATCCCATCGCTGCTGACGACATTGGTCACCATGACCATGTAGAAGATGGTGCAGTCCTTCCTGAGCTCGAGCACAGCGAACTCATCAGCATTGGTCGTCCTATGACGCCAATTGCTCAGGATGCTTCATGGGCTGATCGCCCACAAGAGGAAGAAGACTTTGAGGCCCAGCTAACTCTAACTACACAGGCGTCGCCTGCATTGCGCAGGCTTCGCAAAGTACCAAGGCCTCCAGTCTCTGCGTCTGAAACTGCTGAAGACATTCCGGCTGCATCAGCCGATGAAGAAGAAGTCCCACAAGTTGCTACTCCTCTGTCCCACCAAGAAGCGGTTCTCGTGGAGAACGTGATTGTGACCGACCCTCCAGCTCGTCAAGTGGAGGTTGAAAATCTTGAGGCTGCCACCACCAACACCACTGAAGCCACTGACGCTGTCATGGCTGAAGCTAATGTGGAGACCTCACCAACAAAAGCACCAGAAGTCAGCGAAGCCACTGATCCCACTGCTTCTGTTCCCGCGCCTGCTGCAGGTCCTCAGTTCGACTATCATGTTGAGCACAGGCCTCAGGTACAGAAGCCAATCCCAAGATTGCCCAGGTTTCCAGGTCCTGCATCAGCACCTGGATCCTTCAATATCAATGGCTTCAGAGCAGACAACACATTCTTCAATAGCTCCAGGAACCCCTACTCAGGGGAAAGAATATCATCTGATCGGTTCTGGAGCTATCCGCAGCGAAGCTATTACTCTTGCATTCTCTGCAGTCAAGGTCGCATCTTCCCAAACAATCGTCTTGACATTGAAGCAATAGCTGGTCTGCCCTGTCTGGAAGAAGCTCTGGATTGCTTCAAGGAGGTTGGATTGCTGCCGTTCATCACTGACCAAGAGCATTGGAATGAAGAGTTGCTGCTCCAATTCTATGCCACACTTCACATCTGCGGGTATAACAGAGATCCGAAGAATTGGGTCCTGGAGTGGATGACAGGAAATGTTCATCACGAAGCCAAAGCCTTTGACATCATTGAGCTCACTGGTCTACCCACTCCCGGCGATCTCTACGAATCTGGCTGTCAACTTCACAGTGAAGCTGTGGAGAGTATCTTTCAGAAGCCTGAACCTAACATGAGTCAGATGCTCAGTATGATCAAGCCATTACCCCAAGATGCTGCATATCCCAAAGAGTTCTTTGTTGAAGACCTAGAGTATCTGCCAAGGACTATTTATCACATCATAAGGCGAACTCTCTGGCCCATCAAAGGGCACTCTCCACATGCCAAGCTGGAAGGTGCAATGAATACTTTGGTCTTCTATATTCTTCATGGCAAATGCTTCAATGCACAGGACTTCTTCATTCGCCAACTTGCTGCATCAGGCTCTGATCTGTTTGGCTTAAAGGTCTACGACCCATGGGTAATGCGGCTGATCAAACTTCACTCCGCTATCTCATATCAGCCATCTGCTCGCAATCATCAGATTTTTCTGCCTGATGTGGATATGTCTATTGAAGCCATCTATCCTGAGCCTGCCAAGGAACCTTTAAGTCTTCAGAATGCAGAGCATCAAAGTTTTTCTCAGAACATTGAAGGAGTTGAAGCAGTCACTCATGTGTATCCTTTGGCTGGCACTACACGTGCACCGCATCCTGCTCTCACTGAAGCCACTGACAGTACAACTGCCCCATGACCCAAGAAGCGCACTCGTGTTCTCAATGACCGAGAGCTTCTTGTGGCTCTTCATCAGAAATAGGATAGGCATCATGACTGGCTGAAGCGTCAAATGCAAAGCCTCTTGGTGGATGTTAATCGCATTCGCAATCTTGCCACCAAGAATGCCTTTGTTGCCCATGAAACCTCTCGACGCACATGGAAAGGGCTGACGCTGATGTGCTCTGAAGATGATATTCAAGAGGATGGCTTCTCTGAGCGCTTCAAGGTTGACTCCACACCTCCTCGAAGGGCAGTGCTGCGACGAACTCCATCTCTTGAAGACTCTGAGTTCTCTTCCTCTGCTGCAACTGTAAATGCCAGAGTGATCAAGGATGACGACGATGCTACTTCACCGCCGCCTCCTTCAGCATGCTTCGACACTGCTCTAAACTCTTCTGCACCGCCGAACACCACCAACGACCCTGCTGCTTCACCTACACCTCATGGGAACGAGTAGAGGCTCTATGTCTTCAAACCTTTTTGGTCCTTACTGACAAAAGGGGGAGAAGCATATGAGTTTAATAATCTTCAAGCGGGTCCATATGGGCGGGTGCTTCATATTTTGCCTCGTGTTTACAACTCTCGTTTTGATACATTTGGTTCTTTGAGTTGTAACACTTAAACTCGATGGTCGTCTGCTACCTATTTGCCATTTTGTGATGCGATGATAAATTCCGCATGTGCGACGATAAATTCCGCACTTAGATCATTTTGCAGACATCCATTTTCCATTATGCATGTCATTATCTTCACATACCTTCACATGCATAGTGGATTGTCATCATAAGTTGAAGAGGATCTCCACAAGCACAACCTGCCATGTGCATTTGCATTCCAAAAGCAAACTACTTATATGCACATCTTCAGGGGGAGCCCTTGCAACTTATGAAGACAATTCCTTATCCTTCACAATTTCACATATTATATTCCCCATTGAAAACTTCAACTAGTTTGTCATTAATCACCAAAAAGGGGGAGATTGTAAGTGCATCTAGTGCCACCCCTAGTTGGTTTTGGAGTATTGACGACAAACCTAGTTGAGGGACTAATGTGTTTGTGAGAATTGCAGGATAACACAGGTAGAAGTCCCTCATTGATTCGGTTTTCCTACCAGAGATGACCCCTAAAAATGTATGAAGACATTGATGTCAAAGGTGGTATATGAAGATATTCACATTAAAGACTATGACAAGAGAAGACATCACATGAAGCCTATGGAGCTCGAAGACTTAGATCTTTCGTAGTTCTTTTTATTCTTCTTTGTTGAGTCATAGGAACCACCGTACTGTTAAGTGGGGTCCAAGAGAACCAGTCAGAATGACTGAAGTGATGCTTAACCAAAACCTATGTCTTCGAGTGAAGACTATGAGAGGGAATCTTGTCCAGAGTCGGAAAAGTCAGCTTTGCTTGTAGCCCAAGTAAAGTTGCCGTGTGAGTTTGAAATCTGACCGTTGGAACACGTGTCAGTTCCTTAGTGACCCAGGGTCATTTCGGACAAATCAGGTCGGGTTGCCTAGTGGCTATAAATAGCCCACCCCCTACAACCAAAAACGGTTGGCTGCTCAGAGTTAGTATACGGCTTTTGTCGTTTGAGAGCAACCCACCTCGAAGCCTTTGAGAGAGAATTCCTTGCGAGGATAAAGCCCTAACCACCCAGAGCCAAAGAGAATTAGGCATCACTTAAGTCTTCTTGTCTGTGTGATCTGAAGACTTATTACACTTGAGGACTGTGAATCCTCCAGCCGGTTAGGCGTCGCGTTCTGAGCATCCAAGAGACATTGTGGATTGCCGGTGAACGAAGTCTGTGAAGGTTTGGGAGTCTACCTTGAAGACTTACCAGAGTGATTGGGTGAGGTCTGTGTGACCTTAGCTCAAGGGGAATACGGTGAGGACTGGGTGTCCTAAGCTGCATGTTCAGGACTTGGTGTCCGGGACTGTGTGTCCTCAGGTTTAAATACCTAGCCGCCCTAACCAGACGTACAGTTATCACAACAACTGGAACTGGTCCAACACATCATTGTCTTCAACGAGTCACTGGTTTCATTCTCCCCTTCTCTTTGCGTACTGTTACTCCTTGTGAAGTCATTGTATGATTGCACTATCTTTTATCTTCACTGAGTGACTGGTGTTCTATTTGGCTTTCACTCTATTGAATACTTGACTATGGCTTGCCTAGTGTAGTCTACCTTCCGCTGCAGGGTAATAGGTTTATATCTATCGTTTGTCTTCATAACTTCGACGTTTTGAAGACTTTTATAAAAATCGCCTATTCACCCCCCTCTAGTTGATATAACGCACTTTCAAGAGCAAGTTCATAGGGTGCATGGATCACTAGCAAAACTGGGGACAAAACTGAATCTCATGTTAACAATCTGCCAGCAACAATATTTAGCAAAAGCAGAGCATGGAAATGACATGCTACACTACTCCATAATTTCAACCAGAGGCATGAATGTATATAGAAATACCCCAGCTTCAAAACAGTCTTGCTGAACTACCTCAAAATATGCATGATCTCATGGTAGCAACATGACAACATGGCATCAAAATGTAACAGGAAATGACGTGTGCTAGTCACCACATAACTCATAAAAATACAAGGCTTGCACCACTGTAAAGATGACATGATGGCATGTAGACATCATGCTCATAGGATGCACACACAAAATGCAATGAAAATGACAAATCAACAAGTTAAGTTGAATTCCAGCAGACAACATCATATAGCACTTTTGCAACGAGGATTAGGGCATCAATATGGACAGTAACATGCATGCAAATGACACTAACATGAAGAGCATCAAGAGATGAACATTTTGATATATCATGCATGCAAAACAGAGCTACGGTAGTGGAGATATGGCATATCAAAGAGGGTCCCAAAATGTTGAAAATTACGGGACTTAGACGAATTCATCACCTCCAGATGTAGGGTTCTGGGCACAGGAACCGAGGTCGCCGGATCTTCGCCAGAGAGAATGGAGTCGTGGAAGACGGAGTGGAGGAGGGAGTTGCCGGCGAGGGGGGTGGGGGTCCGGATCCAGGCCGGGGAGGTCGCCGGAGTCGTGGGATGGCGCCGATGGAGAGGTGCGGCGAGCTTTGGGCGGATGCGGCAGGGTTAGTGGCGAGGTCTGTGGCGAGGACGGGCGGTCCGGCACGGTGGGGCACGCGCTGGTGCCGGCGAGGGCCGGCGGAGGAGTGCGCGGGCGGCGCAGGGCAGCTCAGGCCCGATCTGGCCCGGGGCGGGCTCCCCGTGGGCCGAGCGGGCCGACAGCGGCTGTGTCGGCGGAGGGACAGGTGGCGGCCCGTGATTTGTCTAGCGCGGCGGCGCGGACGCGTCCGGACCGGGCAGACGTTTCCGGCAGCGGCGGAGGAGGGGAAGCTAGGGTTTTGGACGAAAATTCGATGGAGAGGGCATATTTATAGGTAGGGGGAGCTAGGAGAGTCCAAATGAGGTGCGATTTTCGCCCACACGATCGTGATCCAATGACGGAGAGCATGTAGGGGGTTTAGATCGGCTAGTAGGCCGTTTTGGAGGGGTGTTGGGCTGCAACAAGAGAGGGGCTTTTGCGGTTACCCGGTTAACCGTTGGGGCATCAAACGACCTCCAAATGGAACGAAGTTTGATAGGTGGCCTACTGGTGATATACCAAGGCCACTCGACAAATCTGGACCCATTCCGAGAACGTTTTTCTCCCGCTCACGAAACAAGATTTAAGGGGTGCAACATGTGCATGTGGGAGTGTCGGATTGCAAAACGGACAACGGGGAAAATGACCGGATGCATGAGACTTACACAAATGCAAATGAGATGCACATGATGACATGATATGAAATGCATGACACGAACAAAATGCAAAACGATAGACAAAACCCAGCCACGAAGGAAATATCATATCGCATAGCCGGAAAAGGCAAGAGTTGGAGTTACAATTAAGGAAAGTTACATCTAGGGTGTTACAACACTCCACCACTACAAGAGGATCCCGTCCTGAGATCTAGGACTGAAAGAACTCCGGATATTCAGAATGGAGGTGATCCTCGTGCTCCCAGGTGGCTTCTCAGTCGGAATGGTGCGACCACTTAACTTTCAGGAATTTGATTGACTTGTTGCGAGTCTTGCGCTCGGTTTCCTCAAGAATAGCAACGGGATGCTCATGATAAGACAAATCTTCTTGGAGGTCAATCTCTTCGAAGTTGATAGTGCGCTCAGCCGTCTTGAAGCACTTGCGAAGCTGTGACATGTGAAACACGTCGTGCACGTTTGTGAAGTTGGACGGAAGCTCGAGTTGATAGGCGAGGTCGCCTCTTCTACCAATGATCTTGAAAGGACCCACGTATCTCGGGGTAAGCTTCCCTTTCATACCAAAGCGTCGAGTGCCTTTCATTGGAGAGATGCGGAGGTAGACATGGTCTCCGATCACGAAAGCCAAGTCATGGTGCTTGCTATCTGATAACCCACAAGTATAGGGGATCGCAACAGTTTTCGAGGGTAGAGTATTCAACCCAAATTTATTGATTCGACACAAGGGGAGCCAAAGAATATTATCAAGTATTAACAGTTGAGTTGTCAATTCAATCGCACCTGAAAGACTTAATATCTGCAGCAAAGTATTTAGTAGCAAAGTAATATGGAAGTAGCGGTAACAGTGGCAAAGGTAACAGTAGCATTTTTGTAGTGATTGTAATAGTGGAAACGGAAAAGTAACTAATTAAAGATCAATATGTGAAAAGCTCGTAGGCAATGGATTAGTGATGGATAATTATGTCGGATGCGATTCCTCATACAACAGTTATAACATAGGGTGACACAGAACTAGCGCCAGTTCATCAATGTAATGTAGGCATGTATTCTGAATATAGTCATACATGCTTATGGAAAAGAACTTGCATGACATCTTTTGTCCTATCCTCCTGTGGCAGCGGGGTCCTATCGGAAACTAAGGGATATTAAGGCCTCCTTTTAATAGATTACCGGAACAAAGCATTAACACTTAGTGAATACATGAACTCCTCAAACTACGGTCATCACCGGGAGTGGTCCCGATTGTTGTCACTTCGGGGTTACCGGATCATAACACATAGTAGGTGACTATTGACTTGCAAAATAGGATCAAGAACTCACATATATTCATGGAAACATAATAGGTTCATATCTTAAATCATGGAACTCGGGCCCTAGTGACAAGCATTAAGCATAGCAAATTCATAGCAACATCAATCTCAGAACATAGTGGATACTAGGGATCAAACCCTAACAAAACTAAATCGATTACATGATAAATCTCATCCAACCCATCACCATCCAGCAAGCCTACGATGGAATTACTCATGCACGGCGGTGAGCATCATGAAATTGGTGATGGAGGAAGGTTGATGATGACGATGGCGACGGATTCCCCTCTCCAGAGCCCCGAACGGACTCCAGATCAGCCCTCGCAAGAGAGATTAGGGCTTGGCGGCGGCTCCGTATCGTAAAACGTGATGAATCCTTCTCGCTGATTTTTTCTCCCCGAATATATAGAGTTGGATTTGAGGTCGATGGAGCCTCAGGAGTCCCACGAGACAGGGGGCGCGCCCCCAGCCTCGTGGACATGGTATGGGCCCCCTGGTGTTGATTCTTTCACTAGTATTTTTTATAAATTCCAAAAATATTCTCCGTGAAGTTTCAGGTCATTATAAGAACTTTTATTTCTGCATAAAAATAACACCATGGCAATTCTGCTGAAAACAACGTCAGTCCGGGTTAGTTCCATTCAAATCATGCAAGTCAGAGTCCAAAACAAGGTCAAAAGTGTTTGGAAAAGTAGATACAATGGAGATGTATCAACTCCCCCAAGCTTAAACCTTTGCTTGTCCTCAAGCAATTCAGTTCACAAACTGAAGTGATAAAGAAAAACTTCTACAAAATTGGTTTGATCTTGTTGTTGTAAATATGTAAAGCCAACATTCAAGTTTTCAGCAAAGATTATGAACTAACCATATTCACAATAACACTTAGGTCTCATGTCTACTCATATCAATGGCATAATCAACTAGCGAGCAATAATAGTAAATCTCGAATGACAACACTTCCTCAAAACAATCATAATATGATATAACAAGATGGTATCTCGCTAGCCCTTTCTAAGACCGCAAAACATAAATGCAGAGCACCTTTGAAGTTCAAGGACTGACTAACATTGTGATTCATGGTAAAAGAGATCCAGTCACAGTCATACTCAATGTAAACTAATAGTAATACATGCAAATGATAGCGGGCCTCTCCAACTGGTGCTTTTTAATGAGAGGATGATGAATCAACATAAAAGTAAATAGATAGGCCCTTCGCAGAGGGAAGTAGGGATTTGTAGAGGTGCCAGAGCTCGATTTTTGAAATAGAGATAAATAATATTTTGAGTGGTATGCTTTCATTGTCAACATAACAACCGAGAGATCTCGATATCTTCCATGCTACACACATCATAGGCGGTTCCCAAACAGAATGGTAAAGTTTATACTCCCCCATCACTAACAAACATCAATCCATGGCTTGTCCGAAACAACGGTTGCCTCCAACTAACAACAAAACTGGGGGAGTTTTTTTGCAATTATTTTAATTTAAGCATGGGACTAGGCATCTCAATTACTAGCCATTTTCTCGTGAATGAGGAGCAGAGTCCACTCCTCTTAAGAATAACCCACCTAGCATGGAAGATATAGACAGCCCTAGTTGATACATGCGCTATTCGATCATACAAAATAGAATTTCATTTGAAGGTTTAGAGTTTGGCACATACAAATTTACTTGGAACGACAGGTAGATACTGCATATAGGAAGGTATGGTGGACTCATATGGAATAACTTTGGGGTTTATGTGTAACACCCACAATGTGGCTATATCTCCCACGTGTCGGGGCACGACTTAGAGGCATAGCCGCATGGTAGGCATGTCGCAAGAAGGGTACTATTTACACATCCCATGTACTGAATAAGAAAGGGATAAAGAGTTGGCTTACAATCGCCACTTCACACAATACATAAATAATCCATACATCATCCAAAGTACAATCAAAGTTCCGACTACCGAGCCAAAATAAAGAAAGACAACCCCAAATGCTAGATCCCCGATCGTCCCAACTGGGCTCCACTACTGACCATCCGGAAAGAAACATAATAGCGACCCAAGTCTTCGTCGAACTCCCACTTGAGTTTGGTAGCGTCCCCTGCACTGGCATCATCGGCACCTGCATCTATTTGGAAGTATCCATGAGTCACAAGGACTCATCAATATCACACCCGTGAGATCAAGACTATTTAAGCTTATGGGTAAGAGAAGGTAGTAAGGTGGAGCTGCAGCAAGCACTAGCATATATGGTGGCTAACATACGCCAAAGAGAGCGAGAAGAGAAGCAAAGCACGGTCGATAAGCTAGATAAGATCAAGAAGTGTCCCTGAAACTAATTACATTCAAGCATAACACAAGACCGTGTTCTCTTCCCGGACTCCGCCGAAAAGAGACCATCACGGCTACACACGCGGTTGGTTCATTTTAATTAAGTTAAGTGTCAAGTTCTCTACAACCGGATATTAACAAATTCCCATCTGCCCATAACCGCGGGCATGACTCTCGAAAGTTGAAAACCCTGCAGGGTGTCCCAACTTAGCCCATCACAAGCTCTCACGGTCAACGAAGGATATTCCTTCTCCCGGGAAGACCTGATCAGTCTCGGAATCCCGGTTACAAGACATTTCGACAATGGTAAAACAAGACCAGCAAAGCCACCCGATGTGCTGACAAATCCCGATAGGAGTCGCACGTATCTCGTTCTCAGGGCACACCAGATGGGCAAGACGTCAGGCTGGCATAGACCCTGGTTGCCCAGGGGCGCCAAACATCACCCAGTTTGGACCAACACTCAGAGGAGCACTGGCCCGGGGGTTTAAAATAAAGATGACCCTTGAGTCCACGGAACCCAAGGGAAAAAGGCTTAGGTGGCAAAAGGTAAAACCAAGGTTGGGTCTTGCTGGGGGAGTTTTATTCAAAGCGAACTATCGAGGGGTTCCCATTATCACCCAACCGCGTAAGGAACACAAAATCAAGGAACATAACACCGGTATGACGGAAACTAGGGCGGCAAGAGTGGAACAAAACACTAGGCATAAGGCCGAGCCTTCCACCCTTTACCAAGTTTATAGATGCATTAAAGTAAATAAGATATAATAATGATATCCCAACAATATCCATGTTCCAACATGGAACAAGCTTCATCTTCATCTGCAACTAGCAATGCTATAAGAGGGGCTAAGCAAAAGCGATATCATAGACAAACAACGGTTTGCTAGGAAGGTGGGTTAGAGGCTTGACATGGCAATATGGGAGGCATGATGTAGCAAGTGGTAGGTAGCACGGCATAGCAATAGAGCGAACAGCTAGCAAAGCAAAGATAGAAGTGATTTCGAGGGTATGGTCATCTTGCCTGCAAAGTTCTCAGAGTTGTCGAAAGCTTGATCCTCGTAAGCATTCTCAATAGGTTCCTTGGTCACGTACTCATCTCCTGGCTCTACCCAAAGCAATAACACAAGCAAAGGACCAACAATCAATCATGGTGCAATGCACAAGCAACATGATACAATATATGGCATGATATGCGGGAACTGACATGCAATGCATATGCGTGCTCCGGAAGGAAAAGGATGAAAAAGGCATCAACTTGGCAAACCAAGTATGCCTCTAGAAATATGAGATGATTTTGGTTGAAATCGATATAAAGATCACCGGAAACGGATGCACGGTTTGCAAATGGCAAGCAAAACAAGAATGGCACAATTCTGCGATTAACAACATGATGCCACTAAGCATACAACAAGAAACTGAGCTACTGCACTCCAACATAACAACAAAGCATATGGCAGTGATGTACTCAAGATGCTTGACAAAACATGAACACTGAGCTACAGCTAAATCACAGAAGAGCAGGTTCAAACAAGCATGGAAAAAGTGCAAAAGATATCAGCATCACAGACTTGGTGAAAATACTAACAAGCTAGCAATAACATCAGGAAGCCATGTTTATAGCAAGCAAACAACATGCTATAGGAACAAATCATAGAAATACAAGTAACGGCGTGAATCTACTAAATGAATAGATAAAAAGTCTCTTACTGATCATTAGCCAAAAAGGCACAGAAGATATGATGGCACCCATGTAAACATAGCAAGTTTTATTAACAATTTCAGACTTAGCAGAAAACAGAGCATGGCATAAACAGATTTATGAAGGCAACTTTGCAAGCTCAAATCACTCATCACAAAGCCTTGCATGACAAAACAAGCATACCAACAGCAAGATGACATGTTTATGAAGATAACTATGGAAAGATCAAATTTATAGCATGCATGGATCAATAGCAACAACCATGGAAAATTTGATTAACATGTAAATAATCTACCAGGAACATTTTGTAGCAAAAGTAGAGCAAGGTTAAAACATTATAGGGCACTCAATAATTGCAAACAGGGGCATGGATGGATATATCATAACCATATGTTCAAAACATCCTTACTGAGGCATCTCAAAATAAGCATGGATATCACTGTAGCATCATGTAAACATGGCATCAAAATAACAGCAGGATAAGGACTTAACAAAATCCTAAGTCACTGAAATCAGCAATATCACGAAGCCTAGTTTGCATGCTTGTACTAGTCACCACATTGATCACAAATATACATTGCAAGCACCTCTGTAAGATGGCATGCTGCAGATCAAAACACATGTAGAGCTCATGCTCATATGATGCACACATCAAAAGCAACAAAAATGACAAATCATCATAATCTGATAAGTAGCAGCAGTAAACATTTTATAGCACTCTTGCATCAATGATTAGGGCATCAATATGAACTCAAACAAGCATGCCACAATGGAATGAAATGAAGAGCATCTCACAGTGAACATTTTGATAGATCATATGCATGAAACGGAGCTACAGTCATGGAGATATGAGGCAATGAACATGGCACAAAATCATCACAGATTTGGGACTTAGAAGAAAAACGAAGACAAAACCCAACCACGAAGGAAATCTCATAACTTAAAGCCAAAAATGGCAAGAGTCGGAGTTACAAATATGGCAAGTTACATCCGGGGTGTTACATTATGGAAGTGGATGCACAAGCAGTATTCCCACTTAGTACAAGTGAAGGCTAGAAAGAGACCGGGAAGCGACCAGCTAGAGAGCGACAACAGTCATGAACATGCATTAAAATTAATCAACACTGAGTGCAAGCATGAGCAGGATATAATTCACCATGAACATAAATATCGTGGAGGCTATGTTGATTTTGTTTCAACTACATGTGTGAAGATGTGCCGAGTCAAGCCACTCGAATCGTTCAAAGGAGGATACCACGCTATCATACCACATCACAACCATTTTAATAACATGTTGGCATGCAAGGTAAACCATTATAAACTCCTAGCTAATTAAGCATGGAATGAGCAACTATAATCTCTAATTGTCATTGCAAACATGTTTCATTCATGATAGGTTGAATCAGGAATGATGAACTACTCTTATTTACAAAAAACAAGATAGGTCGAGTTCATACCAGCTTTTCTCATCTCAATCAGTTCATCATATATCGTCATTATTGCCTTTACTTGCACAACCAAACGGTGTGGATAATAATAATAGTGCACGTGCATTGGACTAAGCTGGAATCTGCAAGCACTTAATACACATGAGAAGACAATGTAATATGGGCTCTTGGTGAGATCAACAATAATGCATATGAGAGCCACTCAACATTTTCATCATGGTCTTCTCCTCTCAACCCCAAAGAAAAGGAAGGAAATACAACTATTTACACGGGAAAGCTCCCAACAAGCAAAAGAAGAACGAGAAATGTTTTTGAGTTTTATTTTAATTACTACTACTAGATGCATGGGAAGTAAACTAGTTAAGAGCTACAACTAGTTTTTTTTGTTTTTCTTCAAGTTTTCAAACACACAAGAAGAATGCTAGAGAAGAAAATAAACTAGCATGGATATCACAATGAAAAAGTATGAGCACCGACAACTGGCATGAGTGTGTGAACATGAATGTAATGTCGGTGAGAAATACGTACTCCCCCAAGCTTAGGCTTTTGGCCCAAGTTGGTCTAGGGCCATGGCTCAAAGCTGCCCTCTCTAGTGTACAGAGGAGTGCCCTCTGGGTGCCAATTGTTGGCGATCTCCTCCGAATCCCACTGATAAACATACTGTCGATAAGGGTCAAGGGGTGGCTCCGGCTCAGGCTCTGGAGCTGATGTCAGGATCCAGTATGCATGAATGGCCTTCAGCAAAATGAGGTACATGTCTGAAAATATGTTAAACAAAGAGGGCGCAGGCAAGGTAATAATCTCATAGTAGTTTTTTAATCAAAAATCAATTTATACTTAAGCATCTTCTTCTTATCCTTAACAATAAAATCAGGTGCTACCATACTCTTCTAATCTAGAAAAATAGGGGGCAACAACTTTTCCTCTTTCTCATAATGCCTAATAGGTATCCTAAAGTGTGCAACAAGGCGCGAAGTAAAGATGCCTCCAAAGATGGGGCCCTTTGTTCTATTCAGATTTAACCGTTTAGCAACAATAGCGCCTAAACTGAAAGTTGTATCACGAAACAAAGCATGGCGCAAAATAACAATATCAGGAGCACTAAGATTTCTAGTAGCCCCCAAGGGCCAATTTATGATGTCCATCTAAACCGGGACTTTGCAATATCGCAACTCTGCATGCTTATCTTCCAAGGGCCAGTTTATCGTTTAGGATGAACCCGTACATTTAACTAGTGTTACTTTGAGCAAACATACATTAGCCCCCAAGTGTTAAGAATAATACTTGTATTGTGCTTGGGACTTGTTAAGAAAATTTCTGATAATCAAGCAAATAGGCATTAGCCCCCAAGTCCCAAGTGTATAACTTGTTATGTGCTTGGGACTTTCCAAATTTCACTGCCACCTCATAATATGTATTTTTCTTATAGGCTGAGCTGAACAAAAAGGAAGCCCAAACCGCTGACCTTCAAGAAAATATCAAAACCCAGCAAGCAGAGACCTCCAAAGCCAAAGAAGAATTGGCTCGTGCCTTAGCAGCCATGGAGAAGCTAAATGAAACATTGAAGAAGGAACATGCAGACTGGGGCATAGAGAAAACTGCTTTACAAAAGAGAGCCGAAGACGCATAGGCAGCTCTTAAACCGGTGGTCAAAGAGATGACCGGTTTAAACCGGCAGATCAATGCCATGACTTCTGCTGTTTTTGGCAAGTACCTCCCTGAAGCTTTTCAATATACATTATCTCATCTGTTGCCGGTTTACTGATGCTTGTAATGACACAGGAACTTGCATTACCCATCTGGGTTGTGACATGCGGATGAAGCTGAAGGCTGCCTATACACTGATAGAGAAGCTATATTCCGGTGCTCAACGGGCCATTTGCACCGCTGCGCATAATAAGCCGCCTCCAACCTTAATAAAAGAGACAATTGAGAAGCTGTCTATGCTACCCGCCCGGTTGGACGAACTGAAAAGATCATCTTCCAGGTCAGGTGTGTTGACCGCGCTAATCCGGGCTAAGGCATGGATACCAGATCTTGAACCATCAGATATAGGCCGTGGCTACCCTGGCGTGAAGGAGGATGTCTCAGAATTTAACAATGACGATCTTCGAGGGTTGACAAGGGAAATGCGCCCCATAGCAAGCAAGTTGGCTGATGAAACGTATCTCTCTCATTATCAGCCGGTTTATGATTCCAATCAAAAAAGATATCCTGTGCCGACACATGACATAGAAGATCTTATTCCGCCAATCCGTAAGCACACATATGCCCCTGATGTTGACCCATCAAACCTTATAAGTGATGAAGTTGTGTTCCAAGCATTAACTGGAATCGATTGGGCAACCATTGACTTCTAGCCACTGGGTAGAGAGGAGGAAGATGCACCAGCGCAGGACGATCCATAGCCGTCAACTTAGCCTGGTGACGAGTCATAATCCGGAGGCTGGTTTAGCGTTCGGTGCACTGCCATCTTTGGCAAAAACAATTATTCTTTTGGGCATTAAAACACCTTGTACTAGGCTAGTTGAAAACACTTGGTCTGCTATGCCATTGTGCATACTTATTTTGCTTGATACTGTGAATCCACCATCCTTTAGGAGATATTATGTTTCATAACCCGTAGCGGTGTTTATTCAAATTATTCCTGCATGCAATAAGTTTGAAAGTGTCCTAGCGGTTTACCGCTGGACGGGTCATGATCCCCAAATATATAGCCGGGGTTTGCACCCAAGGCTGTAAAAAGATAATCAAATATAAAAATAAATGATACCTGTGACATGGAATCACCATGTTGGTTGACCAACGTTTGTAGTGATGGCAGCAACCCCAATCATGAGTACTGATAACTCCTTCCTATTGTGTTGGTTTATGGTAAAACCGTACCGGTTTATGACAAACACCAGATTATCCATATGTAACTCTAGCGCCGGATTATGCTTGATCATGTACTAACAACTTGTAGTTGAAAGTAGAGCCGGGTTAATGAACGCCGGTTTATCAAAACCATTATAAATCTCATCAAAGGAGAAAAAACTTAGCAAATAAAAGCATATGAAAACTTGTAGTCGAGGCTTTTCACGGGCTGCCAGGCCCCAAATTCGAGGCTTTTCATGGGCTGCCAGGACACTGAGTTAAACCATTTTACAAAGCCTTTTAAGATGGACCTCAATCTTTAACCAATCGTCGTTTTAACTTTGACAAGTTCAGGGTCTATGAGATTGACTTGTCAAAAGTTTGGCGGGTCATACCAGGTTTACCTAGACGGAGTGGCTTACTTAAAAAGGCAGGCTAACCCAGGGTTTTAGGTGTATACACCAGGCTTCCAAGCCGTGGCTTGATAGCCTATTACAAGTGTAGATTCTTTGTTCATTGCAAAGCAAAGAATCCCCAAGCAACATTTTGAGCTGTGCTCAGTGGGTGCCTATGTTTGAGTTGTTCTTTTGCAACACTCTCTTTGGCACCTAAGTAATTTTCTTTTTGGCATTGAGCCGATCAAGAGGTGTAGCTATGGTTCAAATACGACCAAGCCCCCAAGTGATTTTATATAAGGCTTTATGAGCTGAATCAAGGGGTAAACCGGACACCGCTTTATGAACAAAAGCCCCCCGTGTAACCACACATGATATAAGAAAAAAAACAGATACCCCGCTTTAGCTGAGGCTCCGGTTTATTATATTGATCATAATATATACATTGTCATAACTATGTACATAAGAAGAGCCTGTGGCTCAAGTATAGTAAGGCCGAAGATGAGCTATATTCCACAGCCGTTGGGTCTCTTCCTCCGATTTACGTGAGTCTTTATGCTCTCGAACATCGATAAGGTAGTATGATCCGTTGTGCTAATTTTTGCTGACCACAAAAGGTCCTTCCCAAGGTGGGGACAACTTGTGCATATCAGTCAGTCCTGGATGAGCCGGAGCACCAGATCGCCTTCTTGAAAAGTTCTGGTCTTAACCCGGCGGCTGTGATAACGTCGTAGATCTTGTTGATAAATCGCCGAACGTGTCGCTGCAAGATCACGCTCCTTATCTAACAGGTCCAGTGAGTCCCGACGTGCTTTCTCATTATCAGCTTCAACGTAAGCCGCCACACGGGGCGAGTCGTGACGGATGTCACTAGGGAGAACCGCCTCTGCTCCGTAAACCATGAAGAAGGGCGTGTAACCCGTAGACCTGTTTGGTGTGGTGTTGATAGTCCATAACATGGAAGGTAACTCCTCCACCCAATAGCCCGTCGTCCGCTTTAAAGGAACCATAAGCCGGGGCTTGATGCCTCTCAAAATCTCTTGATTGGCTCTCTCTGCTTGACCATTAGATTGGGGGTGAGCCACTGATGACACGTCAAGCCGGATGTGCTCACGTTGACAAAATTCCTCCATAGCACCCTTGGACAGATTAGTAGCGTTATCAGTTATAATCCTGTGTGGAAAACCAAAACCGGAAAATCACCTTCTTGATGAATTGAACCACCATGGCTGCATCACACTTACTAACTGGTTCTGCTTCCACCCACTTAGTGAACTTGTCAACTGCCACCAACAGGTGGGTCTTCTTATCCTTGGATCTCTTAAACGGCCCAACCATATCCAGCCCCCAAGTTGCAAACGGCCAAGTGATTGGAATCATCCTTAATTCTTGAGCCGGAACATGAGCGTGGCGTGCAAACTTCTGACACCCGTCACACCTCTTTACCAAATCCTCAACATCAGCATGAGCCTCAACCAATAAAAACCGTGACGGAAGGCCTTAGCTACCAAGGATTTTGATCCAGCGTGGTGACCACAATCTCCTTCATGGATCTCATGCAAAATCTCACAGCCTTCTTGAGGAGACACACAATGCTGAAACGCCCCTGTTACGCTGCAATGATGCAACTCCCCATTGACAATGGTCATTGACTTGGATCACCGGATTATTTGTCGGGCCAAAGATTCATCGTCCGGTAATTCGCCCCGGTTCATGTATGCCAGGTATGGGACTGTCCAATCTGGGATAACGTGAAGAGCCGCCACTAATTGAGCCTCCGGGTCAGGAACAACCAAATCCTCCTCTGTAGGTATCTTGATGGACGGATTATGTAGCACATCCAGGAACACATTAGGCGGCACCGGTTTTCGTTGAGAGCCTAAGCAACTCAAAGCGTTCGCCGCTTCATTCTTTCGCCGGTCTATATGGTCAACCTGATAACCCTTGAAATGACCAGCCACTATGTCCACATCTTGTCGATACGCCCCCATGAGTGGATCCTTGGAATCCCAAGTGCCAGACACCTATTGAGCCACCAGGTCTGAATCACCAAAGCATTTAACCTGGCTTAAATTCATCTCCTTAGCCATCCGAAGACCATGGAGCAAAGCCTCATATTCATCTGCATTGTTAGTGCAAGGGAACATTAAATGGAGAACATAACAAAACTTATCACCTCGTGGGGAAGTTAATATGACTCCAGCCCCCGAGCCTTCCAATTGTCCGGACCCATAAAAATGAATAGTCCAATAAGTGTTATCTGGCTTTTCCTCCCGTGCCTACAACTCTGTCCAATCATTGATGAAGTCCACAAGTGCTTGGGATTTGATTGCTGTGCGAGGCGTATATTTTAACCCGTGAGGTCCAAGCTCAATAGCCCATTTGGCAACCCGACCAATTGCTTCTCTGTTTTGGATGATATCCCCCAAGGGGGCAGAACTGACCATAGTGACAGGATGACCCTAAAAATAGTGCTTGAGCCTCCGGTTTGCCATAAAAACTCCTCACACCAGCTTCTGCCAATGTGGGTACCTCTGCTTGGATTCAATAAGCACCTCACTGATATAATAAACCAGCCATTGAACCGGGTACTCCTTTCCGGCCTCCTTGCGCTCCACAACAATAGTCACGCTAACAGCCCGGGCATTAGCAGCCACATATAACAACAAGGGCTCTTTATCAATGGGAGCAGCAAGGACATGTGGCTCAGCTATCTCCGCTTTAGACTCTCAAACGCTTCATTGGCAGGCTCACTCCAAACAAAGTCACCAGTCTTCTTCAACATTTGATATAAGGGGATGGCCTTCTCCCCAAGGCAACTGATAAACCGCCTCAAAGCTGCAATCCGGCCTACCAGGCGTTGAACATCATTGATACACTTTGGTTTAGCCAAAGAGGTTATGGCCTTGAGTTTCTTCGGATTGGCTTCAATGCCCCTATTAGACACCAGAAAACCCAAGAGCTTTCCTTCCGGTACACCAAAGACACACTTGGCCGGATTAAGCATCATTTTATAAACCCGGAGATTATCAAAGGTCTCCGTCAAGTCATCTATCAATGTCTCCTCCTTTCCGGATTTCACCACAATATCATCCACATAAGCATGAACATTGCGCCCGATCTGATTGTGAAGACAACTCTGCACACAGCGCTGATAAGCCGCCTGGGCACTCTTGAGCCCAAAAGGCATAGATACATAACAGAAGGCTCCAAAGGGAGTTTTGAAAGCTGTCTTCTCCTGGTTCTTAACTGCCATTTTGATCAGATGATAACCGGAATAAGCGTGCAGAAAACACAAACGGTCACAACACCCTGTAGCATCAATGATTTGATCAATACGAGGGAGAGCAAAGGGATCAGCTGGACAGGCCTTGTTCAAATCCGTGTAGTCCACACACATACGCCAAGTGCCTTTCTTTTTAAGTACCAATACCGGATTAGCTAGCCACTCAGGGTGAAAGACCTCCACAATAAACCTTGCTGCCAAGAGCTGGGCTACCTCCTCTCCAATAGCCTTGCGCCTTTCTTCATTGAAGCGGCGGAGAAACTGCCTAACCAGTTTAAACTTAGGATGTATATTAAGAGTGTGCTTAGCGAGTTCCCTCGGTACACCTAGCATGTCAGAAGGTTTCCATGCAAAAATGTCCCAGTTCTCACGAATGAACTCGATGAGCGCGCCTTCCTATTTCGGATCCAGGTTAGCGCTGATACTGAACTGTCTGGATGAATCGCTGGGAACAAAGTCAACCGGCTTAGTCTCCTCGGCCAATTTAAACTTCAAAGCCGGATCATGCTCTGTAGTTGGTTTTTTTAGAGAGGTCATATCCATCGAATCAACATTATCTTTGTAAAACTTCAACTCTTCTGTTGCACAAACTGACTTAGCATAAGCCGCATCACCTTCTTCACATTCCAAAGCGATCTTACAGCTTCCATGTACCGTGATTGTTCCCTTGTGACCCGGCATCTTGAGCTGCAGATAAACATAACAGGGCCTTGCCATGAACTTGGCATAAACCGGCCGTCCAAACATGGCATGATATGGGATCTTGATCTTTACTACTTCAAAAGTCAATGTTTTTGATCTCGAGTCATGCTCATCTCCAAAAGCAACTTCTAAAGCTATCTTACCAACTGGGTATGCCGATTTACCAGGCACCACGCCATGAAAGACAGTATTCGACGGTTTAAGATTCTTATCTGTCAACCCCATGCGACGGAAGGTTTCATAATAAAGGATATTGATACTGCTCCCTCCGTCCATGAGTACCTTGGTGAACTTGTACCCCCCAACCTAAGGTGCCACCACTAAGGCCAGATGACCTTTATTATCAACCCGGGGAGGATGATCCTCTCGACTCCACACGATGGGCTATTCAGAGCAGCACAGATAACGAGGCAACGCCGGTTCAATGGAGTTCATTGCCCTTTTATGAAGCTTCTGATCACGCTTGACTTGTGGTGAAGACATGGTACTGTCCACTATTCAATTGCTTTGGGTTGCTCTGGTAACCCAACTGCTACTATTGCTACTGGCTCCCCTGATGATTATAACCACCTTGGTTGCCCTGATTGCCTTGATTGCCATGTCCGCTCTTATTACCGTGAAAACCTGAACCGGAACTGCCTCCACCGTAACCCGGCCCATGAGATCCGGGGCCTGAACTGCCGCCCGGTCCATGATCATACCGAAAAATATGAATTTTTGAATTGCTGCATAATATAACAATCCTTCCACAGGTGCGTGGCCAGCTTATCCCGCGACCCGTGCTTCGAGCAAGGCTGGTTTAACAGGTGAGCCAGGCGCTCCGGATTGGGATTTAGTACTCCACCACGCGGGGGCGGTTTACCCTTACGGCGCTGGCCTTTGCCATGTGCGTTGGTATTAGCCACAAAATCTAAACTGCTATCTGCCTTACGCGTACCGCTATTTCTGTGACCCGCCGGGTTATGCTGCTGCCCTTTGGCGCTGCCGCTCTTCTTTCCCTTCCCTGTTTTGTCGTCATCAGACTCAGGGTCCTTGGTACTATCAGAGTCGACATACTTTACCAGAGCTGCCATAAGCGTTCCCATGTCATTGCAATGACGTTTTAGCCGTCCCAACTTCAACTTTAGAGGTGTAAACCGGCAATTGCCTTCCAATGTTAAAACTGCTGTATCATCGTTGATGCGGTCTGATGAATGTAAAATCTTCGAAACCCGGCGCACCCAACGGGTTGTTGACTCTCCTTCCTCCTGGACACAGGCAGCTAAGTCCATAATTGACATGGGCTGCTTGCACGTATCTTTGAAATTCTGGATAAACCGGGCCCTTAACTCAGCTCACGACCCAATGGAGTTAGCCGACAGGTTTTTCAACCATGTGCAAGCTGTTCCCTCCAACATCATGGTAAAGTATTTGGCACACGCCGCATCATCCACATCCAGCATCTCCATTGCCATCTCACAGCTTTCAACCCATGACTCGGGGGACAAATCGGCAGTGTAATTCAACACCTTACGCGGGCCTTTGAAATCCTTGGGCATCCGTACATTGCGCAGTGCTGGGACGAGACACGGCACCCCCAAAGAACTGGAGGTAACCCCTGGTTCCATCGATGTTGTTGGACAGACCGGAGTAAGTTGGCGAGCTTCATGTTGCGCCGCTAACTCGGCCTCTCGACGTGCCCTAGCGCGATCCACCACATCCCGAGCATCACCACCGCCACCCGCCAGGTTATGGCCATGGGGCGGATTACGGTTCTGCGTACTGCTTGATATGGCCGGTTCATCCATATGCCTGCTGTAACTACGGCTCGGGCGGGGAGTAGAATGAATCCTTTCACGGCTATATGAATAGGCTTGCTGCTGAGTCAAGGCTGTCTGAAGGAGCTCCCTAGCCCGTCGTGTCTCAACTGCTATTGGGGACTCTCCATCAATCTGGAGAGCTGCCAATCCCAAAGCGGCGGCAACGATGTTATCCAACGGGTTAGAGTAATGACCCAGATGCCTTGAGATGCGCAGTGATGGGACATCATCCTGACAAGGCTGAGGGGGCGGATCCATCGCACGCGGCTGAACCGGCGCCCCTGTCCCAGGCGCCTCCGCCCGGTTTACCACTGGCTGGATGCTGGTGCCTGCTCCTGGCATGTTAAAGAGGTTTCTTCCCTCGTAAACCGACGGCAAGTGAGATCGGTACCTTCTCCTCATGACATCAACTGACGCACTTTGGTCCAGCATAAGCCGATAGGCTTGTGCCTCTAATTCGGCCCGCTCAGCGGCCATCCTGGTGTTCTCCATTGCTAGATCCACCTTAGCTTGAGCTATCTGATCTTACACCTTTGCAATCTCCGTGTTATGCTGATGCCGGTTTGCCGCGTCAACCTCCGCTGCTAGCAACGTTGCCAAAGTGTCGAAGAAATAGGACAAACCCTGAGCCGGTGGTGGCTCAGAGCCCCCTGCTCCGGCTGGTGTTGCCGCCGCTGAACCGAAAATCACCACTGCGGCGGTAGAAGAATGCTGCACCGATTGTGTACCGCCCATGAAGATCGCAACTCGGCTTGATGTTCAAGGAGGTCCGGAATACTGTCGCCATCAGAACCACCGCTAATCCGGCCATCCTGCAGCTGATACAGCGACTCGATTTCTCCGTTTGAAGACTCGCCATCAGAGTAAATGACGGTTTCGCTGCCAGATACCGATCTATCCTCAGATTCCGCTCCATGGATGACTCCCATGAAGGCACGCTTCACAACATGCTGAACACGGGCAGGTCTTGCACGCTGAGCCGTCTCGATGATGTCGGTGCAGATGTACGGCTCTGGGCCCGGTTCACCGATCTTGCCAATGAAGATGTGTATTCCACCGAAGGGGACCCGGTACCCATACTCGATCGGGCCGGCCTCGGGGCCCCAGCCCGCGTCATCGATGTAGAGCTTACCGCGATGACTCTTGGTCATCCGGCCCACAGCGTATCCCTTGAGTCCTTCTAAGCTTCCCTTCAAGAACTCGAAACCATCATGCGATAGCCCCACAGTGGGCGCCAACTATCTTGGTTTTGTCACGGCAGATGTCCTCGTGAAAGGACTTAGTCGTGGAGCCATCACAACGGGTTAGCTTGTAGGGGTTAAAGCGGACAAGGGACGCAGAGAGTTATACTGGTTCGGCACCTTACGATGAAGGTAAAAGCCTACTACAGTTGTGATGGAATTGCTAGGGTTTCGATGACCAGGGAGCGAATCCACTTTACCTGGCTCTCGAGTTATTGTTTGTTGTCCTAAACCGCCGCCGGGTCGTCCCTTTATATACGTAGGTTGACGCCCGTCGGTTTACAAAATCCCGAGGCCGGCTCATAAACGTGTCTGGCTCAGTCTCTACTCTTTCTATCTTACAGCACAAGTTTACATATCAATGTCGGGTTATGTCTACAGGCCTTAATCCACCTTTGGGCCCTAGGCCTTCATAAAGTGCCACTGTCTCTGTCTTCATGGGCTTCAATTATAATAACTCATTATGGGGATAACCCAGCCTCTCCTAGCCAGTTGACGCCCAACAGTAATATCCCCAACAGTTCCCATGACCAATTAAGCATCTACTAGCAAATATTGCAAAGTAGTGTAGAACAGGAAAATGTATGCTAGTAATTCTTGCATCGGAAACTTTCCTCGTTTACCCTAGAGCGATCGTATAAATAAACCCCTCCACATCATTACGATGTGGTTCCTCTATGCTGCCCGCAAATGGTATCATACAGACCCGACAAAAATCATAAAGTGACATCTCCTTAACCTCATCATATAAATGAAATTCCACTGAAGGTGGTGATTTCTTAGCATGAAAGTAAAAATTTTGCGGGAAAATATTAGTGAGGAGGAGATACTGTCCGCGCTGGTCGCGGAGGAAGTCGATGAGGCCTACATTCTTAGCCAAATAATAAAAGTCATCATAAATCACGGCTGCTCTCAAGAACTCATCACAAGGCCATTCGCATGGCCGAACCTCCACAGTGCGAGGGAGATTATATTTGAGCTTCTTATTCTCTTCCCTTTGCTTATCCTTCGAGCTTCGGCTCGAAGAGCCCCTCAACAATATCTTCATCATTTTATTTCTCTAAAAAATTTCTGAAATTTTTAGTGACTCTGCCGGGGGACTAATCCACGAACACCTATGGGACCGGTGGACCGAGTCCCTTTCGGTTCGGCGGGGGCAAGGGTCGCATGAAGAGCGGATCGAGGCGAAGCACACGAGCAGTTTACCCAGGTTCGGGCCGCACGGATGCGTAAAACCCTACTCCTGCTTTGTGGTTTGTATTGAGTTCTTGCTCGGGAGCGCGGAGTGCTACAGTACACCCCAACAGCTAACGAGACTGAGCGTGAGAGTTCTCCCCCCTCTGCGTTGCGCATGGGCCTCCTTTTATATGCTCAAGGGGTCACCGACAGGTGGCAACGTAGACATGGGTAAAAATGGAAAGGGTGCTGCGGTTGGTACAACTACCTGCTACACTGTATTATACCTAACCCTGACGGCAGGGGACAAGGACATTAAAATGCCCGTCTGCGTCGCCTCAATAGTGCAAAAGGGACCGCCAGGGACGCCACCGCTCGCCACGATGGCAATCTTGTCAGTGCACGAAGGTACTTCCGGCCGCCGCTTGGAAGATGGCTCCAAATGGATATCCATTCTTCGCCTTGTTCTTCTACTGCGGGCTCTGCCCTCCCTTCTCTGAGTTCTTTTGCGATATTATGAACACCTACGGGTTCCACCTCCTTGACTTCACCCCCAATGCTGTTCTGACCATGGCAGTTTTCGCACATCTCTGTGAAAACTTTGTCGGAGTCCATCCCAATGTAGCCCTTTTTCGCCACTTCTTTATGCCCCGAGTAGAGAGAGGAGAGCCTTTTTCCGGCGGAATCGCCTGGATCTCAAGGGCCAACAAGAAGGACACTTATCTAGAGGGAGAGTTCCACGGAAAGTGGGAGGAATGGAGAGCAGACTAGTGCTGGATTGTCGAGGAGAACCCGCAGCCGTTTACTGCCCGGCGCCAAGCCCCAGTAGCACGCGGCAGCGATTGGAGTGAGTGGCCCCGGAAGATGATAGGCTGAAGATTGCAGTCACCCGGATCCTACGCCTCAGGCTTGCCGGGCTCACTGTAGGCGCCGTTGGCGCAGATTTTCTTCGTCGCCGCATCGCCCCCCTGCAGGAACGAGGGAGACCCGCCTGGGAATTCAAGAATGCGGCGGATATCATGAGGCTGCGCCCGGGCCTCAACTTCAACTTCACTGTTCTGGAGCTTAACATGATGCTCCAGGAGTTGTTCAAGTATGACCCTCAACATCCCGAAGTGTTCAGGTTGCCGGGGGGCGTTGTTCCGCTGTGCAACAACTCCTCGCTCGACCGCATCCGTGCAATGATGCCGCTGTGTGATTCGCATGGAATTGTCCCAACTTGGCAAGAGCCTGCAGATGACATCGTGCAGGAGTTCTTTGACGGCTTGGTAGAAGTGCCGGTCCGTGCCGACGAAAAGGATAGCCTCACCCGCGACACCACCGATGTGGAGATGACACGCATCGCCACTAGGCTGGAAGCGGCGGCGGCAGCCGCAGCCACGGGCGAATTTGGATTCACCGTGGAGGAGGCAGATGCAGCAGAGGCGGCAAGCCGTGCCGAGCGAGAGGAGCGCGTCGGCGAGAAAGAGCTTGCCGGGCATAACGTCGAGTCGAGCGAGCCCGCCAAGGATACGAGCGGCTCGCTGGAGATCAACTCCTCTTCCTCCTCATCTTCAGGCAGCTCGCTGCAAGCAGAGCCTCCATCCCCACCAAGAAGGCGTCTCCGCAAGGCCGGTGACGTAGTGGGGCAGCGGGCAAGTGAACAGCCGCCGTGCCACGCGACACGCTGCACCGCGGCAAGCACTATTGCCGCGGGAGCATCTCACGCTGCTGCGGCAACTGGAGCGGGGTCCAGCCGGACCACCGCTTCTACTCCTGCCGCTTCTCACGCCGTGGCGGCAGCCGGAGCGGGATCGTCTCAGACCACCGCCACTGTTCCCGCCAAGCGGCCAAGGGAAACTACTCCTCCGCCTCCCCGCGCCGGGCGTGAGCCAGACTTCGACTTCTCCGCGTTGAGCTCCGACGAGGAAGAAGAAGAGTAAGATTCTCTTGTTGTACTTGTAGTTCTTCAATTCTTGCTGTTTTGTCTTGCATCTCATTTGCTTTACCCTGAACTTGTTCCTTTTTAGGACTCTGGCCCAGAGAGCAGCGAAGAGAGCCAAGGTCCCGGTGATTATCATCGAGGACGAGCCCACTGCGACAGCAGGGGATGCGTCCGAGACAACCTTGCCAGACCCGGCAACTTTTCTCCAGAGCAGCCCCCAGCGTAAGTATATGGTTCGCTTTCCGCTGTGAGGTGCGCAATTTGCTGATATCTGACTGTTGGTTTGTGTAGGAGCAGAGCAGCCCCACCAGGAGCGCCCGGAGGCCACGCCCGAAATGCCAAGGAAGACTCCTCCGGCAAGGGAGAAGTCTCCGGCAAGGGAGAGCTCTCCGGCAAGGGACAGCACCAGTGGCCCTCCGGCAGCGGGTACCACGACTGCAGAACCCGGTACAGGTAATCCTCTTGCTTCAAAACTTCCCTTGGGTTCTTCTCCTTTTGATCTTCTTTTTTGTATATTGGCTTGACTCTTCTCCCTTTTCCGGCCGTCAGACCTATCTGCTGCCGACGATCCCGCCGGCGCAGAGGCCGCCAAAGCTGCCGCCGCAGAAGTAGGCGGGGGGTCTAGCGATCGCACTGACGGCCCTGAGGCCACAGGAGCGCCAGGCGCCACGTCGACCGCCGACCCGTCCGCCGCTGCCGCAGCGCCAGGCTCCGAAGAGCCCCAGCCAGGCGTCTACTTGAAGGCCGGCAATGGCGTCTTCATCAACCTCCCCTGGGCGTCAAGCTCCAAGGTGCCGGTCGAGGGAGAGAGCTTCGACGGAGAGGTGCTCGCCTCCGCTGGGCTGACGCTGGTTGATGCGCCGAGCAGCAGCAGCGGCAAGCCTGAGGAGGAGCGGTTTCTGCAGAAGCTGTTGTCGCTCTATCGCGCGCGGCAAGCCAAGCTGGAATCCCGCGAGGCGCTTGTCGCGAAGGCGGGAGCAGACATCGAGAAGCGCGCGGAGGAGCTTCGGGGTCTCCACCAGGAAGCTCTCCGGTCCCTGGCAGAGGAGCGGGAGCAACTCGCCGAAGAGCAGAAGCCTTCTTCATCGAGAAGGCCAATGTTGAAGAGCAACAGCGGCTTGCCGCTGAGAAGCTGTCTGCGCAGGAGGGCGAGCTGGCGCAGCGGAAGGTCAACCTCGATAGCCACGAGGAGGAACTTGCCGCGCGTGAGCAGAAATTCGGCGGAGCCCTTAAGCAAGCAGAGGATGCTGCCGTAGCCACCGAGGCCGCCAAGAAGGAGCTGGAGACCAAGGTGGCACAGCTGGAGGCCGATCTCAAGGCGAGTGGCAAAGAGCTTAGCGCCGCCAAGGACTCCAACGCAGATCTTGAGTTGAAGCTGACCACTTTGACCAAGACGTTGGACGGTGCCAAGGAGCAGGAGGTGGCCTTGAAGGACGAGATCAAGGCCGACAAGGCACTGCTGGAGAGTGCTGCCGCCGCCCAGAATGCTTTTAGGGAAAATGTGGAGCACTGGACGGAGGGTCTTTTGAATGTTGCCGCAGACATTGACAGTGAGCTGGCGCAGCTGGGGATAGAGGATCTCGGGTATCCCTCCGACGAGAACCTCCAACCCAGCGCCAAGCTCATCTTGTTCTTCAAAGGCGTGGCGACGACCCTCCAGCGGCTCCGGGAGAAGATCCCAAAGCAGCTGGCCGACGAGTCGCGCAAGATCTGCGCGGGAGCCCTTCAAAAGGTGTTGGTGAAGGTGGCCTTCCGCAACCCGGGCCTCAACCTTACCAACGTCCTCAAGACCCTGCCGCCGGATGCTGATCTGGAGGCGCTCAAGACCCTTGTCGCACCCATTGTGGACAAGGTGAGCGGGATCAAGAGGATTGAGGGCGATCGCGTAGACTAGGACGCCCGTTTTCTTCTTTTCTTGTCGCTGCTGGTCATGTTATCAAAACAATCTGTTAGAGCCGCGACAAGCTATCTTGTAATATAACTCTATTCTGGGTAATGATTGCAATGTTATTCCCTTTACTTGATTCCTCCCTTTGTATGTTTTTGCCCTACGCTTTTAGGGAACTTGCCGGTGCAGGCACCTTAGCCGCGAGCGCTGAGTGCGGAACGTCAGCAGCCTGTTGGCGGTGCCGTTACCGACAAGAAACCTTGTTGCAACTAGTCGCAGCTCACTTAAGTTGTTGAGCGGACTCGAAACAAAGTAAGGGCGCAACTAGCTACGAGTTGGTTCCTCCGCGCACAGGTTTTCCATACAAAGTGCGGTCGTTCAAGGGAGATAACTTAAAAATTTAAAAATCTGATTGCTCAAACTTTGGCAACTTAGCTTTTCTGTGTTGTTTGCTTCCCGGTAAGGTGAAACTTTCTTGAACGACGCCTGGTCCATACCATTATCTTCTCCTTCCCCCCCCCCCCGGCAAACTTGTGGGCGAGGGAACCTTCCTTTCCTTGAGAAAAAAGAAAGAAGAGAAAATAAAGATATGGAGCCTTACGGCTCGTTATTGCTTACCGGGGAGTAGGTGCTGCACAAAGTGTCAGATCACATATGCAAAAAATAGAAAGCATGAAATTGACAAGATGTGCGGAGCACATGAGCTTTACTTATGCACGGGGTCTGCGCTCGGCTTTGTACAAAGGATTACATGCAACAGCAGCAAGACTTGTACAAAAGGTGGTTGCCAGAACAGGTTCCGGCAACCGCGCCTTACGGGTAAAACTTACGAAGATGCTCAATGTTCCAGGAATTGCTCACCAGAATGCTATCTTCGGTCTCAAGGCGGACAACACCAGGCCTAGTGACTCATTTCACCCGGTAAGGGCCTCCCACTTTGGCGTCAACTTGTTGGAATTCTTGGCGGACTGAACACGCCGAAGAACAAGGTCGCCTTCCTCGAGACTTCTGGCGTTAATTTTGCGGCTATGGTAGCGGCGCAAAGCTTGCTGGTAGCGAGCAGCTCGTACAGCAGCCTGAAGACGGTCTTCCTCAAGGAGCAGCGCATCATCTTGTCGCAGCTGCTCTTGCTCAAGCTCATCATAAGCGAGCACTCGAGGTGACCCGTATACGAGTTCCGTGGGAGAACTGCCTCTGCTCCATAGACTAGAGTGAAAGGTGTCTGGCCAGTGGCTCGATTTGGCGTCATCCTGATCGACTAAAGAACCACCGGCAGCTCCTCGATCCAGTTTCTTCCGCACTTGTGCAGCCTGTCGAAAGTCCTGGTCTTGAGCCCACGCAGCACTTCAGCATTTGCCCTCTCCGCTTGACCGTTGCTTCTCGGGTGAGCAACAGAAGCGAAGCAGACCTTGGCGCCAAGATCTTGGACGTACTTCATGAAGGTGCGGCTCGTGAACTGCATACCGTTATCGGTGATTATCCTGTTAGGGATCCCGAAGCGGCAAACAATCGACCTGAAGAACTTGACTGCTGACTGTGTTGTCACCTTCCTCACTGGTTCCACTTCCGGCCACTTTGTGAACTTGTCGATTGCAACGTACAAGTACTCAAAGCCCCCGATTGCTCGGGGAAAGGGGCCGAGGATGTCGAGCCCCCAGACCGAAAATGGCCAGGATAAAGGGATCGTCTGGAGAGCTTGAGCTGGTTGGTGTATCTGCTTGGAATGGAACTGGCATGCTTCACACTTGGTTACTTGTGCAGCTGCATCCTGGAGGGCTGTCGGCCGAAAGAAACCTTGCCGGAATGCTTTGCCGGCAAGTGCTCTTGCGCCAATGTGGTGACCACATATGCCTCCATGTATCTCTGCCAACAGCTTTTGTCCGTCTTCCCGGTGAATACACTTCAATTTCACACCGTTGAGTCTTCTTCTGTACAGTGTCTTGTCAACAAACTGGTACATACTTGACTGCTGGGCTACTCTTTCCGCTTCTTCTTGCTCTTCGGGAAGTTCTCCTGTCTGAAGGAAACGGAAAATCTGTTGTGCCCATGCTGGAGCTTGTTGCTCGACAACAAGGACTAAAGGCAAATCTGCTGCTGCGGGAACATCCGCTTCTACGGCGAGAATCTGCGGCTCTGCCGGAGCTTGACGTTCCCCGGCAAGCTTGCCGGAGCAAAACTTGTCGGGAGCTTCTGCTTCAACGGAACAAACCCTAGGGCTTGCCGGAGCAGACTCCTCCTCAGTGCTCTTGGCGTTGATCTTGGGGACCTTCTTGGCGGCGGTTTCGGGAAGCTCTGCCGGCAAATAGTCACCAGAAATCAACTTCCTCTTCTTGCTTTGTCCAGTTGATGGCGTTACAGATGGTTGGGTCAGCTTGAGCACAAAGATCCCTAGTTCCACAGGTAACTTAAGTGCGGCGCACTTTGATAGGCCATCGGCAATGGCGTTCTGAGCTCTTGGAACATACTCCATCTGTAGGCCGTCAAAGTTCTCTTCTAGCTTTCTCACTTCGTCGACGTAGGCTTCCATCAACGGACTCTGATAGCTCTTGTTCACTTGGCGGACGACAAGCTGCGAGTCTCCCCTGACAATGAGCTTCTTGATCCCAAGGTCTTCCGCGATCCTGAGACCGGCAAGCAAGCCTTCATACTCTGCAGTATTGTTTTTTGCTTGCTCCTTGGGAAAGTGCATCTGGACTACGTACTTGAGGTGCTCTCCGGTGGGTGCGACAAGCAGCACGCCAGCGCCGGCGCCTTGCAGCGAAAATGCACCATCAAAGTACATCAGCCACTCTTTGCTTGCTTCTTTGACGGGGATGCTTGTTTCAGGAATTTCTTCATCTGGTGTTGGCGTCCATTCTGCTATGAATTCTGCCAATGCTCTGCTTTGGATAGTTGAAGTACTCTCAAACTTGAGGCCAAAGCTTGACAGTTCCAGTGCCCACTCAACAATCCTGCCTGTCGCTTCTGGATTCTGTAGTATCCTCTTCAGCGGAAAGCGAGTGACAACTGTGATCTCATGTGCTTGGAAGTAATGGCGCAGATTTCTCGAGGCCATGAGAAGGCCGAAAAGCAATTTCTGCATGCCAGAGTACCTTGACCTAGCCCCCTGCAGAAGGGAACTGACAAAGTAAACTGGGCGCTGTACCATTCTCTTATGTATCTCCTCGCGCGTCTGCGCAGATTCATCCTTGTCGGGGAAGCCCCCTGCTTGTCGCTGGATGCGCTTGCCATGGTTGCCGGCTTGTCATCTGCCTCCCTCTCTGCCACTAACGCAGCACTAACCACTTGATTGGTTGCCGCGATATACAGCAGCAACTTCTCTTGTGGCTTAGGTGCGACAAGTGTTGGAGCGGAGGACAGGTATCTCTTCAAGTCTTGCAGCGCAGCCTCCGCTTCCGGAGTCCATTTCATTGGACCTGCCTTTTTCAATAATTTGAAAAACGGCAGGGCGCGCTCATCAGACCTAGAGATAAACCTGCTGAGAGCAGCCATGCAACCGGCAAGTCTTTGTACATCCTTGACGTGCTTTGGTGCTTCAATCTGCTCAATGGCCTTGATCTTATTGGGATTGGCTTCGATTCCCCGCTGAGACACGAAGAATCCGAGAAGCTTGCCGGAGGGGACTCCAAACACACACTTCTCGGGGTTGAGCTTGAGACTGATCTTGCGCAGATTTGCAAAGGTCTCGTCTAAATCTTGAATCAGAGTTGCCTTGTCCTTGCTCTTGATTACTATGTCATCCATGTAGGCTTCCACATTTCTGTGTATTTGTGGCTCAAGAGCGACATGGACTACTCTTGCAAATGTTGAACCAGCATTTTTTAAACCGAAAGGCATCCGTATGAAACAGTACGTGCCACATGGAGTGATAAATGCGGTCTTCTCCTCATCCTCTTCTGCCATGAAGATCTGATGGTATCCCGAGTATGCGTCAAGAAATGAAAGCAAGTCACATCCAGCCATGGAGTCAACAATCTGGTCAATGCGCGGCAAAGGAAATGGGTCTTTGGGACAAGCTTTGTTAACATCGGTAAAGTCAATACAAAGTCTCCATTTCCCGTTCGCCTTGCGCACGACTACAGGATTGGCCAGCCACGTAGGATGGAGCACTCCTCTGACAAGGCCTGTTGCTTCCAACTTCTTGATCTCTTCTGCGATGAATTCTTGGCGCTCTACTGCTTGCTTCCTGACCTTCTGCTTGATGGGCCGCGCATGAGGACAAACGGCAAGATGGTGCTCAATTACTTTCCTGGGAACACCGGGGATGTCAGACGGTTGCCACGCAAACACGTCGACGTTCGCCCACAGGAAAGCAATGAGCGCGCTTTCCTATTTAGGGTCGAGAGTGGCACCGATGGTGAAGGTACCACCAGTGCCGTCCTCCTTGGTGGACACCTTCTTGGTCTCTGGCGGAGCTGCCATTGTCTTCTTACACTTGCCGGTGGAGCTTGATGGTGCGTCCTCGACGGCAGCGCAGCACTCCGAAGAGGTGCACATGCTGGAGTGGGCATCAAAACTCTTGCAGGACTTGGTCTTCTTCTTCCCCCCGGGAGCTTCAATGGCAGGTGACTTGCGATCTGTTGCGGCTGCTGCTTCCCGGTAGATCTTGTCGGCGCAGATAAGAGCATCCTTCTTGTCGCCAGGGACAGAGATGACGCTTATCGGGCCTGGCATCTTTAGCATGTTGTATGCGTAGTGAGAGGCTGCCATGAACTTGGCGAGTGCTGGACGGCCGAGTATCCCATTGTAAGGCAATGGAAAATCGGCAACGTCAAAAGTGACCCTCTCAGTCCTGAAGTTGACCTCGCTGCCAAATGTTACTTGCAACGTGACCTTCCCCTTCGGCTTGCTCCTTCCCGGGTTGATTCCTTGGAATGTGCCGGTCTCTTCAAGCTCGCTGTCAGGGATCTGGAGTTTCTGGAGTACAGCGGAGGAGATCAGGTTCAAGCCGGCCCCGCCGTCAACTAACATCTTAGTGACCTTGAGGTTGCGGATAGTTGGTGAAACCAACATCCGCAAGCACCCGACAGTAGTTGTGCGATCAGGGTGGTCCTCAATATCAAAGATGATAGGCATGCTGGACCATTTCAGAATTTTGCGTGACTCGACAGGTGGTTCCGCCGCATTGACTTCCCGCACCCACTACTTGAGTTGGCGGTGCGAAGTATGCAGAGAAGCACCGCCGTCAACGCACAAGACCTTTGTGGCTTTCTGGAACTCCTGCTCACTGGTCTCGACATCATCCATGTCTTCGTCGTCGTCATCATCTTCATCCTTGTCGCGGCCGCGGGGAGGTCTGTCTCCTTGCCGCTGCTTGGCCTTGCCGCGGCGTCCTCCCCTGCCGGCGCGCTTCTTGCCGGATTCTCCAGCGCCTCCTTGGGCCCTCTCCTTGTCGCGTCGCTCATATTTAGCTTTTTGCTGCTGGACAAGCTGCTCGACCTTCTTGCAGCTCTGGAGGTCATGGCCCTTGGTGCGGTGGATCTTTCAGTACTGCTTGTCGGTGTCGTCCTGCTTGTCGGCGACCGCCACAGCCTGGCAGTTGGTGCATGCGGCAATCTCCTTGCCGGAGCTACTAGCTTTGGCTTTCTTGGCGCCACCTTCGCTGCCGGACTGCTCAACAACTAGCACATCTTTTCCTTTCTTCTTCCTGTTGTTCTGCCGCCAGTTTCTCTTTGCCTGGGCAGCATCCTCGCTGTCAGATCCCCCTGCTCCTGTATTCTCTCCGGGGAGTTTCCTCCCTTCCTCAGCACGTGCACACTTGTCGGCCAGGGCATACAGCTCACTGACGTCTCTGATCCTGCACATCGCCATCTCCTCCCGCATCCTGCAGTTACGCACGTTCTGATGGAACGCGCTGATGACCGCGGCAGGGTGGACATCTGGGATGTTGTGCTATACACGGCTGAATCTCTGAATGTACTTGCGCAGGGGCTCTCCTTCCTTTTGGGTGAGCAGATGAAGGTCACTCTCTTGGCCATGGGGTTTGTGGCCGCCTGTAAAGGCGCCGACAAACTGATGGCATAGGTCTGCCCAGGAGGATATGGAGTTGTCCGGCAAGTGCATGAGCCAGGACCTGACGTTGGGCTTGAGCACTAGCGGGAAGTAGTTGGCGAGGATCTTGTCGTCCCGCCCCCCGGCAGCCTGCACCGCGATGGTGTAGATGCTGAGGAACTCCGACGGATGCGACTTGCCGTCGTACTTCTCTGGTACGTCTGGCTTGAAATTATTCGTGCTGGGCCACTGGACTTGCCGCAGCTCACGGGTAAACGCAGGGCAACCTACCGCGTATGGCAAGTCGCCTGGTTCCCCTGGCGCATGCATGTCGACAGAGGGCCCAGCGCGCTGGTCCGATTGACGTCGCGCTTCTCTTCGGCGCTCGATGCGAGTACGAGCGTCTTCTTGTTGTCGTTCGTGGAGAACTTGGCGCTGATCGTGACGAGCTCGTGGATCTGATGACGCGGTGGAGTCGCTGTCGAGGTGGATACGGCGAGTCGGCGATATTGGCCTTCGGGGTGGAGAGTGCACAGTGGTTGCACCCCCACCGGTCTTGTCGCCATCGGCTCGTGCCTGGCTGACTTGCGGCAACTGCGACATGCTCGGTTGCCGTTGAGTGTCGCTGTTGGCGAAGCCGATGAGATTCGGAATGCTGGCCCTCCAGTCGTCGATCTTGTCTGCCGTTGGAGGGTAGTCCAGGAGCAGTTGAGCTCGCGCCAAAGCTTCTACTGCAGTGGCGGGTGGTGGTGGCGAACGGTGCGAGGAGCGGGACATGCTCGGACTTCTAACTATGTTAGAAGGAGCAGTGTCCCGTCCAGGCAACCGTGCCTCGCTCGTGCCAGCATGTTGGCGTGCATGCTGGTCTTGAGCACTCCGAGATCCACTAGCTCGATCTTGGTCCAGCAAATGCATGGTACCGTCAGTACCATGACGCTGTCGGTCCCGCGCCTCCTAAGATGGGCGCGGTGCATGTACGGACACCGAGGTCTTGGAGTGCGCCCGGTCGTTGTGGGAGCCGGCTACGCCGCCGATGGGTAGCGCAGCCTTGTCCTTGGACCTGGCAGCACCATGAGCTCCCTCGTCGACGCCCGTTCTTCCGCCGGTGTCTGCCCCACCAGCCGTTTGCTCCGGCGGAGGTGGGTTCGGCACGGATGGAGCAGCCGCCTCCGAAGCCTTCTTCTTCGGCGGCATGTCGATGAAGATGATGAAGATCTAGCTCGCGTGAATGCCGGATCTGGTTCACACAACCTCGACGCCCCTACCTGGCGCGCCAAAGATGCCGGGGGACTAATCCACGAACACCTATGGGACCGGCGGACCGAGTCCCTTTCGGTTCGGCGGGGGCGAGGGTCGCACGAAGAGCGGATCAAGGCGAAGCACACGAGCAGTTTACCCAGGTTCGGGCCGCACGGATGCGTAAAACCCAACTCCTGCTTTGTGGTTTGTATTGAGTTCTTGCTTGGGAGCGCGGAGTGCTACAGTACACCCCAACAGCTAATGAGACAGAGCGTGAGAGTTCTCCCCCCTCTGCGTTGCGCATGGGCCTCCTTTTATATGCTCAAGGGGTCACCGACAGGTGGCAATGTAGACGGGGGTAAAAATGGAAAGGGTGCTGCGGTTGGTACAACTACCTGCTACAGTGTATTATACCTAACCCTGACGGCAGGGGACAAGGGCATTAAAATGCCCGTCTGCGTCGCCTAAATAGTGCAAAAGGGACCGCCAGGGACGCCACCGCTCGCCATGATGGCAATCTTGTCAGCGCCTCTTGCCACCGCGCGCCGCTGGCTGCACAGCCTCTCGCCACATACGCCTAGAAGGGTCCCAGAGCGACACGTTGGTGGAAGTGCTGGAGCGCGGGCACGGAGTGGTGGCTTGCCGCGGCAAGCGCCTTGCCGCGGTCGTTGTCTTGTCGCGTCCGGGGGCTTTTCGCTCACCGAGCCTTGCCGGGACATGTGGCGCGTCGCGGCAAGTTCCTTGAGATGCCTTGGTTGGCCTTCCCGGCAAGCTCCTCTTGCCGGGGTCTTGTCTCCTTGGCTTGGATACTTTGTTCTTGAATGGCTTCAAAGGAACCACAGAGGACCTTGGCGGTCACCCGGCAAGCCTTGCCACGGGGTGCTGTGACTGCCCGTGCACAAGTTCGGGATACTAGGGTACCCCTACTCTAGTACACCGACAGACTCAAACTAAAAGTGAATCAAACTCAAGCAAGATTGGTAGCAACTACTCCTACAAGTGCCTAGAGGCCATATCATGCATTAAAACTACTTTTTACCACATAAATTTGACATGCAAGCTCAAGAACAGGGTCACCTAAGCAGCAAAAATATGCAATAAATAAAGCACTAGAACAAAAACTAATTGGACCATTGGAGGAGTCACATATTGAAGAACAATCCCCCAAAGCAGTTTTGTGAATGGAGCTTTGAGCTAGGAGATAAAAAATGGCAGCAAGATGAGGCAGAACTTGGGTTTGAGCTGGTGGATGATTTTTTCTGGAGGAAGACGAAGTGTGTGGGTGCAATAATAGGTGGAGGGGGCCTACGAGGCAGGGGGGCGCGCCCTGGACCCTCGTGGCCAGGTGGTGAGGCCCCTTGGTGTGTTCTAAGTGCCAATAATTCTTAAATATTCTAAAAAAATCATATAAATTTTTTAGGACATTTGGAGAACTTTTATTTTTGAGGTATTTTTTCTTACAAGGATAGTTTAGAAAACAGACAGAAAATACTATTTTTTCTTTATTTAATCTAAATAACAGAAAGTAAAAAGAGGGTATAGAGAGTTGTGCTTTCTAACTTCATCCATCTCACGCACATCAAAAGGAATCCACTAACAAGGTTGATCAAGTCTTGTTAACAAACTCTTTCTGAATCGCTCGAAACCGGAGAATTTTCGAATAACACTAATTAAGGATATGCATGTCCCCAACAATAAGAATATCATATTTTTTCTTGACAGTAGGAAGAGGAAATTCAAAACCTCCAATAATAATCGTTGGAATTTTTCCAATAGAATTGATACTGTGGACTTGAGGTTGTTTCCTCGGAAAGTGTACCGTATGCTCATCACCATTAACATGAAAAGTGACATTGCCTTTGTTGCAATCAGTAACAGCCCCTGCAGTATTCAAAAAGGGTTTACCAAGAATAATAGACATACTATCGTCCTCGGGAATATCAAGAATAACAAAGTCCTTTAAAATAGTAACGTTTGCAACCACAACAGGCACATCCTCACAAATACCGACAGGTATAGCAGTTGATTTATCAGCCATTTGCAAAGATATTTCAGTAGGTGTCAACTTATTAAAATCAAGTCTACGATATAAAGAGAGAGGCATAACACTAACACCGGCTCGAAGATCATATAAAGCAGTTTTAACATAGTTTTTTTAATGGAGCATGGTATAGTTGGTACTCCTGGATCTCCTAGTTTCTTAGGTATTCCACCTTTAAAAGTATAATTGGCAAGCCGGTGGAAATTTCAGCTTCTGATATCTTTCTTTTATTTGTAACAATATCTTTCATATACTTAGCATCAGGATTCATTTTAAGCATATTAGTCAAACACATACGCAAAAAGATAGGTCTAATCATTTCACCAAAGTGCTCAAAATCCTCATCATCCATTTTCTTGGATGGTTTAGGAGGAAAAGGCATGGGTTTCTGAACCCATGGTTCTCTTTCTTTACCGTGCTTCCTAGCAATGAAGTCTCTCTTATCATAACGTTGATTCTTTGATTGTGGGTTATCAAGATCAACACCGGGTTCAATCTCTACATCATTGTTATTGCTAGGTTGATTATCAACATGAACATCATCATTAACATTATCACCAGGTTCATGTTCATTACTAGATTGTGTTTCAGCATCAGAAATAGAAATATCATTGGGACTCTCAGGTGTGTCAACAATAGGTTCACTAGAAGCATGCAAAGTCCTATCATTTTTCTTTTTCTTCTTTTTAGAAGGACTAGGTGCATCAACATTAGTTCTCTAGGAATCTTGCTCAATTCTCTTAGGGTGGCCCTCAGGATACAAAGGTTCCTGAGTCATTTTACCCCCTCTAGTCACAACTCTAATAGCATTATCATTTTTCTTATTTAATTCATTGAGCAAATCATTCTGAGCTTTAAGCACTTGTTCTACTTGAGTGTTAACCATAGAAGCATGTTTACTAATAAGTTTAAGTTCACCTTTAACTCTAGACATATAATCACTCAAGTGTTCAATCATATAAGCATTATGTTTCAATTGTCTACCAACATAAGCATTGACGTTTTCTTGTTTAACAATAAAATTATCAAACTCATCTAAGCATTGTCTAGAAGACTTATAACGAGGAATATCACCTTCATCAAATCTATAGAGAGAATTTACCTTTACTACCTGTGTCGGGTTATCAAGACCATGCATTTCTTCAATTAGGTGGTAAATTCTTAACATCTTCAGCTTTAATACCTTTTTCTTTCATATATTTGTTTGCCTCTTGCATATATTTAGGACTGAGAAATAGAATACCCCTTTTCTTCGGAGTTGGTTTAGGAGTTGGTTCAGGAAGTGTCCAGTCATTTTCATTACTCAACATATTATTCAATAGCAATTCAGCTTTATCAACAGTTCTTTCCCTGAAAACACAACCAGCACAACTATCCAGGGTCTCTGGAAGCATCGGTTAGTCCATTATAAAAGATATCAAGTATTTCACTTTTCTTGAGAGGATGATCAGCCAAAGAATTAAGTAATCGGATAAGCCTCCCCCAAGCTTGTGGGAGACTCTCTTCTTCAATTTCACAAAATTTATATTTCCCTTAAGGCAACTTGTTTCTTATGAGCAGGGAAATATTTAGCAGAGAAGTAATAAATCATATCCTGGGGACTATGTACACAACCAGGATCAAGAGAATTAAACCATATTTAGCATCGCCCTTTAATGAGAACGGAAATAACATAAGAATATAGTAATAGCAAGTTTTCTCATCATTAGTGAACAGGGTGGCTATATCATTTAATTTAGTAAGATGTGCCACAACAGTTTCAGACTCAAAGCCATGAAAAGGATCAGATTCAACCAAAGTAATTAACACAGGATTGACAGAGAAATCATAATCCTTATCAGAAATACAGATGGGTGAAGTAGCAAAAGCAGGGTCATATTTCATTCTAGCATTCAAAGATTTTTCTTTCAGCTTAGCTAACATTTTCTTAAGATCATATTTATCATTGCAAGCTAAAAAGTCTCTAGCAGTTTCTTCATCCATAACATAACCCTCAGGCACAACAGGCAATTCATATCTAGGGGGAGAATCTGCATCATCACTTTCATCAATATTATCAGTTTCAATAATTTTATTCTCTCTAACCCTAGCAAGTTGTTCATCAAGAAATTCACCTAATGGCACAGTATTATCAAGCATAGAAGTAGTTTCATCATAAGCATCATGCATAGCAGAAGTGGCATCATCAATAACATGCGACATATCAGAATGAATAGCAGGAGTATTTGTCGCAAGTTTACTCAAAACAGAAGGTGAATCAAGTGCAGAGCTAGGTGGCAGTTCCTTACCTCCCCTTGTAGTTGAGGGAAAAATCTTGGTTCTTTCATCTTTCAAGTTCCTCATAGTGATCAACAGATATAAATCCCAAGTGACTCAAAGAATAGATATATGCTCCCCCGGCAACGGCGCCAGAAAATAGTCTTGATAACCCACAAGTATAGGGGATCGCAACAGTTTTCGAGGGTAGAATATTCAACCCAAATTTATTAATTCGACACAAGGGGAGCCAAAGAATACTCTCAAGTATTAATAGTTGAGTTGTCAATTCAATCGCACCTGAAAGACTTAATATCTGCAGCAAAGTATTTAGTAGCAAAGTAATATGGAAGTAGCAGTAACGGTGGCAAAGGTAATAGTAGTAGTTTTGTAGTGATTGTAACAGTGGCAATGGAAAAGTAACTAAGCAAAGATCAATATGTGAAAAGCTCGTAGGCAATGGATCAGTGATGGATAATTATGTCGCATGTGATTCCTCATGCAACAGTTATAACATTGGGTGACATGGAACTAGCTCCAGTTCATCAATGTAATGTAGGCATGTATTCCGAATATAGTCATACGTGCTTATGGAAAAGAACTTGCATGACATCTTTTGTCCTACCCTCCCATGGCAGCGGGGTCCTATCGGAAACTGAGGGATATTAAGGCCTCCTTTTAATAGAGTACCAAAACAAAGCATCAACACTTAGTGAATGTATGAACTCCTCAAACTACGGTCATCATCGGGAGTGGTCCCGATTATTGTCACTTCGGGGTTACCGGATCATAAAACATAGTAGGTGACTATTGACTTGCAAAATAGGATCAAGAACTCACATATATTCATGGAAACATAATAGGTTCAGATATGAAATCATGGCACTCGGGCCCTAGTAACAAGCATTAAGCATAGCAAAGTCATAGCAACATCAATATTAGAACATAGTGGATACTAGGGATCAAACCCTAACAAAACTAACTCGATTACATGATAAATCTCATCCAACCCATCACCGTCCAGCAAGCCTACGATGGAATTACTCACGCACAGCGGTGAGCATCATGAAATTGGTGGTGGAGGAAGGTTGATGATGACGATGGCGACATGTTCCCCTCTCCAGAGCCCCGAACGGACTCCAGATCAGCCCTCCCGAGAGAGATTAGGGCTTGGCAGCGGCTCCATATCGTAAAACGTGATGAATCCTTCTCTGTGATTTTTTCTCCCCAAACGTGAATGTATAGAGTTGGAGTTGAGGTCGGTGGAGCCTCAGGGGGCCCACTAGATAGGGGGCGTGCCCCAGGGGGGTGGGCGCGCCCACCACCCTCATGGACAGTGTGTGGATCCCCTGGTGTTGAATCTTTCGCTAGTATTTTTTATAAATTCCAAAAATATTCTCCGTGAAGTTTCAGGTCATTCGGAGAACTTTTATTTTTGCACAAAAATAACACCATGGCAATTATGCTGAAAACATCATTAGTTCGGGTTAGTTCCATTCAAATCATGCAAGCTGAGTCCAAAACAAGGTCAAAAGTGTTTGGAAAAGTAGATACGATGGAGATGTATCACTATCATAGCAACTCTTTTGGCGCGATTGCGCGGCTTTGAGATTTTCACGGATGACTTTACACACTTCTTCGGCTTCTGTGATCAAGTCGTTGCCAAGAAGATGGCGTTCACCAGTCCCAGACCAATTGAGAGGAGTACGGCACTTTCTGCCATATAGAATTTCACATGGGACCTTGCCCGAACTTGCTTGGAAGTTGTTGTTGTAGGAGAACTCGGCATATGGAAGACAATCTTCCCACTTGATACCTAAAGAGATGACACAAGCCCTGAGCATGTCTTTGAGGATTTATTGACTCGCTCGACTTTGCCACTTGTTTGAGGATGGAAAGCCGTGCTGAAGCGAATGTTGGTGCCCCATGGCCTTATGGAAGGAGTCCCAGAGCTTGAAGGTGAAAATGCTTCCACGTTATGAAGAGATCAATTGCGGAATACCATGCAACGAGACAATTCTGGAGGTGTATAGCTCTGCCAACTGAGCTGCTGTGATAGATTCTTTGATTGGAAGTAAATGAGCCACTTTTGTCGGCTTGTCAATGACAATGAAAATAGCATCATTCCCACACTTGGACTTAGGAAATCCAGTGACGAAGTCCATTTTCATATGATCAAACTTCCATTCTGGAATAGCAAGAGGTTGGAGGAGACCAGCTGGTCGTTGGTGTTCTGCTTTCACCCTTCGGCAGACATCACATTCATTCTCGAATTGAGAAATTTCTTGCTTCATTCAAGTCCAGCAATACAACTGCTTGAGGTCATGGTACATCTTCGAACTGCCTGGATGAATGGAATGGAGAGAATTGTGCGCTTCATTCATTATGACCTTCCTTAGATCACCTTTAGAAACCACAATCCGATCCTTGAAGAATAAAGTGTCTTTGTCATCAATGTGATAGCACTTGTATTTGGATAAGCCCTTGGCAATACCATGTTTCACCTTCTTCACCATGGTGTCAAGGAGTTGTGCCTCGCAAATTTAGTCTTCCAAAGTTGGAGTGACTTGAAGGTTGGCAAGAAAACCTTGAGGAACAACTTGGAGGTTGAGCTTGCGGAAAGCTTCACAAAGATCCGGTTGTTATGGCTTGAGAATTAAGGTGTTGCAATAAGCCTTCCTGCTCAAAGCATCTGAAATCACATTGGCCTTGCCTGGAGTATATTCAATAGTTGGATTGTACTCTTGAATCATTTCGACCCAACGAGTTTGCCTGAGGTCGAGGTTCGGTTGAGTGAAGATATACTTGAGGCTCTTGTGATTGGTGAAAATGTCCACTTGCCTTCCCAAAAAGATATGTCTCCATGTTATTAATGCGTGGACAACTTCCGCCAACTCAAGATCGTGAGCGGGGAAGTTCCTTTCGTTGGGCTTCAACTGTAACATCCCAATTTTATTAAATTTGGATGTTAATAGAATCATTCAATGCATATCATATTTCTGTGCATTTTAGAGTTTTTGAAATATTCAAATAATAGTTTTCCACTCGAGAAAAAGAAATGAGAGGGGATAAGATGACTTCCTCAAAATATAAAAAGAGTGGGAAATTTTATGTTGAATATTACTTTATATTTTGGAGTTGATTGGTATTTATTTTATTTGCAAAAAGTGCATTAATTGCATTAGAAAATTATTTTCAAAATGTTCTGTGCTTAAGTTAATGTTTATTACGCTCTAAATGTTATGTAGTTATTTTAGAAATTAATTTGGAGTTTTTATTAATTCAATTGAATTAGTTATGGGCCACTTTAGTCTCATGTTAAACACACACACACAGACACACACACACACACGCGCGCGCGCGCAGCCTAGACCGAAACTGGGTTCGGCCCAGGAGCGTCCGACCGGCCCAGTTGGCCATTTTGGCCCAAGGCCACCGCCCCAGCACCAGCGCACCCGAAACCCTCTCGCACCGATCGACGGCCCGTGCCCTCCCTCTCTCACCTCCTCTCGCTGCCGCTACCAGGCGGGCCCCACCCGTCAGGCCGTCCTCAACCTCCCGCTCTGCGCGGGATAAACACTCGCCGCCGCGCTCCCGCAACCGCCGGCCGCCTCCCTCGCGGATAACGCTTATCCGTCAACCCCGAGCCCTCTGACCTCGCCTATATAAAGGCCAGGACCCCTCTTCCGTCCTCGCTGTCTCGCTTCTCCCCACGCTGCCCTTAGCCGCCGCTGTCGCCGTTTGCATCTCGTCGGAGCCGCGCCGCTCCGTCGTCCCTTCCGTCGCCAGTAAGCCACCATGGCCTCCACATTCTTCATCAAATGGCTTCCCTCGGCAAGGCGCACCCATTTGACAAATTTGTCTCGCCTAGGTCCCGCCGGAGACGATGCCCCGATGATGCCCGACCTCGCCAGAGCCCACGGAGCTCCGCCGCCTTCTCCTCGCCGACCCCGACGCCCCTGAGGAGCCCCGATGCCACCATCCGGATGCCCAAGCCGCGCCGCACCTCCCCGTCTTCTTCCTCGACGCCGAGGACCGCCGTAGCCGTTGCCCCGCCACCTACCGCCGCCGCGCCGCCGTCTTCATCATCGTCGGCCACCACCACCGCCCGCTGTAAGCCGTCGCCCACTCCCTCCTGTTAGACCGATCATCGACGGCTTAGATTAGATTGGTTTAGTGGTTTTTTTAGTTGAACCGGTATGCGGTTAACCGCGGTTTTTATTTTAAAGACTACCGGTCGGTTTCCTTTAGACCGTGCGGTTTTATTTAAACCGAGCATCGATTTTTATTTAGTTAGCCGTCGCCGCTGTTTTTCTTATTTAGCGGCCTTTCGCCGTATAGCCTCCGCAGCGAACACTGCTCGGCCAACCACGAGCCGCCACACGCAAGGGAACTGTTGGTGATAACTTTTCTTTACTATTTAGTCCCTGTAATTAGCAGATTAGTCCCTGATCTTAGATTAGCCATAACTTTTAAACCATAGATCCAAACTCAATGAAACCAGCGGCAAGTTCTTCGTATTTTTTAGATCTATCCAGTAGTATAATTTTTGCAAACTTATTTCAGATTCAAATTTGAATTTATTCAGATTCGAATTCGAACTTAAAATGGCCATATCTCCCAAACCGTAGCTCCGATTAAGTTGATTCCTTTTGCATGCTGTCACCGTAGCAAAACCCTATCACCTGGACCTTTGTCACAATAATTTTCACACACTAGAATCTGCCCTTTAATATTTTTACTAGTATGCATAGTATGCAATATATTTCACATCACTCTTTGAACCATAGGCCTATGTTGTTTTGCTCTTAGAATATTTCTGTAGTAGCTTAGTGTGTTGTATGTTCATTTGGTTTTTCCGAGACTTTTTGCTATGCATGTTCTTTCGGTTCTCTAGAATGTTTGCTTATATTTGTTTACCTTTCTTTGTGATAGATTGCCCGGAGTGCGAACAAGAATATTATCAGTCTTTAGAATTCAACCAGCAGAACCAAGGCAAGTTGCATCTTGATCATGTTTCATTACCTATGTTTTTATTATCCACTTAGTTCTCTGCGGTAGGACTGCATGGTAGGAAACTTGTGCCGCATGACTTTGCTTTTCACCCAGTAGTTCATTGAGGTAGGTCTGAACCATATAACTTTGTCACCATCGTTTTACATTATCTTGCTATGCTAAGTAGACGTGGATTGGGGAGTGATCATTGTAAAGTTTGAGTGACAATGTAGTAAATAGGACCTAAGTTAATTAATGAACTACCTGGGCGGAAACTTGTGGGAATGGTGGCGATGTACAGTGGGGCACGCATGGGAAATCCATGGTGGTGCAGCACTAGTGGACCGTCCGCTCAGGCTCAAATAAATCAATCGTATTCCCATGTCTAGAAGCTTACGTGTGTAGCCACAAGCCAATATGGGCTCTGGCTTAGTTGAGTAGTTAGTGTGACCCCTTCCGGGATGGGCTAGCAGATGTAGAATGATGTAGGTGTACCGGCCTATCCGTGGGTTAAGGGGGGAACATTTTTGAAAGGCTATGTCTCGATCTTCTGATCATGGAGGTGGTCGAGTCTTGTGAGGAAAAGTGCGCAACCTCTGCAGAGTTTCAACCTAATCGATTAGCCGTGTCCCTGGTTACGGACAACTTGAGCATCTAGTAGTGGAAATACCGGGAGATCTCCTCACCTTTAATTAAACAGTTGGGTTTTAAATGAAACTTGGGAATGGATGGAGTTGGGTTTGCCAACTCATCCCATGCAAAATGTGTAGTAGTAGAATAACATCTTTTCTAATAGAGAAAAACTAGCTTTATGCAAAAACTAAACTTAGAGCTTTCCACCAGCCAAATTGCATGTACAAGTAGGTTCATTACACTTATGATGTGACTTGCCAGTACATTCAATGTACTGACCCATATGGCTGCAACTTATCACGTTGCAGATATATCCGACAAGGATTAAGGTGCGATAGGTCGATGTTCTACACTCAACCTTGCTCGTGGAGTTGGTCTCATTTACTTCTTTGCTTCCGCAGTATTTGCTTATTGGCTCTAAGCCCTATTTTGTAATAAATGTATTGCTCCTGGACTATCGATATAATAAAGAGATGTGTGTTATTTTTGTTATTTCATCGAGTACTGTGTGTGCTAGCAAGTTGATCCAGGGACTAGCACGGTAAGCACAGAGACTTCGACTCTTACTGAGTCGGGTCGCTACAAGATGGTATCAGAGCACACGTTGACTTTAGGATGCGACCCCCTAGAAATGGAGAAAAGCCATAGGATAAAAACTATATTTTTCATTTTCCATATATATCCTTTGGTCTCGTACCTTCTTTGCTTCAATACTAATTTCTTCTCTTTTTCAAAATATAGATGTCGTACGCCCTTGTTGAGTTCGAGCAGCCCGATGAGACCATGCCCTTTGGAAGACAGCTGGTGAAGATCATGAAGCACCTGAAGATTGGGCTTCCCACATTCACTGGAACCTTCACGGCCACCCTGCCCGAGGAGACACATTGGAGGATCGATGCTCATATCCCCGGACGCATCCTGATAAATCGCACCAAGCCCATTGATTTCCATGTGGATACCGCAACATGGGGCTTGGGCAGGGGTATCGCTGCTCACATTGCTCTTGGACGCATTCGAGAGGTGTATGACGAAGACCTCAAGAGGACCTCCTTTGTGATGTACGGATGCCGCGACACAAATGGAGATGTGGTGCGTACCCTGGAGGACGAGACGATAGCATCCCATATCCAAGACAAGGAGGAGCACATTCGCATGATGGAGCTGGAGCTGTCCGACAACATGGTCGTCATTAAGAACCTCATGACCCGCAAGGCCGAGCTAGAGGAGGAGCTCCAGGACGCTCGCATCGAGCATGAGGGAGAGCTCGACGCACTGCAGGAGAAGATCGACGACCTGAAGCTGGATGAAGGGGAAAACATCCAGGAGGATCACTCGTATGGTGCCCATGTCATCCAGGAGAGGGACCAAAATGATGAGCTCGGAGATGACGACACGGAGAGCGATGCAAGGACACCCGATGTCGACATGGTTGACTGGTCCTCATCTGATGAGATTAGATTTTATACCACCATGAGAGAGTTTAGAAATTCGATTTCGTTATCCGATTAGTTTTATTTCATTTGTAAGACCTTGTCAAATCTTGTGACACGTCTTACCTAAGGTTTGATTATTCGTGTGAACCTGTTTGTTTGAATTGAATTGGGATGATTTGATGTTTTATTACTATCATGTGCATATGGGTAGTGTGATTTTACTCACTAGGCCTTGTTCTATTCTAACTCCTCATCCAGTCTGAAACCCATCAGATGCCCCCAAGACGTGACCCCAGATTCAACTTTCCACCGGAGCTTACACAATTGATCCAGCAACAGAATGCTCTTATGCAGATGCTCATTCAGAACCAGAACCAGAACAACGACAACAACAACCCACCACCGCCACCCCCGGTTGACAGTCTTACCCGTTTTCTGAGGCTGAACCCACTCGTGTTCTCTAGTAGCACGGAGCCGATCATCGCAGATGACTGGCTCCGCAAGATAGGAAGGGAGCTGGCCACGGCAGGATGCAATGATGCTGAGACGGTGAAGTTTGCTGCCCACCAGCTGGATGGACCGGCAGTTGCTTGGTGGGAGAACTACACCACCACATACCCCATGGATAATGTGACTAGGGCTCAGTTCCAGCGGGTGTTCTGCATTGCTCATGTCTCAGCAGGAGCCATGAGTCTGAAGAAGGAGTTCCACAGCTTGCGCAAGGGAGGACACACGGTATCTCAGTATGTTGATGAGTTTAGTAAGTTGGCCCATTACGCCCCAGAGGACGTGGCCACTGATGCAGCCAAGCAGGAGAAGTTTCTGGAGGGACTGAACGATGAGTTGGGAGTTCAGTTGACTGTGGTAACATTTGCGGACTATCGGGAGCTGGTTGATAAGGCTACCATTCTTGAAGGAAAGCACCAGCAGATGGAGAATCGTAAGAGGAAGTACGGTCGTGGGAAGTATAACTCTGGAGTTCAACAGAAACCCTACTACAGCCCATACTTAGAAAGTTCTGGATCAGGCACTAGCAAGTTTGGAGGGAATCACCATAACCATGGAGGCCACATTCATCATGGAGGAAGTGGACACAACCACTATGGTCACAAGAAGGGCAATGGCAATGGAGGAAATGGCAATCAGCAGCATTTCAATTCTTCCACATCGATGAAGAAGGACCTGAGTCACATCACCTGCTTCAAGTGCAAGAAGATAGGTCACTACTCCAATGAGTGCCCTGAGGTGCAGAATGGAAATGGAAATGGCAACGGAATTCTGGAGGCAAGAAGCCCAATCCTTTCACTAAGGGGCATGTGAATCATGTCAATGTGGAAGAGGTTTATGAGCAGCCTGACGCAGTGATTGGTAAGTTCTTGGTTAATTCATTTCCAGCACTCATTCTTTTTGACACTGGTGCATCACATTCATTCATATCAAGGGGATTTGTTGATAAACATAAGTTGCCTACCATAGCTCTTAAGTCACCCATTCTAGTGAGTTCCCCAGGAGCTGAGTCTATGGCTAGTCAGGGATGTTTCCAACTGCCTTTGAACATAGGGGGACATGTTTTTCCCATAGATATGATTATACTAGAATCGCAAGGGTTGGATGTAATCCTAGGGATGGATTGGATGTCCATGTATGAGGGAAACATTGATTGTGCTAGTAGATCGATTTTTCTCACCACCCCAGAGAAGAAGAGGATCAAGTACGTATCCAGGCTTAAGCCTAAGAGGACATGGGTGAACTCTCTTACGGGAGTTGTCCAGGAAGAAGTACAAGTGGTGAAGGACTATCCCGATGTATTTCTAGATGAGTTACCGGGTATGACGCCAGATCGGGAGATTGAGTTTTTGATTGAGTTGCTGCCAGGCATAGGGCCTATCTCCAAGAGGCCGTATCGAATGCCTGCTAATGATTTGGAGGAAGTCAAGAAACAGATTAAGGAGTTGCTAGAGAAAGGGTATATCCGCCCGAGTTCATCACCTTGGGGAGCCCTAGTACTTTTAGTGGAGAAGAAGGATGGAACCTTGAGAATGTGTGTGGATTACCGCTCTTTGAATGAGGTGACCATCAAGAACAAGTATCCCCTACCGATGATCAATGACTTGTTTGACCAGCTAGAAGGAGCTAGTATTTTCTCCAAGACCGATCTTCGATCGGGTTATCACCAATTGAAGATCCGTGAGAAGGATATACCTAAGACAACTTTTACCACAAGGTATGGGATTTATGAGTATACAGTCATGTCCTTTGGTTTGACTAATGCCCCTGCCTATTTTATGAACATGATGAACAAAGTATTCATGGAGTTCTTGGATAAGTTTGTTGTGGTATTCATTGACGACATATTGGTTTACTCCAAGAATGAGGAGGAACACGCTGAACATCTGCGCTTAGTTTTGGAGAAGCTCAGAGAGCATCAACTTTATGCCAAGTTCAGCAAGTGTGAGTTTTGGCTCAAGGAAGTCGGATTTCTTGGACATGTAGTGTTAGGTGAAGGGATTGTAGTGGACCCTACCAAGGTAGAGTCGGTCACAAAATGGAATGCACCCACCACAGTTGGCGAGATTCGTAGTTTTCTTGGACTTGTAGGATATTACCGGAGATTTATTGAAAATTTCTCCAAGATTGCCAGGCCCATGACAGCGTTGTTGAAAAAGGACACCAAGTTTGTTTGGACTGAAGAGTGTGAAGCCAGCTTTCACGAGTTAAAGAAGCGTTTGGTTATTGCCCCAGTGTTAATCCTACCTGACGTACACAAGGACTTTCAGGTGTATTGTGATGCTTCATGTCAGGGACTTGGAGGTGTTCTTATGCAAGAGGGGAAGGTTGTAGCTTATGCTTCATGACAACTTCGACCTCATGAGTTGAACTATGCCACACATGATTTGGAGTTGGTAGCTGTAGTGCATGCACTCAAGACATGGAGACACTATCTTATTGGGAATCATTGTGATGTTTACACGGATCACAAGAGTTTGAAGTATATCTTCACGCAGAAGGAGTTGAATCTCAGGCAAAGGAGATGGTTGGAACTTATAAAGGATTATGACATGAGTCTGCATTATCATCAAGGAAAAGCCAATGTTGTGGCAGATGCTTTGAGCCGTAAGAGTTATGTTAATACCCTTACAGCAGGAGGTTTACCTCAGGAGTTATGTGATGAGCTTAGAGACCTTCAGTTGGAAATAGTTCCAAGAGGTTATGTTGCCGCACTCGAGGTGCAGTCCACCTTGTTGGGAAGAATCAGAGAAGCCCAGAAGTTGGTCCAAGGTATTGCTGAGATCAAAGAAATGATGAGCAAAGGGAAAGCAAAAGGATTCCATGAGGATGAACATGAAACCATATGGTTTGAGCAACGGATTTGTGTACCCAATGACCCGGAGATCAGGAAGTTGATTCTTCAGGAGGCTCACGACTCACCATATTCGATACACCCAGGCAATACCACGATGTATTTGGACTTGAAGGAAAGTTTTTGGTGGGCCGGTATGAAGCGAGAAATTGCCGAGTATGTGGCAATATGTGATGTATGTCAGAGAGTAAAGGCAGAACATCAGAAACCAGCAGGATTACTTCAGCCATTGCTGATACCTGATTGGAAATGGTATAAACTTGGTATGGACTTTATCACGGGGTTACCCAGGACCCGTTCAGGTTATGATTCCATTTGGCTGATAGTTGATTGTTTGACCAAGGTTGCTCACTTCATTCCAGTGAAGACCACCTATACAAGTGCTAAGCTCGCAAAGATATATATGACCAGGATCGTATGTCTGCATGGAGTTCCAAGGAGTATCGTATCAAATAGAGGAACACAGTTTACCTCCAAGTTTTGGAAACAGTTACACGAAACTTTGGGTACCAGGCTAGAGTTTAGTACAGCCTTCCACCCACAGACTGATGGGCAGACAGAGAGAGTCAATCAGATTCTAGAGGACATGCTAAGAGCTTGTGCGCTAGACTATGGGTCTAGATGGGATGATAACTTACCCTACGCAGAGTTCTCGTACAACAACAGCTACCAAGCCAGTTTGCAGATGGCCCCTTTTGAGGCATTGTATGGAAGGAAAATGCAGGACACCTTTGATGTGGGATGGAGTTGGAGATCGCAAATTCTTTGGACCTGATTTAATCAGGGATTCTGAGGAGAATGTCAAGTTGATTCGTGACAGACTTAAGATAGCCCAGTCAAGGCAGAAAAGTTATGCCAATGCTAAAGGCAAGGAAGTGATCTATGAACTGGGAGATAGAGCATATCTTTGAGTGTCTCCACTTCAAGGTATTAAGAGATTTGGAGTCAAAGGAAACTTAGCACCATGATTTGTGGGACCATACAAAGTTCTGGAACGTAGAGGAGAGGTTGCATACCAGTTGGAATTACCAGAGGATTTGTCGGGAGTTCATGATGTGTTTCATGTTTCCCAGCTGAAGAAGTGTCATGCAGAGATGGCGGACATTCCTTTGAGAGATAAACTGCCACTTGAGGCAATTCAGTTGGAGAATGATCTGACTTATGAGGAGAAACCTATTAAGATTCTTGAGACTGCAGAGAGAATCACTCGTACCAAGATCATCAAGTTCTGCAAGGTTCAGTGGAGTCATCACACCGAGGAGGAAGCTACTTGGGAATGAGAGGAAGATCTTACACAGGACCACCCACACCTTTTTGCTGGCCAACCCGAATCTCGAGGACGAGATTCATCTGAAGGGGGGTAGGTTTGTAACATCCCAATTTTATTAAATTTGGATGTTCATAGAATCATTCAATGCATATCATATTTCTGTGCATTTTGGAGTTTTTGAAATATTCAAATAATAGTTTTCCACTCGAGAAAAACAAATGAGAGGGGATAAGATGACTTCCTCAAAATATAAAAAGAGTGGTAAATTTTATTTTGAATATTACTTTAAGTTTTGGAGTTGATTGGTATTTATTTTATTTGCAAAAAGTGCATCAATTGCATTAGGAAATTATTTTCAAAATGTTCTGTGCTTAACTTAATGTTCATTAGGCTCTAAATATTATGTAGTTATTTTAGAAATTAATTTGGTGTTTTTATTAATTCAATTGAATTAGTTATGGGCCACTTTAGTCTCCTGTTAAACACACACACACACACACACACACACAAACACGCGCGCGCGCGCGCAGCCTAGACCAAAATTGGGTTCGGCCCAGGAACGCCCGACCGGCAAAGCTGGCCATTTTGGCCCAAGGCTAGTGCCCCAGTGCCCGCGCGCCCGAAACCCTCTCGCACCGGTCGACTGTCCGGGCCCGCCCTCTCTCACCTCCTCTGGCTGCCGCTGTGAGGCGGGCCCCACCCGTTAGGCCGTCCTCAACCTCCCGCACCATGTGGGATAAACACTCGCCGCCGCGCTCCCACAACCGCCGGCCGCCTCCCTCGCGGATAACGCTTATCCGTCGACCCCGAGCCCTCTGACCTCGCCTATATAAAGGCCAGGACCCCCTCTACCGTCCTCGCCGTCTTGCTTCTCCCCACGCCGCCCATAGCCATCGCTATCGCCGTTTGCATCTCCCCGGAGCTGCGCCGGTCCGTCGTCCCTTCCGTCGCCAGTAAGCCACCATGGCCTCCACCTTCTTCGTCAAATGGCTTCCTGATACGTCCATTTTGCATCATGCTTTTATATCAACATTTATTGCATTATGGACTATTATTTCACTTTATGTCACAATACTTATGACTATTCTCTCTTATTTTACAAGGTTTACATAAGGAGGGAGAATGCCGGCAGCTGGAATTCTGGTCTGGAAAAGGAGCAAATATTAGAGACCTATTCTGCACAACTCCAAAAGTCCTGAAACTCCACGGAACGTCTTAAAAGAAATAAAGAAAAATCCACACAAAAGATGAAGGCCAGGGGGCCCACACCCTGCTCACGAGGGTGGGGGGCGCCCCCCTAGGGCGCGCCCCTCTACCTCGTGGCCCCCCTGGTGGCTCTCCGACGCCCATCTTCTCCTATATGAGGTCTTTCGATGAGAAAAAAATAGAGAGGAACTTTTCGGCAGAGCTGTTCTGCCGTGGAAACTTCCCTTCGGGAGGGGGAAATCATCACCATCGTCATCACCAACGCTCCTCTCATCGGGAGAGGGAAATCTCCATCAATATCTTCACCAGCACCATCTCATCTCCAAACCCTAGTTCATCTCTTGTATCCAATTCTTGTCTCAAAGTCCGGGATTGGTGCTAGTAGGTTGCTAGTAGTGTTGATTACTCCTTGTAGTTGATGCTAGTTGGTTTATTTGGTGGAAGATCATATGTTTAGATCGTATATGCATATTATTACCCATCTGATTATGAACATGAATATGCTTTGTGAGTAATTACGTTCGTTCCTGAGGACAAGGGAGAAGTCTTGCTATGAGTAGTCATGTGAATTTGGTATTCGTTTGATATTTTGATAAGATGCATGTTGTCTAGCCTCTAGTGGTGTTATGTGAATGTCAACTACATAACACTTCACCATTATTTGGGCCTAGAGGAAGGAATTGGGAAGTAATAAGTAGATGATGGGTTGCTAGAGTGACAGAAGCTTAAACCGTAGTTTATGCGTTGCTTTGTAAGGGGCTGATTTGGATCCACATGTTTCATGCTATGGTTAGGTTTACCTTAATACTTTTGTTGTAGTTGCGGATGCTTGCAATAGAGGTTAGTCATAAGTGGGATGCTTGTTCAAGTAAGAACAGCACCCAAGCACCGGTCCACCCACATATCAAATTATCAAAGTATCGAACGTGAATCATATGAACGTGATGAAAACTAGCTTGACGATATTCCCATGTGTCCTCGGGAGCGATTTTCCTATTATAAGAGTTTGTTATGGCTTGTCCTTTGCTACAAAAGGATTGGGCCATCTTGCTGCACTTTATTTACTTTTGTTACTTGTTGCTTATTACTATTTATCGCATCACAAAACTATCTGTTACCACTTATTTCAGTACTTGCAAAGAATTCCTTGCTGAAAACCGCTTATCATTTGCTTCTGCTCCTCGTTGGGTTCGACACTCTTACTTATCGAAAGGACTATGATAGATCCCCTATACTTGTGGGTTATCAAGACTCTTTTCTGGCGCCGTTGCCGGGGAGTGTAGCGCCTTTGGTAGGTGGAATTTGGTAAGGAAAAATTTATATAGTGTGCTGAAATTTACTGTCACTTGTTACTATGGAAAGTAATTCTCCGAGGGGCTTGTTCGGGGTATCTTCACCCCGACCAGTAGAGGAAAGAGTTGCTCCTCAACCTACCGGACCTATTGAAAATGAAATTCCTTATGAGTATCCTTCGGGTATGATAGAAAAACTGCTAGCTAATCCTTTTATAGGAGATGGAACAAAGCATCCTGATGAGCACTTAATATATGTGGATGAAGTTTGTGGATTATTTAAGCTTGCAGGTATACCCGATGATGTTGCTAAGAAGAAGGTCTTCCCTTTATCTTTGAAGGGAGACGCATTGATATGGTATAGGCTATGTGATGATATGAGATCGTGGGACTATAGAAGATTGAAGATGGAATTTCATCAAAAGTATTACCCTATGCATCTTGTTCATCGTGATCGCAATTATATATATAATTTCTGGCCTCGCGAAGGAGAAAGCATCGCTCAAGCTTGGGGGAGGCTTAAATCAATGTTATATTCAGGCCCCAATCATGAGCTCTCAAGAGAAATAATTATGCAAAGTTTTTATGCTCGACTTTCTGAAAACAATTGCACCATGCTCGATACTTCTTGTGCTGGATCTTTTATGATGAAGACTATTGAATTCAGATGGAATTTATTGGATAGAGTTAAATGCAACTCTGAAGATTGGGACCTCGACGAAGGTAAAGAGTCAGGTATGACACCTAAGTTTGATTGTGTTAAATCTTTTATGGATACCGATATTTTTCGTAAGTTTAGCAGTAAATATGGACTTGACTCTGAGATAGTAGTTTCTTTCTGTGAATCTTTTGCTACTTATGTTGATCTCCCTAAGGAGAAGTGGTTTAAATATAATCCTCCCATAGAAGTAAAAGTAGCTGCACCTATTAAAGTTGAAGAAAAGACTTTCACTTATAATGATCCTATTGTTCCTACTTCTTATATTGAGAAACCACCTTTCCCTGTTAGAATAAAGGATCATGCTAAAGCTTCAACTGTTGTTCGTAAAAGCAATATTAGAACTTATACACCTCCCGAGCAAGTTAAAGTAGAACCTAATATTGCTATTGATCTCTTGTCTGATAATATTGATGGGCATGTTATTCAGTTCGAAGGTGAAACTACTAGAATTGCTAAAACTTGTGATAAGGATAAACATAGACCCGTGGTAGGCATGCCTGTTATTTCTATTAAAATAGGAGATCATTGTTATCATGGCTTATGTGATCTGGGTGCTAGTGCTAGTGTTATACCTCATGACTTATACAAAGAAATTAAGAATGAAATTGCACCTGTTGAGTTAGAAGATATTGATGTTACTATTAAACTTGCCAATAGAGATACTATTTCACCAATTGGAATTGTTAGAGATGTTGAAGTCTTGTGTGGGAAAACTAGATATCCTGCTGATTTTCTTGTTCTTACTTCCCCACAAGATAGCTTGTGTCCCATTATATTTGGTAGACCCTTCTTAAATATTGTCAATGCTACCATAGATTGCACTAAGAATGTTGTTACTGTTGGCTTGGATGATATGGTTCATGATTTTAATTTCTCTAAATTTAGTAAACAACATCGTGAGGAAGAATTACCTAGTAAGGATGAAATTATTGGTCTTGCTTCTATTGCCGTACCTCCTAGTGATCCTTTAGAACACTATTTGCTAGACCATGAAAATGATATGTTCATGAATGAAAGAAGGGAAATAGATGAAGTATTCTTTAAACAGGAACCTATTCTGCATCACAACTTGCGTGTTGAAATTTAGGGGATCCACCTCCACCCAAGGGTGATCCCGTGTTTGAGCTCAAACGTTTGCCTGATAATCTTAAATATGCTTATCTTGATGAAAAGAAGATATACCCTATTATTATTAGTGCTAACCTTTTAGAGCATGAAGAAGAATGATTATTGAAAACTCTGAAGAAGCATCGTGCTGCTATTGGATATACTCTTGATGATCTTAAGGGCATTAGTCCCACTCTATGTCAACATAAAATAAATTTGGAAGCAGATGCCAAACCAGTTCGTGATCCTCAACGACATCTAAATCCTAAAATGAAAGAAGTGGTAAGAAAAGAAATACTAAAGCTTCTGGAGGCGGGTATAATCTATCCCGTTGCTGATAGTGAGTGGGTAAGTCCTGTCCATTGTGTCCCTAAGAAGGGAGGTATTACTGTTGTTCCTAATGATAAAGATGAATTGATTCCACAAAGAATTATCACAGGTTATAGGATGGTAATTGATTTCCGCAAATTAAATAAAGCTACTAAGAAAGATCATTACCCCTTACCTTTTATTGATCAAATGCTAGAAAGATTATGCAAACATACACACTATTGCTTTCTAGATGGTTATTCTGGTTTCTCTCAAATACCTGTGTCGGCTAGAGAGCAATCAAAGACTACTTTTACATGCCCTTTTGGTACTTTTGCTTATAGACGTATGCCTTTTGGTTTATGTAATGCACCTGCTACCTTTCAAAGATGCATGATGGCTATATTCTCTGACTTCTGCGAAAAGATTTGTGAGGTTTTCATGGACGACTTTTCCGTCTATGGTTCCTCTTTTGATGATTGTGTGAGCAATCTTGATCGAGTTTTGCAGAGATGTGAAGAAACTAATCTTGTCTTGAATTGGGAATAGTGCCACTTTATGGTTAATGAAGGTATTGTCTTGGGGCACAAAGTTTCTGAAAGAGGTATTGAAGTTGATAAAGCCAAGGTTGATGTTATTGAAAAGATGCCATGTCCCAAGGACATCAAAGGTATAAGAAGTTTCCTTGGTCACGCCGGATTTTATAGGAGGTTCATTAACGACTTCTCAAAAATTTCTTGGCCTCTGACTAATTTATTGCAAAAAGATATACCATTTGTCTTTGATGATGATTGTGTAGAAGCATTTGAAATACTTAAGAAAGCATTAGTCTCTGCACCTGTTGTTCAGCCACCTGATTGGAACCTACCCTTTGAAATAATGTGTGATGCTAGTGATTATGCTGTAGGTGATGTTCTAGGGCAAAGAGTTGATAAGAAATTAAATGTTACTCATTATGCTAGTAAGACTCTAGACAATGCTCAAAGAAATTATCCTACTACTGAAAAAGAGCTTTTAGGAGTTGTATTTGCTTGTGATAAGTTCAGATCTTATATTATTGATTCTAAAGTAACTATTCATACAGATCATGCTGCTATTAAATATCTTATGGAAAAGAAAGATGCTAAACCTAGACTTATTAGTTGGGTTCTCTTGCTACAAGAATTTGATTTGCATATTGTTGGTAGAAAGGGAGCTGAGAACCCCGTTGCAGACAACCTGTCTAGGTTACAAAATATTCTTGATGACCCACTACCTATTAATGACAACTTTCTTGATGAACAATTAAATGTTATAAGTACTTCTCGTAGTACTCCATGGTATGCTGATTATGCTAATTATATTGTTGCTAAATTTATACCACCTAGCTTCACATACCAATAAAAGAAAACATTCTTCTATGATTTGAGACATTACTTTTGGGATGACCCACATCTTTATAAAGAAGGAGTAGATGGTGTTATTAGACGTTGTGTACCTGAGCATGAACAGCAACAGATCCTATGCAAGTGTCATTCCGAGTCTTATGGAGGACACCACGCTGGAGATAGAGCTGCACATAAGGTATTGCAATCTGGTTTTTATTGGCCTACTCTCTTCAAGGATGCTCGTAAGTTTGTCTTGTCTTGTGATGAATGTCAAAGAATTGGTAATATTAGTAGACGTCAAGAAATGCCTATGAATTATTCACTTGTTATTGAACCGTTTGATGTTTGGGCTTTTGATTATATGGGACCTTTTCCTGCCTCTAATGGATACACACATATTCTAGTTGTTGTTGATTATGTTACTAAGTGGGTAGAAGCTATTCCAACTAGTAGTGCTGATCATAACACTTCTTTTAAAATGCTTAAAGAAGTTATTTTCCCGAGGTTTGGAGTCCCTAGATATTTAATGACTGATGGTGGTTCACACTTTATTCATGGTGCTTTCCGTAAAATGCATGCTAAATATGATGTTAATCATAGAATTGCATCTCCTTATCACCCACAGTCTAGTGGTCAAGTAGAGTTGAGCAATAGAGAGCTCAAATTAATTTTGCAATAGACTGTTAATAGGTCTAGAAAGAATTGGTCCAAGAAACTTGATGATGCATTATGGGCTTATAGAACTGCATATAAAAATCCTATGGGTATGTCACCGTATAAAATGGTCTATGGAAAAGCATGTCACTTACCTCTCGAACTAGAACATAAGGCATATCGGGCTATTAAAGAGCTTAACTATGATTTTAAACTTGCTGGTGAGAAGAGGTTATTTGATATTAGCTCACTTGATGAATGGAGAACCCAAGCTTATGAAAATGCCAAGTTGTTTAAAGAAAAAGTTAAAAGATGGCATGACAAAATGATACAAAAGCGTGAGTTTAATATAGGTGATTATGTATTGCTATACAACTCTTGTTTAAGATTTTTTGCAGGAAAACTTCTCTCTAAATGGGAAGGCCCCTATGTTATCGAAGAGGTCTATCGTTCCGGTGCCATAAAAATCAACAACTTCGAGGGCACAAATCCGAAGGTGGTAAACGGTCAAAGAATCAAACATTATATCTCAGGTAATCCCATAAATGTTGAAACCAATATTATTGAAACCGTAACCCTGGAGGAATACATAAGAGACACTTTCCGGAATGTTTTAGACTCCGAAAAGGAATAGGTATGTGGTACGGTAAGTAAACCGACTCCACAACAATTTTTAAGGCAATATCTCTCCGTTTTGGAATATTTTGAAAAATGGAAAAATAAGTAGCAGTCCGGGAAGGACACGAGGGCCCCACAAGGGTGGTGGGCGCGCCCCCCTACCTCGTGAGCACCTCGTGTGCCTTCCGGACTCCGTTTTCTTTCACGATACGTATTTTGGTCGGTAAAAATTCATTATATATTCTCTCGAAGGTTTTGACTCCCGTATCACGCAAAAATCTCCTGTCTTTGTTTCGAGCTGTTTTTCTGACAGGTCTAGATTATCATGACGTCCCCAAGTGCTTCCAAGGATAAGTTCTTCGAGAAGGTCATCAACCCTTACCTAGCGGAGGTGCTGCGACACCCTCAGACCATTGAGATGCGTGATGGGTTGTTGCAGATCCGCAATGTTGAGGGACCAAAGGGAACCAGAAGCATGGAGACGAGGCTCGAAGCAATAGAGCAACAAATTTTCAAGTGCAAGGGGATGGTGGAGCGTGGAATCAACGCTAGCCACACGATGCTCCCGGAGTTCACTAACAACTACAAGCCGGATGCCAAGAACACCGAGGAGGCCATCTTGAAGCTATATGAGAAGATCGAGCACCTCCAAGCCCAAATCTATGACCCGCAAAACCAAAACTGTGAGTATGAATATAGATTCAAAAAAATGAGTTTGGCTGCAGATTCGAGGATTCCGGAGACTCGATCATCCTTCTATGATGGTGAACCTATGCCTTGGAAGATGGATGACAAGCCCGCATCATCAACAACACCTCCACCTTCTTCACCGACAAAGGAGATATACTCACATGGGTATGGGCACCCCCCTTGGCAACTGCCAAGCTTGGGGGAGGTTCCCCGGTATCATATCACAATCACAACTCCTATCTTTACCATTTTTCTTAGTTTGATCCTATTAGTAGTATCTTGATGTAGTAGAATAAAGTTTATGGCATGATATAGTTCTGAGTTTTGCTTTATGATCTCTCTATGTAATCGAGTCTGTGAGCTATATATAATAAAGATTAGTGTTGAGTCAAGGGCTTGATTATTTTGCCATGATCTTGGGTGAATAAAAGAAAAGAGAAAAAGAATAAAAAGAAACAAAAAGTTCATATTGATCTTATTGAGAGTAATGACTTCACATAGAAAGAGTAGGATGATTAAAAGTTGTTGGGAGTTGGCAGACACAGCTTTGGTCATTGTTGCAATTAATAGGAAATAATAAGGAAAGAGATGTTTTGACATATAGATATATTATCATTGACATCTTTTATGATTGGGAGCACTCATTAAAATATGACATGCTAAAGAGTTGATGTTGGACAAGGAAGACAACGTAATGAGTTATGTCTTTCTTATATCTGAGATAAAGTATGTTGTCATGGATCCTCTAACTTGTTGAGCTTGCCTTTCCCCCTCATGCTAGCCAAATTCTCAGCACCAAGTATAAATACTACTTGTGCTTCCAAATACCCTTAAACCAGTTTTGCCATGAGAGTCCACCATATCTACCTATGGATTGAGTAAGATCCTTCAAGTAAGTTGTCATAAGTGCAAAGCAATAAAAATTTCTCTAAATATGTATGATTGATTGGTGTGGGAGAAATAAGCTTTATATGATCTTGTGATGTGGAAGTAATAAAAGCGACGGACTGCATAATAAAGGTTCATATCACAAGGGGCAATATAAAGTGACGTTCATTCGCATTGAGATTTTATATATCCAACCATAAAAGCGCATGGCAACCTCTGCTTCCCTCTACGAAGGGCCTATCCTTTATTATTATCTTCTATCTTATGCAAGAGTCATGGTGATCTTCACCTTTTCTTTTTCATTTTATCCTTTGGCAAGCTCAGCATGTTGGAAAGAACATGATATATATATATATATATATATATATATATATATATATATATCTAATTGGATGTAGGGGAGCATGAACCATTATTGTTGACATTACCCTTGAGGTAAAAGGTTGTGGGGCAAAACTATAAGCCCCTATCTTTCTCGGTGTCCGATTAAAACTCCGTAACCACAAGCATCACGTGAGTGTTAGCAACTATGGAGGACTAAATGATAGTTGAGTATGTGGACTTGCTTTTTAGCTCTGGCATAGACTCTTTCCGATGTTATGATAAATTGCAATTGCTTCAATGATTGAGATTATAGTTTGTCGGAGCCCAATAAGGTTTATGATTTATACTTTTGCATTGTGAATAGATCATCACTTGAACATAAGTAATCATATGACAAAATCTATATATATGTTGCTGTTATGAGAATAATCATGATGCTTCCATGTCCGTATTTTATTTTTATCGACGCCTCTACCTCTAAACATGAGGACATATTTATTGTTATCGGCTTTTTGCTTGAGGACAAGCGAGGTCTAAGCTTGGGTGAGTTGATACGTCCATTTTGCATCATGCTTTATATCGATATTTATTGCATTATGGACTATTATTTCACTTTATGTCACAATACTTATGGCTACTCTCTCTTATTTTACAAGGTTTACATAAGGAGGGAGAATGCCGGCAGCTGGAATTCTGGTCTGGAAAAGGAGCAAATATTAGAGACCTATTCTGCGCAACTCCAGAAGTCCTGAAACTCCACGGAATGTCTTAAAAGAAATAAAGAAAAATCCACGCAAAAGATGAAGGCCAGGGGGGCCACACCCTGCTCACGAGGGTGGGGGGCGCCCCCCCTAGGGCGTGCCCCCTACCTCGTGAGCCCCCTGGTGGCTCTCCGACGCCCATCTTCTCCTATATGAGGTCTTTCGATGAGAAAAAAATAGAGAGGAACTTTTCGGGATGAGACTCCGCCGCCACGAGGCGGAATCTTGGCGGATTCAATCTAGAGCTTCGGTAGAGCTGTTCTGCCAGGGAAACTTCCCTTCGGGAGGGGGAAATCATCACCATCGTCATCACCAATGCTCCTCTCATCGGGAGAGGGCAATCTCCATCAACATCTTCACCAGCACCATCTCATCTCCAAACCCTAGTTCATCTGTTGTATCCAATTCTTGTCTCAAATTCCGAGATTGGTGCTAGTAGGTTGCTAGTAGTGTTAATTACTCCTTGTAGTGGATGCTAGTTGGTTTATTTGGTGGAAGATCATATGTTTAGATCCTATATGCATATTATTACCCCTCTGATTATGAACATGAATATGCTTTGTGAGTAATTACGTTCGTTCCTAAGGACAAGGGAGAAGTCTTGCTATGAGTAGTCATGTGAATTTGGTATTCGTTTGATATTTTGATAAGATGTATGTTGTCTAGCCTCTAGTGGTGTTATGTGAACGTCGACTACATAACACTTCACCATTATTTGGACCTAGAGGTAGGCATTGGAAAGTAATAAGTAGATGATGGGTTGCTAGAGTGACAGAAGCTTAAACCCTAGTTTATGCGTTGCTTCGTAAGGGGCTGATTTGGATCCACATGTTTCATGCTATGGTTAGGTTTACATTAATACTTTTGTTGTAGTTGCGGATGCTTGCAATAGAGGTTAATCATAAGTGGAATGCTTGTTCAAGTAACAACAGCACCCAAGCACCGGTCCACCCACATATCAAATTATCAAAGTATCGAACGCGAATCATATGAACGTGATGAAAACTAGCTTGACGATATTCCCATGTGTCCTCGGGAGCGCTTTTCCTACTATAAGATTTTGTTCCGGCTTGTCCTTTGCTACAAAAGTATTGGGCCATCTTGCTGCACTTTATTTACCTTTGTTACTTGTTGCTCGTTACTTTTTATCGCGTCACAAAACTATCTGTTACCACTTATTTCAGTACTTGCAGAGAATACCTTGCTAAAAACCGCTTATCATTTCCTTCTGCTCCTCGTTGGGTTCGACACTCTTACTTATCGAAAGGACTACGATAGATCCCCTATACTTGTGGGTCATCACTTCCCTCGGCAAGGTGCACCCGTTTGAGAAATTTTTCTCGCCTATGTCCCGCCAGAGACGACGCCCCGACGATGACCGACCTCGTCGGAGCCCACGGAGCGCCGCCGCCTTCGCCTCGCCGACCCCGACGCCCCTGAGGAGCCCCGACGCCACCATCCAGACTCCTAAGCCGCGTTGCACCTTCCCGTCTTCTTCCCGAACGCCGAGGACCACCATAGCCGCTGCCCCGCCACCTACCGACGCCGCACCGCCGTCTTCATCGTCGTCGACCACCACCACCGCCCGCTGTAAGCCGCCTCCCACTCCCTCCCGTTAGACCGATCATCGACGGCTTAGATTAGATCGGTTTAGTGGTTTTTTGAGTTGAACCGGTACGTGGTTAACCGCGGTTTTTATTTTAAAGACTACCGGTCGGTTTCCTTTCGACCGTGCGGTTTTATTTAAACCGAGCGTCGGTTTTTATTTAGTTAGCCGCCGCTACTGTTTTTCTTATTTAGCGGCTGAGCGCCGTATAGCCTCCGCAGCGGACACTGCTCGGCCAACCACGAGCCGCCACGTGCGAGGGACCTGTTGGTGATAACTTTTCTTCACTATTTAGTCCCTGTAATTAGCAGATTAGTCCCTGATCTTAGATTAGCCATAACTTTTAAACTGTAGATCCAAACTCGATGAAACCAGCGGAAAATTCTTCGGATTGTTTAGATCTATCCAGTAGTATAATTTTTGCAAACTTTTGCCAGATTCAAATTTGAATTTATTCAGATTCGAATTCGAACTTCAAATGGCCATATCTCCCAAACCGTAGCTCCGATTAAGTTGATTCCTTTTGCATGCTGTCACCGTAGCAAAACCCTATCACCTGGACCTTTGTCACAATAATTTTCACACACTAGAATTTGCCCTTCAATATTTTTACTTGTATATTTCACATAGGCCTATGTTGTTTTGCACTTAGAATATTTCTGTAGTAGCTTAGTGTGTTGTATGTTCATTTGGTTTTTCCGAGACTTTTTTCTATGCATGTTCTTTTGGTTCTCTATAATGTTTGCTTATGTTTGTTTACCTTTCTTTGCGATAGATTGCCCGGAGTGCGGAGCAGAATATTATCAGTCTTTAGAATTCAACCAGTAGTACGAAGGCAAGATGCATCTTGATCATGTTTCATTACCTATGTTTTTATTATGCACTTAGTTCTTTGTGGTAGGACTGCATGTTAGGAAACTGGTGCCACATGACTTTGCTTTTCACCCAGTAGTTCATTGAGGTAGGTCTGAACCATATAACTTTGTCACCATCGTTTTACATTATGTTGCTATGCTAAGTAGACATGGATTGGGGACTGGTCATTGTAAAGTTTGAGTGACAATGTAGTAAATAGGACCTAAGTAATGAACTACCTGGGCGGAAACTTGTGGGAATGGTGGCGAAGTACAGTGGGGCACGCATGGGAAATCCGTGGTGGTGCACCACTAGTGGACCGCCCGCTCGGGCTCAAAGAGATCAATCGTATTCCCATGTCTAGAAGCTTACGTGTGCAGCCACAAGACAATATGGGCTCTGGCTTAGTTGAGTAGTTAGTGTGACCCCTTCCGGAATGGGCTAGCAGATGTAGAATGATGTAGGTGTACCGGCCTATCCGTGGGTTAAGGGGGAACATTTTCGAAAGGCTATGTCTTGATCTTCCGATCATGGAGGTGGTCGAGTCTTGTGGGGAAAGTGCGCAACCTCTGCAGAGTTTCAACCTAATCGATTAGCCGTGTCCCCGGTTATGGACAACTTGAGCATCTAGTAGTGGAAATGCCAGGAGATCTCCTCACCTTTAATTAAACAGTTGGGTTCTAAATGAAACTTGGGAACGGATGGAGTTGGGTTTGCCAACTCATCCCATGCAAATGTGTAGTAGTAGAATAACATCTTTTCTAATAGAGAAAAACTAGCTTTATGCAAAAACTAAACTTAGAGCTTTCCACTAGCCAAATTGCATGTACAAGTAGGTTCATTACACTTATGATGTGACTTGCCAGTACATTCAATGTACTGACCCATATGGCTTCAACTTATCACGTTGCAGATATATCCGACGAGGATTAAGGTGCGATAGGTCGATGTTCTACACTCAACCTTGCTTGTGGAGTTCATCAAGCCAAAACTCACATTTAGAAAACTTCTCATAGAATTGATACTCTCTAAGCTTGTCGAGCACCAATCACAAATGCTTGGCATGATCCTTCTTATTCTTGGAGAAGACCAAGATATCATCGAGATACACTGATACGTCCATTTTGCATCATGCTTTTATATTGATATTTATTGCATTATGGGATGTTATTACACATTATGTCACAATACTTATGCCTTTTCTCTCTTATTTTACAAGGTTTACATGAAGACGGAGAATGCCGGCAGCTGGAATCCTGGGCTGGAAAAGGAGAAAATATTAGAGACCTATTCTGCACAACTCCAAAAGTCTTGAAACTCCACGAAAGTAAGTTTTGGAATATATTAAAAATATTGGGCGAAGAAAGCACCAGATGGGGGCCACCCACTGTCCACGAGGATGGAGGGCGCTCCCTACCCCCCTGGGCGCAGCCCCTGCCTCGTGGGCCACCTGGAAGCCCCCCGATGCCCATATTCTGGTATAAGGTGTCTTTTGCCTTGGAAAAAGTCATAAGGAAGCTTTCGGGACGAAGCGCCGCTGTCTCGAGGCGGAACCTTGGCGGAACCAATCTAGGGCTCTGGCGGAGCTGTTCTGTCGGGGAAACATCCCTCCCAGAGCGGGAAATCATCACCATCGTCATCACCATCGATCCTCTCATGGGGAGGGGTTTAATCTCCATCAACATCAACACCAGCACCATCTCCTCTCAAACCCTAGTTCATCTCTTGTATCCGATCTTTGTCTCAAAACTTCAGATTGGTACCTGTGGGTTGCTAGTAGTGTTGATTACTCCTTGTAGTTGATGCTAGTTGGTTTATTCGGTGAAAGATTATATGTTCAGATCCTTTATGCACATTAATACCCCTCTGATTATGAACATGAATATGATTTGTGAGTAGTTATGGGAGGACATGGGAGAAGTCTTGTTATAAGTAGTCATGTGAATTTGGTATTCGTTCGATATTTAGATGAGATGTATGTTGTATTTCCTCTAGTGGTGTTATGTGAACGTTGACTACATGCCATTTCAACATTGTTTGGGCCTAGGGGAAGACATTGGGAAGTATTAAGTAGATGATGGGTTGCTAGAGTGACAGAAGCTTAGACCCTAGTTTATGCGTTGCTTCGTAAGGGGCTGATTTGGATCCATATGTTTCATGCTATGGTTTGGTTTACCTTAATTCTTCTTTCGTAGTTGCGGATGCTTGCGAGGGGGGTTAATCATAAGTGGGATGCTTGTCCAAGGAAGGGCAGTACCCAAGCACCGGTCCACCCACATATCAAATTATCAAAGTAACGAAGACGAAGATAAATCCCATGTGTCCTCGGGAGCGTTTTCCTTTATGTAAGAGTTTGTCCAGGCTTTTCCTTTGCCGCAAAAAGGATTGGGCTACCTTTCTGCACCTCGTTTACTTTTGTTACTTGTTACCTGTTACGAATTACCTTATCACAAAACTATCAGTTACGGATATTTTTAGTGCTTACAGAGAATACCTTACTGAAAACTGCTTGTCATTTCCTTCTGCTCCTCGTTGGGTTTGACACTCTTACTTATAGAAAGGACTACAATAGATCCCCTATACTTTTGGGTCATCAAGAATCTTTTTGGCGCCGTTGCCGGGGAGTGAAGCACCTTTGGTAGGTGGAATTTGGTAAGGAAAATTTTATATAGTGTGCTGAAATTTAATGTCACTTGTTCCTATGGAAAATAATCCTTTGAGGGGCTTGTTCGGGGTATCTTCACCCCGACCAGTAGAGCAAAGAGTTGCTCCTCAACCTACTGAACCTACTGAAAATGTTTACTTTGAAATTTCTTTGGGTATGATAGAGAAACTGGTAGCCAATCCTTTTACAGGAGATGGAACAATACATCCTGATATGCACCGAATCTATGTGGATGAAGTTTGTGGATTATTTAAGCTTGCGGGTATGCCCGAGGATGTTATCAAGAAGAAGTCTTCCCTTTATCTTTGAAGGGAAAGGTATTGACATGGTTTAGGCTATGTGATGATATTGGATCATGGAACTACAACTGTCGGTTTCAAAACCGGCGGATCTCGGGTAGGGGGTCCCGAACTGTGCGTCTAGGCCGGATGGTAACAGGAGACAAGGGACACGAAGTTTTACCCAGGTTCGGGCCCTCTCGATGGAGGTAAGACCCTACGTCCTGCTTGATTAATATTGATGATATGGGTAGTACAAGAGTAGATCTACCATGAGATCGAGGAGGCTAAACCCTAGAAGCTAGCCTATGGTATGATTGTTGATGTGTATGTTGTCCTACGGACTAAAACCCTCCGGTTTATATAGACACCGGGTAGGGTTAGGGTTACATAGAGTCGGTTACAATGGTAGGAGATCTGCATATCCGTATCGCCACGCTTGCCTTCCACGCCAAGGAAAGTCCCTCCCGGACACGGGACGAAGTCTTCAATCTTGTATCTTCATAATCCAGGAGTCCGGCTGAAGGTATAGTCTGGCCATCCGGACACCCCCTAATCCAGGACTCCCTTAGTAGCCCCTGAACCAGGCTTCAATTACGACGAGCCCGGCGCGCATATTGTCTTCGGCATTGCAAGGGGGGTTCCTCCTCCAAGTACTTCATTAGAAGATTTTCAACACAAAGATGGTGTCCGGCTCTGCAAAATAAGTTTCCACATATTGCCATTGAGAGAATAATATTTACACAAATCTAATCTGCTGACGTATTCCGTAGTGTGACATCACACCACGGCCAAGCTTTTATTCGAACCATTTTACTATCCCATCTCAGCGCGGTATGCGAGGCGGTTTCCTTGGCACGTCTTGTTAAAGAAGAGATCGTGTCCCCTTATTCCGGGATTCTCATCAATACGGGCGTGGGTAACCCAACCGTGCCATCGATTACGGCGCTTGGAGATAAGCGAGTTTTACCAGGCTGCTGGGGACATGTAGCTGCGTCCACCCATATAAGGGGATAAAGATCCACCTTTTCACCTACGCCTTCGAGCTCCAGTGCCCAAGTCCGCACTCCCCACCTCAACCTTCTCCAGCCATGTCCGGAGCGGGAGGCAAGTAGATGGTCTCCTCCGTCATGGAGGGACACATCAAAAAGCTGAGGAAGGCCAGATACCTGTCTAACGACATCGTGTACCGGCTCCCCAAGAAGGGGCCCCATGAGAGGGTGGTGTTTCTCCCCCATTTCCCCCACGGACTGGGCTTCCCTCTCCACCCATTTGTCCGGGGCTCATGTTCTACTATGGCCTGGATTTCCACGATCTGGCCCAGAACTTCATCCTCAACATCTCGGCGTTTATCGTTGCGTGTGAGGCCTTCCTCCGCATCCGCCCCCATTTCGGGCTCTGGCTCAAGACTTTCAACGTCAAGCCGAAGGTGTTGCGCGGCAGCCAGGCAGAGTGCGGAGGCGCCATGGTGGGCAAGATGGCCAACGTCCTATGGCTCGAGGGCTCCTTTGTGGAGACCCTAAAGGGGTGGCAATCGGGGTGGTTTTACATCACCGAGCCGCGCGACGCCGAATGGGTCGCACCCCCCGAGTTCCGGTCCGGACCCCCAACGCGGCTCACGTCCTAGAAAGAGACGGGCCTGTCATGGGGTAAAAAGGGAGAGCTGACCGGACTCCAAACATGCGTCAAAACTCTGGTGGACAAGAAGCTCAAACTTGTCAACGTAGTCCAGGTTATGCTCATCCGCTTGATCCTCCCGTGCCAACGACGGGCTTTCAACCTATGGGAGTTTGACCCGGCGCGGCACCAAACTCTGAGCAGGCTCTTCGACACGACGTACGAAGATGCCTGGAAGGTGCTTTTCTAGGGCACCGAGGCTCCCGCATCCGCTACTGAGGATCGTGGATTCAGTGCGCAGCGTCACGCTCTCGCGGTAAGCTGTTTTTTCCTTTTACAGGGTATCGGTTTTCCATAGTTTGACTCTATGCGGGATCTAAGCTCCCTTTCCTCTGACAGGATTGGCAGGTGACGTCCGGACAGATCAACTATCCGGGCCCTTTGCCCGAAGGCCCAGCGAACGCTCGCTTGGCGAGGCTGCTGGTTCCGGCAGCCTATGTGGTGCCAGAGAAGAAGGTCAAGAAGAAGGCCGCGGGGACTCGAAAGAGTGCCCGACGCCCGGAGGTGTCGGATTCATCATCCGACGAATCCAAGACGCACTTCTCCCGTGAAGACGAGGAGGAGGAAGAAGAAGAGACCCCTCCCCCTCCAGCAGGGGAAGGGAAGAAAAGGAAGGCTGCCCAACTGGGGAGACCGAAGGGTCCAAGAAGGGAAAAGCCCTTCCTCCGGACTGCTCCACCGACACCGACGGCGGCGGAGAGGAGTGGGCGCCTAGGGCCAAGCCCCTGGCCAAATCGTAAGTATCTGGATACCAGAGTAATTCATAATATTCGTTTATTGCACAGCTTTCCCTCACGCCGAATATGTTTATGCAGCCCACCCAAAGACCGGCTCGACGCGTCGTCGAGCGGCTCATTGGACTCGTCGGATGTGAACTCACTTCCGACGGCTTCCTCCCCCCGCCCTACGGACGACACCGAAGTGTTGTCCCAACAGGTTCCAAGCCGGGAGGAGGTGGTCCTGGAGGCGCCGCAAGGTGACCTCCCGGACTCCAGGAGTAAAGGGGATGAAACCCCCCAGGGCTCCAAGTCCGGCTCGAGGCCGGACACCGCTCTGGAACCTTCAAAGGTTCCAGAGTCCGGCGGGGGACCTCCTTCCAAGAGGAGCAAGTCCACCGTGCTAGTGGCCTCCGTCCAACCGGAGGCACCAGACAATATGCTGGAGGCGCTCCAAGGCGCCTCCATCAACGAGGAGCACCGCGCTATTATGAGTGCGGTGGTCCAGAAGGTTCAGTCCGCAAAAAACAGACTGACTGAAGCTTGTACTAGCCTTTTGACAGGCTTCGAGGTAAGTAAAGAAAGTGTAAATAATAGTACCGCATAGACAGTAGCCCCTGATGCTCTATTTGGCGTTCGGGAAGAAAATCCAAATAGAGGATCAAATAGAATTCGCAGGAGTCTAACAAAAATGAGTCAATATGCATGTGCAGGCTACCCTGCTTGCATCCGCCGCACTGACTGCGGAAGTGGACACGCTAAAGCAGGACCTCGAAAGGTTCGAGCAAGAGCTCGAGCGTGCCAAGAAGCAGCTCGAGGACAATGAAGGTAAGAAATACCTTGTTAAAAATATATATATAAAAAAGGTGCAATTGCAAAAAATGACAGGATTATCGTGGCTATTGTAGGGGCCACGTCTGAGGTGGCGACCCTTAAGCAAGCGCTGGACGAGGCCGAGAAGAATTCGGCCTCAGAGCGCACCGAGCGGGAGAAGTATGAGGCCGAGGTTGGCAAGGTGCGGCAAGAGCTCCAGACCCTCATGGAAAAACATGAGAGTTTGGAGGGTGACTCGAAGACGCAAGCGTCCGAGCTTGCGGTGGCTATTGAAAATGCCAAATCTGTGAAGGCCGAATCCCAGAAGACCCTCCATGAGTTGGATGAGGTGAAGAAGATAGCGGCGGGTAAGGCATTCTTTATGCAAAGCAACCACATAAACGTGAGTTACCTATTACTTACCCGAATCCGGAGCTCTCTAGGAGCATTCGCAGATCTTCCCCGGAGTGTATCCGATGCCGCCGCATTCTATCGAGCCGAGGAGGGCAGCTCGACGGAGAAGGTGTTCTGGTCTCAGTACGCTGAGGCCGGACACCCCGTGCCCCTGAGCGACCAGCTGAAGCAACTGGTCGAGCTCCACAAGGCGACCGAACAGGCCATGAAGGCCCTCGTAGTTCGGCTGTGGCCTGGAGAGGCTCAGCCTGGGAGCTATTTCAGGCTGGTGCGGCGGCTGGTGGAGGCATGTCCAAGGCTCGAAGTCATCAAGCGCTCCGTCTGCATTGAAGGTGCCCGTAGGGCCCTTGCTCGTGCTAAGGTGCACTGGGGCAAGCTGGATGCTGAGAAGCTTGTGAAGGACGGGCCACCGCCGGGGAAGGAGCATCGCAAGCCCGAGAATTACTATAAGGATGTTCTGAAGGGTGCCCGCCTTGTGGCAGATGAATGTTCTATGGATGTAATTTTTGAGTAAAACCCGCTCGTTTTGTCCTGTGCGCTGAAAACTTGTTCATATGCGCTAAACAATGCTGTTTGAATTTAAAATATTAACTTCTGTGCGGCTGTTTATCAATTCTGAGAGATGGCGAGTCGTTGGCTTCTGCCCCCGTGCCGCTAGTGCTGGGGTGTTCGGGGATAAACGTGAGCGCTCTTTTTCCCATGTTTGGGTCCTTCGAGGGAGGCGCTCAGCCCAACGAACAAGGCAATCGGACTATAATGCGTGAACACTCTAACTTAGCCATAGAATTCTATAATTTTAAATTTCGGTGAAGCCCCTGGTATTCGTAAGACCGAGTTCGGGGCGCTATCCACGCCTTGGCCGGACTGAGCCGGCTCCTCGCCCAAAGCGGCATAAGTCGTTAGGGACTCGAAAAACCTCTCGAAGAGCGACCAGCTCTCGCTTCATCATGACAGTCAGTTTTAGCTTTCTCCACTGAGGTGCTCGACCCAGCTCAACCGGGGCACAATCGCAGTGGTTCTCCTAGTGCTACCTTAGCCAATATAGCGGAACGTAAGGCACCAAAACATAGGAGCCGGGCAAACCCAACTATTGACCCAAGACATGATTCGGAGCCGATGCATATAATTTTATAAGTTCAGGGTGCCGCACTTGTTAAAGTGTTCGGACTTCTCACACCATATTGGGGGGTACTGAAGCCCCTGGCGTATTTTGTCCGTACCAACGTGTATGTGTGCAACATGTCGTCAAGGAACATATATAAAGAAAAAAGGTAATGCAAAAATAGACGAAAGCTATGCATTGTTTATTAAAAAGGGCTGCGATCAAAGCAGAACGATACAAATAATGCGATAAGTGGAAGGTTGGACTAGTTAACATGTCCGTTCCAGGGGCAAGCTGCGGAATAGTATGCGGAACGGGTATACTGCTCGTGATAGAGACCACCTGGGAGTTCCATACTGCGGCGTGGCTTGTCTGCTTCCCTGGTTCTTGCATCGTTTTGTGCGGCAATTGAACTGCCGAATAGGCCTTCCGAAGGATGAAGTCCTGAAAGTAGGAGAAAATTAAAAAATCGGCAGCCCATGGTACGGTTTAAGCCGTGTTTTGGGCGTGCCGTGATGGTGCCCCTCCCCCTATGCCCATGGTATCTCTAGAGCGTAGTTATGTATGCGAAGTACTTGCGTCGCCTTTTTGCAAGGGTTGGGGTTGGGGCCGCATTGCTACGCGTGCTCGGATCGTGCCAGGCGGTCTTGTTGTAGGTTACTCCGGGCGCGCTTGACGATGTCCGGTCGTTTAGTGGCTAGACTGGAGAACTGCCTGGAGAGGCTGCTTTGAACTTCCGCTGCAAGGGCCGCCGTGTGCTCCTCCGTTCGGAGGGAGCGTTCGGTGTTTCCATTGACCGTAATTACTCCTCGAGGGCCTAGAATCTTGAGCTTAAGGTATGCGTAATGCGATATCGCATTAAACTTAGCGAATGCGGTTCCCCCGAGCAGTGCGTGATAGCTGCTGCGAAACGGGACTATGTCGAAGATTAACTCCTCGCTTCGGAAATTATCCGGAGATCCGAAGACCACTTCAAGTGTGACTGAGCCTGTACAGTTGGCCTCTACACCTGGTATTACGCTTTCAAAGGTCGTTTTGGTGGGCTTAATCCTTGAGGGATCTATGCCCATTTTCCGCACTGTATCCTGGTAAAGCAGGTTCAGGCTACTGCCGCCGTCCATAAGGACTCTAGTGAGATGAAATCCGTCAATAATTGGGTCTAGAACCAATGCGGCGAATCCGCCATGACAGATGCTAGTGGGATGGTCCCTTCGATCAAAGGTGATCGGGCAGGAGGACCATGGGTTGAACTTTGGGGCGACTGGCTCTACCGCGTATACGTCCCTTAACGCACGCTTCCGCTCCCTTTTGGGGACATGGGTTGCGTATATCATGTTCACCATCCGCACTTGTGGGGGAAAACCCTTCTGTCCACTGTTGTTCGGCGGCCGGGGCTCCTTGTCGTCATCGCTATGCGGCCCCTTGTCTTCATTTTCGGCGTTTAACTTGCCTGCCTGCTTGAACACCCAACAATCCCTGTTGGTGTGATTGCCTGGCTTTTCGGGGGTGCCATGTATCTGGCATGAGCGGTCGAGTATTCGGTCCAAACTGGACGGCCCCCTAGGATTCCTTTTGAATGGCTTTTTCCGCTGACCGGATTTAGAGCCTCTGAATCCGGCATTAACTGCCGTATCCTCAGTATTGTCGCCGTTAATGCGGCGCTTCTGCTTGTTGCGACGTGACCTGCCACTGCTGTCCCTCGTGTCCGAATTACCAGGGTTCTTGTTCATATTGTTGCTACGAGCGAGCCAGCTGTCATCTCCCGCGCAAAAGCGGGTCATGAGTGTCGTGAGTGCTGCCATAGATTTCGGCTTTTCCTGTCCAAGGTGCCGGGCCAGCCACTCACGGATATTGTGTTTGAAGGCTGCTAGGGCCTCAGCGTCCGGACAGTCGACTATTTGATTTTTCTTTGTTAGGAACCGTGTCCAGAATTGCCTGGCTGATTCCTCTGGCTGCTGAATTACGTGACTTAGGTCATCGGCGTCTGGGGGTCGCACGTCAGTGCCCTGGAAATTGTCGAGGAATGCGGCTTCTAGGTCCTCCCAATAACAGATTGATCCTGTTGGCAAACTGTTAAGCCAATGCCGATCTGGTCCTTTAAGCTTGAGTGGGAGGTATTTGATGGCGTGAAAATCATCGCCGCAGGCCATGTGGATATGAAGGAGATAATCCTCAATCCATACCGCAGGATCTGTTGTTCCATCATATGATTCGATGTTTACGGGTTTGAAACCCTCGGGGATTTGATGATCCATTATTTCGTCTGTAAAGCAGAGTGGGTATGCGGCGCCTCTGTACTGGTCTATATCGTGGCGTAGCTCCAATGAGCCTTGTCTACTGTGTTCGGCCCCGCCGAATTTGTGGCTGGCGTGACGGTTACCGTCTCGAGCCGTGGGGCGCCCACGCGATCCGTAGATCGATCTTGTTTGCCTTGCCTTGTCCTCCAGCATGTCTCGTAAGTCCGACGCATATTCCCGTGCCTTGGTATGGGGTGCGGCTTGAGTGGAGGGCCGAAAGGCCTCTCTGCCGCGAGCACGAGGTGGCCGGTCGGCCACATCAAGTGCTTCCTCCTCTAATTGGGGTAGCAACCTGCGCTTTGGGTAGCTCTTGGAGGGGCGTTCGAGTTTATGCTCTTCGGCCGCAAGGACTTCAGTCCATCTGTCGACTAGCAAATCTTGATCAGCCCTAAGTTGTTGCTGTTTTTTCTTGAGGCTTCTTGCCGTGGCCATAAGCCTGCGTTCAAAACGCTTTTGCTCGACGGGATCCTCTGGCATGAAGAATTCGTTGTCGTCGAGGCTTGCCTCGTCTTCGGAGGGAGGCATATAATTATCGTCCTTGACCTCTCTGTCTGTCGTTCTCTCGTGAGGCTGGTTTCTCCATCCTCCTGTGCTAAATCTTGCTGGAGGGGGTTTTCTTCTGTGCTTTCCGGAGTATTATTATCTCCCGTGCTGGAATCACCGTGTTTGTTTTGGCGGGATTTTGAGCGGCGCTGTTGACGCCGGAGCTTAGGCTGTTTCTTGGAGGCGTCATCCTCTGCTATTCCGTTGCCATCTCCCTCTTTTGGGGTGTCCACCATGTATATGTCATATGACGAGGTGGCTTTCCAGGGCCTAGTATGTGCTGGTTCTTCATCATCTCCTTCATCGGCATCCATACCGTCGATATCTTCGGAGTTGAAGTCGAGCATGTCAGTTAAGTCATTGACAGTGCCTACGAAGTGGGTGGTGGGTGGGCTTTGAATTTCTTCATCGTCCGTATCCCAACCTTCCTGACCGTAGTCTGGCCAGGGCTCTCTAGATAAAGAGAGAGACTTTAGTGCCTTCAGGATATCGCCGAAAGGCGAGTGCTGAAAGATGTCCGTGGTAGTGAACTCCATGATCGGCGCCCAACCGGATTCGATTGGCAGGGGCGCGGAGGGTTCGGAGTCCGGAGAGGAGTCTGGCTCCTTGGAGTCACGAGTCTCGCAGAGTACGGGGCTGGTGCTTGGCTCAATCACCATTGGGGTCGCAGCCCCCGAGGTGGTGTCCAACTGCCCATCCTCGATTAGCGCAGTTGGCTCCGAATTAAGGGTCGGAGCCGATGCGGGTGCGGCCTCCAGGGCACTATTCGGCGGCAGAGCTAGATCATGCTCGTCATGACAGTGCGGCGCGCTTGGCAGTGGCTCGAATCCGTCGAGGATCAAGTCTCTACGGATGTCAGCCGTGTAGTTTAAACTTCCAAATCTGACCTGACGGCCAGGGGCGTAGTTTTCAATCTGCTCCAGATGGCCAAGCAAATTGGCCCGCAGTTCGAAGCCGCTGAAGACGAAGATCTGTCCGAGGAGGAAGGTCTCACCCTAGACTGCATCACTATCGATGATCGTAGGAGCCATCGAGCCTGACGGCGACGACACAGAGGAACTCTCAATGAAAGCACCAATGTCGATGTTAAAACTGGCGGATCTTGGGTAGGGGGTCCCGAACTGTGCGTCTAGGCCAGATGGTAACAAGAGACAAGGGACACGAAGTTTTACCCAGGTTCAGGCCCTCTCGATGGAGGTAAAACCCTACGTCCTGCTTGATTAATATTGATGATATGGGTAGTACAAGAGTAGATCTACCACAAAATCTAGGAGGCTAAACCCTAGAAGCTAGCCTATGGTATGATTGTTGATGTGTATGTTGTCCTACGAACTAAAACCCTCCGGTTTATATAGACACCGGGTAGGGTTAGGGTTACATAGAGTTGGTTACAATGGTAGGAGATCTACATATCCGTATCGCCAAGCTTGCCTTCCACGCCAAGGAAAGTCCCTCCCGGACACGGGACGAAGTCTTCAATCTTGTATCTTCATAATCCAGGAGTCCGGCTGAAGGTATAGTCCGGCCATCCGGACACCCCCTAATCCAGGACTCCCTCAACAACCGATTGAAATTGGAATTTCATTAGAAGTTTTATCCTATGCATCTGGTTCATCGTGATCGTAATTATATATATAATTTTTGGCCTCGCAAAGGAGAAAGTATCGCTCAAGCTTAGGGGAGGCTTAAGTTAATGTTATATTCATGCCCCAATCATGAGCTCTAAAGAGAAATTATTATTAAAAAAATTATGCTCGGCTTTCTGTCAATAATCGCTCCATGCTCGATACTTCTTGTACTGGTTCCTTTATGATGAAGACTATTGAATTCAGATGGGATTTATTGGAAAGAATTAAACTCAAATCTGAAGATTGGGAACTCGACGAAGGTAAGGAGTCAGGCATAAGACCTAAGTTTGATTGTGTTAAATCTTTTATGGATACCGATGCTTTTTGTGAATTTAGCACTAAATATGGACTTGACCCTGAGATAGTAGCTTCTTTCTGTGAATCATTTGCTACTCATTTTGATCTTGCTAAGGAGAAGTAGTTTAAATATCATCCTCCCATTGAAGTAAAATTAGGTGAACGTATTAAAGTTGAAGAAAAGACTATCACTTATAATGTTGATCCTATTATTCCTACCGCTTATATTGAGAAACCACCTTTCCCTGTTAGAATAAAGGATCATGCTAAAGTTTCAACTGTGGTTCATAAGAGTAATTCTAGAACACCTAAACCCTCTTAGAAAACTAAAGTTGAACGTAGTATTGCTATCGTTAAGGATATCCTGGTCGATAATATTGATGGGCATGTTATTTACTTATATGATGAAACTGCTAGAATTCCTAGACCCAATACTAAAAATAAACATAGACCTGTTGTTGGCATGCCTGTTGTTTCTGTTAAAATAGGAGATCACTATTGTCATGGCTTACATAATATGGGTGCTAGTGTCAGTGCAATACCTTATACGTTATATAAAGAAATTATGCATGATATTGCACCTGCTGAGATAGAAGATATTGATGTTACTATTAAGCTTGCCAATAGAGATACTATTTCACCAATTGGGATTGTTAGAGATGTTGAAGTCTTGTGTGGGAAAATTAAATATCCTATTGATTTTCTTGTTCTTGCTTCCCCACAAGATGACTTTTGTCCCATTATATTTGGTAGACCCTTCTTGAATACTGTGAATGCTAAGATAGAATGTGAAAAGGATATTGTTACTGTTGGTTTAGGGGATATGTCTCATGATCTTAATTTTGCTAAATTTTGTAGACAACCCCATGATAAAGAATTGCCGAGTAAAGATGAAATTATTGGTCTTGCTTCTATTGTCGTGCCTCCTAATGATCCTTTAGAACAATATTTGCTAGACCATGAAAATGATATGTTTATGAATGAAAGAAGGGAAATAGATGAAGTATTCTTTAAACATGTACCTATTTTGAAACACAACTTGCCTGTTAAAATTCTAGGGGATCCTCCTCCACCCAAGGGTGATCCTGTGTTTGAGCTTAAACCATTACCTGATACTCTTAAATATTCTTATCTTGATGAAAAGAAGATATATCATCTTATTATTAGTGCTAACCTTTCAGCGCGGGAAGACGAGAAATTATTGAAAACTCTGAAGAAGCACCATGCTGTTATTGGATATACTCTTGATGATTTTAAGGGCATTAGTCCCACTCTATGCCAGCACAAAATAGAATTGGAGAAAGACGCTAAATCGGTCGTTGATCACCAACGATGGTTAAATCCTAAGATGAAAGAAGTGGTAAGAAATGAAATACTAAAGCTTTTGGAGGCAGGTATAACTTATCCCATTGCTGATAGTCAGTGGGTAAGTCCTATCCATTGTGTCCCTAAGAAGGGAGGTATTACTGTTGTTCCTAATGATAAAGACGAATTGATCCCACAAAGAATTGTTACATGTAATAGAATGGTACTTGATTTTCGCAAAATAAATAAAGCTACTAGAAAGGATCATTACCCTTTACCTTTTATTGATCAAATGCTAGAAATATTATCCAAACATACACATTTTTGCTTTCTAGACGGTTATTCTAGTTTCTCTCAAATACCTATGTCAAAAGAGGATCAAGAAAAGACCACTTTTACTTGCCCTTTTGGTACCTTTGCTTATAGACGTATGCCTTTTGGTTTATGTAATGCACATGCTACCTTTCAAAGATGTATGACTGTTATATTTTCTGACTTTTGTGAAAAGATTGTTGAGGTTTTCATGGATGATTTCTCCGTGTATGGAACTTCTTTTGATGATTGCTTAAGCAAGCTTGATCGAGTTTTGCAGGGAAGTGAAGAGACTAATCTTGTCTTGGATTGGTTGAAGTGCCACTTTATGGTTAATGAAGTTATTGTCTTGGGGCATAAAATTTTTGAAAGAGGTATTGAAGTTGATAAGGCTAAAGTTGATGCTATTGAAACGATGCGTGTCCTAAGGACATTAAAGGTATAAGCAGTTTCCTTAGTCATTCCGGTTTTTATAGGAGGTTCATTAAAGACTTCTCAAAAATTTCTAGGCCTCTGACTAATCTCTTACAAAAAGATGTTCCTTTTGTGTTTGATGATCATTGTGTAGAAGCATTTGAAATACTTAAGAAAGCCTTGATTTCTACACCTATTGTCCAGCCACCTGATTGGAATTTACCCTTTGAAATTATGTATGATGCTAGTGATTATGTTGTTGGTGTTGTTCTAGGACAAAGAGTTGATAAGAAATTAAATGTTATCCAATATGCTAGTAAAACTCAAGATAGTGCCTAGAGAAATTATGCTAATATTGAAAAAGAATTTTTAGCAGTTGTGTTTGCTTGTGATAAGTTCAGACCTTATATTGTTGATTCTAAAGTAACTGTTCACACTGATCATGCTGCTATTAAATACCTTACAGAAAAGAAAGATGCTAAACCTAGACTTATTAGATGGGTTCTCTTGCTACAAGAATTTGATTTGCATATTATTGATAGGAAGGGAGCTCAGAACCCCGTTGCCGACAACTTGTCTAGGTTAGAAAATGTTCTTGATGACCCACGCCCTATTAATGATAGTTTTCCTGATGAACAATTAGTCGTCATAAATGCTTCTCATACTGCTCCATGGTATGTGAAAGTGCAACTATCCCTAGGTGGTTTTGGTAATTCCTAACAACATATAGCTCATTGAGCTAATGCTATTTCAAGATTAATATCTCAAGAAAGCTCAATGATTGGCATGGAATGGATGAGAAAACTGGACCACTCAAAATGCTAAGGACAAAGGATTGGCTCAAGCTCAAAGCTCAAGACTCTACATTCTCTATTTTAGTGATCCAAGATCACATTGAGTGTATAGGAAAAGCCAATACTATCAAGGAGGGATGAGGTGTTGCTTAATGAGGCTCTTGTTCAAAATGCTTAGTGATATGCTCCAAAACTCTCAACTACTTTCTCACATCCACATATGACCTAAACCAGAAGTCAAACTCGGCCCCACCAATTCTTTCTATCCGACGCCACCGAGTTTCAAATGTCATAGCCACTGCCACAAACCCTAAGCAAATCGGTCTCACCGATAGGGATCTCGGTCTCACCGAGATGGGATTGTAATCTCTCTATTTCCCTTCGTAACATTTCGGCCTTACCGAGATGAGCGATCGGTCCCACCGAGATTGCAATGTAAACTCTCTGTTTTCCCTTCGTAACTTTTCGGTCTCACCGAAATGAGCGATCGGTCCCACCGAGTTTACCTGACCAACTCTCTGGTTAGCTTATTACCAAAATTGGTCTCACCGAGTTTGTGTAATCGGTCTCACCGAGATTACGTTATGCCCTAACCCTAACCATATCGGTCCTACCGAGTTGCATGTCGGCCCCACCGAAATTCCTAACGGTCACTAGCTTTGCTGAATCGGTCTGACCGAGTTTATCCATTCGGTCCCACCGAGATTGGCAAGTTGTGTAACGGTTAGAATTTTTGTGGAGGCTATATATACCCCTCCACGACCTCTTCATTTGTGGAGAGAGCCATCAGAACAAACCTACACTTCCAACTTACTTTTTCTGAGAAATAACCACCTACACTTGTGTTGAGGCCAAGATATTCCATTCCTACCATATGAATCTTGATCTCTAGCCTTCCCAAGTTGCTTTCCACTCAAATCTTCTTTCCACCAAATCCATGTCTTGTGAGAGAGAGTTGAGTGTTGGGGAGACTATAATTTGAAGCACAAGAGCAAGGAGTTCATCATCAACACACCATTTGTTACTTCTTGGAGAGTTGTGTCTCCTAGATTGGCTAGGTGTCACTTGGGAGCCTCCGACAAGATTGTGGAGTTGAACCAAGGAGTTTGTAAGGGCAAGGAGATCGCCTACTTCGCGCAGATCTACTGCTAGTGAGGCAAGTCCTTCGTGGGCGACGACCATGGTGGGATAGACAAGGTTGCTTCTTCGTGGACCCTTCGTGGGTGGAGCCCTCCGTGGACTCGCGCAACCGTTACCCTTCGTGGGTTGAAGTCTCCATCAACATGGATGTACGATAGCACCACCTATCGGAACCACAACAAAAACATCCGTGTCTCCTATTGCGTTTGAATCCTCCAAACCCTTCCCTTGACATTCTTGCAAGTTGCATGCTTTACTTTCCGCTTGCTTGAATTGTGTTAAGATTGCTTGACTTGTCCAAAGTTGCTAAAATCGGCCAAGAACTAAAATTGGGAAAAGGATAAGTTTTTATTTGGTCAAGTAGTCTAATCACCCCCCTCTAGAGATACTTTCAATGCTACAGTATGCTTATTATGCTAATTACATTCTTGCTAAATTTATACCACCTAGTTTCACATACTAGCAAAAGAAAAAGTTTTTGTATGATTTGAGACATTACTTCTGGGATGACCCACACCTTTATAAAGGAGTAGATGGTGTTATTAGACGTTGTGTACCTAAGCATGAATAGGAACAGATCCTACGCAAGTGTCACTCCGAGGTTTATGGTGGACACCGCGCTGGAGATAGAACTACACATAAGGTATTGCAATCTGGTTTTTATTGGCCTACTCTTTTCAAAGATACCCGTAAGTTTTTCTTGTCTTGTGATGAATGTCAAAGAATTGATAATATTAGTAGACGTCAAGAAATGCCTATGAACTATTCACTTGTTATTGAACCATTTGATGTTTGGGGCTTTGATTATATGGGACCGTTTCCTTCCTCTAATGGGTATACACATATTTTAGTTGCTGTCGATTACGTTACTAAGTGGGTCGAAGCTATTCCAACTAGTAGTGCTGATCATAACACCTCTATTAAGATGCTTAAAGAAGTTATTTTTCTGAGGTTTGGAGTCCCTAGATACTAAATGACTGATGGTGGTTCACATTTTATTCATGGTGCTTTTCATAAAATGCTTGATAAGTATGATGTTAGTCATAGAATTGCATCTCCATACCACCCACAGTCTAGTGGTCAAGTAGAACTGAGTAATAGAGAGATTAAATTAATTTTGCAAAAGACTGTTAATAGATCTAGAAAGAATTGGTCCAAGAAAGTTTATAATGCATTATGGGCCTATAGAACTACATATAAAAATCCTATGGGTATGTCTCCCTATAAAATGGTTTATGGAAAAGCATGTCAATTACCTCTTGAATTAGAATAGAAGGCATATTGGGCTATTAGAGAGCTCAATTATGATTTCAAGCTTGCCGGTGAGAAGAGACTATTTGACATTAGCTCACTTGATGAGTGGAGAACCCAGGCCTATGAGAATGCCAAACTGTTTAAAGAAAAAGTTTACAGATGGCATGACAAAAGGATACAAAAGCGTGAGTTTAATGTAGGTGATTATGTTCTGTTATACAACTCTCCTTTAAATTTTTTGCAGGAAAACTCCTCTCTAAATGGGAAGGTCCTTACGTTATCGAGGAGGTCTATCATTCCGAGGCCATAAAAATCAACAACTTCGAAGGCACAAATCCGAAGGTGGTGAAGAGTCAAAGAATCAAACATTATATCTTAGGTAGACCCATAAATGTTGAAACCAATGTTATTAACACCGTAACCCCGGAGGAGTACATAAGGGACACTTCTCAGAACGTTTCAGACTCCGAAAAGGAATAAGTATGTGGTACGGTAAGTAAATCGACTCCAAAACAGTTCTAATAGCAGTTTTTATCCGTTTTGGAATATTAAAAAAAGGAAAATAAGAAGTAGTCCGAGAGGGACACGAGGCATCCACGAGGGTGGAGGGCGTGCCCACCAGACTCCGTTTTCTTGCACGATATTTCTTTTTGTCGGTAAAAAATCATTATATAATCTCCTGAAGGTTTTGACCACCGTACCACGACAAAATCCTCTGTTTTTGTTTTGAGTTGTTTCTGCCACAGATTAGATCAAGATGTCTTCTCAAGGGTCAGTCAGGGAGAGCCGGGTATCTCACTCGACATCGTGGCCAAAAGCAAACAGCGATGCCGATCAGTTTGGGCCATCAACTGAGGAAGAGATGGAGGCCGACTTGAAAAGGATAGATGCCATGGAGGAAGATCAAGAAGTTAACTCTTGTCTCCAAGCCAGATTTATGATGGAGGAACTCCAGAGCTCAGCCATTCCAAATTCGGTCATCCCTCCCAATGCTAGATTTCTTTCTTATGAAAATATGGAAAAGAGTGTTACTTGCTCTCCTGCAGCTACGCAACATCCATGGGTGAAAGAACCTTTAGCCGTCGCGGGCAAACTCCGGAAGGAAACAATGGATCTTAAGCAACAAGTCAATAAGCTCTAGGAAGACAACCATATCCTAAGGGGCATCATCGCCAAAAATATCACATCACTACCTCCGAAGAAAGAGGTATAAACACATGGGTACAGGCACTCCCCTTGGCAACTACCAAGCTTGGGGGAGGTTCCTGAGGGAGTCCTGGATTATGGGGTCCTCGGGTGTCCGGCTACGTGATGTGGTCCGGACAGATGGGCCGTGAAGATACAAGATAGAAGGCCTTCCCTTGTGTCCGGATGGTACTCTCCTTGGCGTGGAAGGCAATCTTAGCTTGCGGATATGAATATTCCTTTCTCTGTAAACCGACTCTGTGCAACCCTAGCCCCCTCCGATGTCTAGATAAACCGGAGGATTTAGTCCATAGAGACAATCATAATCATACAGGCTAGACAGTTAGGGTTTAGCCATTACGATCTCGTGGTAGATCAACTCTTGTAACCCCTATATTCATCAAAGTCAATCAAGCAGGACATAGGGTATTATCTCCATCAAGAGGGCCCGAACCTGGGTAAACATTGTGTCCCTATCTCCTGTTACCATCGATCCTTAGACGCACAGTTCAGGACCCCCTACCTGAGATCTACCGGTTTTGACACCGACATTGGTGCTTTCATTGAGAGTTCCACTGTGCCGTCATCGGAAGGCTCGATGGCTCCATCAATCATCAACGACAATGCTGCCGAGAAGGAGATGTTTCTCCCCCGCTAGATCTTTGTACGGCGGCTTCGCACTACGAGCCAACTCGGTTGGCCACCTGGAGCAGATCGACAGCTACGCCCCCTGGTCACCTGATCAGTTTTGGAAACCTGAACTATGTCACAAATATCCGAGGAGACTTGATCTTCCAAGGGTTCACGGCCTCAACTACCGCTCCGTCCTTAGATCCGGAGCGCTGTCATTAGGTCCGAAGACGGGAGTCTAGAGCCCCCCGGACTCTCTACGGCCTTAGAGCTCAACACTGAAAGAATAGTTTCTCCTGCAATCATTGCAAGGCTGGACTCTTCTCCAGATACTACTTCCGAACCCTGGAGTCCCGCGTCATGCAAGCTCAGCCTAGAAAGTTCCGATCATGTCCAAACCCCACTCTTAAACGAGGCTTTGGACCTAATGCGATCCCTCGTCATCACAGAGGAACTGCTTCTAAATCACGCCCAGCCTGGACGACTGGCTAGAAATAGGGAATTTTACTTCCCACCCACCACCCACTTCATAGCCACTGCCGAGGACCTAACCGACATGCTTGATTACGCCTCCGAAGACGTCAACGGTATGGACGACGATGCCGGAGAGGAGCAGGCCTAAAATCCGCCAGTCACCGGACATCGGACGGCCACCTCCTCGTATGACGTATATATGGTGGATACACGTAAAAACGGCGATGGTGATGATGAGAAAAACCCAGTCGAGGACGACCCTCCTGAGATACCGCCAAAACGTCGACGTTAGTGGCACCACTCTAAATCACGACGTGGTAAGAACAACAATACTGGCACCAAAGACAATGATACTCCGGAGAATGCCGAAGACCAAGAAAACCCTATCGAACCAACATCCGAACAGGATGATCGGGAGGACGGGCAAGTTGACCCTGACAAGCAAACAGGGAACAACGACTTGGAGGAAAGCAACTATCTTCCACTCTCCAAGGACGACGTAAGCCTCGGCGACGAAGATTTTATTGTGCCAGAGGAACCCTCAAACAAGAGCGCTTCAAGCACCGGCTAATAGCCATGGATAGAAGCCTAAAAAAGAAACATCAGAAGCTTCAATCCGACCAAGATCTGCTCAACGACAGATGGACTAACGTCCTGGCAGCCGAAGAATACGACCATGAACGCCCAACAAAGAGTTACCCAAAGCGTAAGCGGCTACCCCAATTTGACAATGAGGCATTGGAGCCCATACCACCCGTGTGTAATGCGGCTGACGGACTCGATAGACCACCATGTGGCCGGGACAGAGCGGCAACTCAAGCCAAACACCAGCCCGCACCACCTCACCGTAAAAGCAAAGAAACAACAGCTTGGGGATACACATACGACCTACGACAGGACCTAGAAAATAGGGCAGGTCAGACCAGGTCAATCTATGGATCACGGGTGTGTGCTCCGGCGCGAGAGGCGGGCTATCAAGCCTGGTGCGATAAACACAACCAACCCTGGGCTAAAAATCGCATACGGACTCCATCTGAACTACGTCGTGACATGGCCCGATATAGAGGCACCGCACACCCCCTATGCTTCACCGATGAGGTAATGGAGCACGAGATCCCTAAAGGGTTTAAACCCATGAACATCGAATCCTACGACGGCACAACAGATCCCGCGGTATGGATTGGAGATTATCTTCTCCACATTCACATGGCTCGCGGTGATGATCTACACGCCATCAAATACCTTCCCCTAAAACTTAAGGGGCCAGCTAGGCACTGGTTAAACAGCCTCCCAGAAAACTCTATTGGAAGCTGGGAAGACTTGGAAGATGCCTTTAGAATGTCCGGCCTCCGGATGCCGATGACCTCGGTCATATAGTGCAATAGCCCGGAGAGTCGGCCAGGAAATTCTGGACCAAGTTCCTAATTAAAAAGAACCAGATTGTCGATTGTCCGAATGCCAAAGCCCTAGCGGCCTTCAAACACAGCATCCACGACGAATGGCTCACTCGACACCTTGGCCAAGAAAAGCCGAAGTCCATGGCAGCCCTTACAGCACTAATGACCCACTTTTGCACAGGCGAGGATAGCTGGCTAGCCCGTAGCGGTAACAATACCAGCGACCCCGGCACTTCCGAAGCCCGAAACGGCAACAGAAGGCCTCGACGCAACAAACATAAGCGTCGGAGCAACAATGATGATACAGAGAATACCGCAGTCAACGCCGGATTCAATGGCTCCAAATCCGGTCAACGGAAGAAGCCATTCAAACGAAACAAAGACGGTTCATCAAGCCTGGACCGAATACTTGATCGACCCTACCAGATCCACGGCACTCCTGATAAGCCTACCAACCATACCAGCAGAAGCTGATGGGTCTTCAAACATGCCAGCAAGTTAAATGCCGAACATAAGGAGAAAGGTCGCCCAGTGAGGATGACGACGAGGAACCTCACGCACCGAAAACAGGGGGTCACAAGAAATTTCCCCTGAAGTCAAAATGGTGAACATGTTATATGTCACCCATATCTCCAGGGAGCGCAAGCGCGCGCTAAGGGACATCTATGCGATAGAGCCAGTCACCCCAAAATTCAACCCATGGCCAGCCTGTCCGATCACGTTCGATCATAGGGACCATCCGACCAGTATCCGTCACGGAGGTTCGGCCGCATTAGTCCTCGATCCAATCATCGATGGATTCCACCTTACGCGAGTTGTTGGGGATATGAATATTTGTGTAAGCCGCCCAGGAGGGGCCGGATTATGCAAAGAGGACTCATCAGAAAGAAGCCCAAGACCAAGCATGAAGATGGCGGTTCATAGGGTCTAAGGCCCACGGGCGGCTTAAGGCCCATAGTGACAAACCGCCAAGATGGCATGACTTGTAACATAAGGTAGAAGTAACTAGTCACCGAGCCGGACATTGTTTATGAGCCGGTCGGGGCTCTGTAGACCGCAGGGCATCAAGCCGTGTATATAAGGGGGTGACCTGCCGGTGGCTTAGAGGGAGAAAAAACAACTGATCGAGAGCCAGGCATAGCGTATCTCGCTCCCTGGTCATCGAAACCTCAAGCAATTCCAACCCAACTAGACGTAGGCCTTCCTTCACCGTAAGGGGCTGAACTAGTATAAACCTCGCGTGTCCTTGTCCCGATTAACCCCTTTAAGCTTCCTAGTTGCGATGGCTCCACGATTAAGTCCTTACAAAAGGACATCTGCCGTGACAATTCCACGACAGTTGGCGCCCACCATGGGGCCAGCGCACGGTGGATTTGAGTTCTTGAAGGGCAGCTTCGAAGGGCTCAAGGGATACGCAGTTGGCCGGATGACCAAGAGTCGTCGGGCAAGATCTACATCGACGACAAAGGCTGGGGCTCCGACGCCGGCTCAATTGAGTACGGGTACCAGGTCCCCTTTGGCGGAATTCATGTCTTCATTGGCCGGATTGGTGAGCCGGGCCCTGAGCCGGACATCTGCACCGACCTCGTCCCTTTGTGAAACCCGCCCGAGCTCAACCCGTTGTGAAGCGTGCCTTTGTGGGTTGCATCCACGGAGGTGAACTTTTTGAAAGATCTGAAGGTAATGGTGAGCCGGCCGTCCTCTCTGACGGTGATTCGTCCGCCGGCTCAACAGATTCGCTGTATCAAGTTCAAGATGGTGTGCTTGGGGGCTGTTCCGATAGCAGCACTATTCCGGACCCCTCAGAGTCGCCAAACTGGGCAGGAGTCTTCATGGCTGGTACTAAACCCGGCCAAAATTATACGGCTTCAGCAGCGATAACGTCCGGGTTAGGACCAGCCAGGGCAGGAGGCCCTGTGCACTCACCGGCTCAGGTACTGATGGATCTCATGGATAAACTTACGGCCTTGTTAACTGCTACAGTCGTCCCTGTGAACTAATCTGAGCATGAGGCGGAGGTGGCACAGGATCGCGATGAGATCGCCCGGGCCAAGGAAACCTTAGCAGCTGAAGATACTAGATTAGCCACAGAGCGGGCGGCTTTGGACGCACGGGCACAACAACTTCAGGCAGAGGCCTTTCAGCTCACGTTGAGCTTAAACGCATCTAATGAGGTAATGAGGAGGAGACATCAGAAAACTCAGTCCCGTTTACCTCAGATTTATGATCCTCGGAATCTCTTTGCTACACCCGGGGCCGGCCCAAGTAACCCGCCAGGTGCAAATCAGTTTATGACATCCGGAGCGGGAGGCCCAGTCCAGCCTCCGGTGATGGCGCCTCTTCATGGCAATATGGCACTGCCCCATCACGTACCAATACCACAGGGTCACTTCTCCAACCCCATGGAGAACTTAATCGCAGTATCAGCATGTTTGGCGGCTCTCCCAGTAGATGGTGATGATCCGACAGCGATGGAAACCCGGAGGATCAGGGAACTTGTCCAAACAACCCTGGCTCAGCAAGAGACCTACTCCTACAGCAGGGACATGATTCACTCAACTCCTCCGCCTTGGTTAGCTCCGCCTCGTCAAAACCGAAGCCCGAGTTACAGCAGACACATGGAGTCAGAGGCCTTGTCAAGTAGCGCTCAGCGCCGGAACCAGCCCGGCGGGTATAACCCGGTTCAGGATCGGATACATTAGGAGGACGAGCGGGCGGCTCAGCTAGCAGCCCACCAGGACTCACCGGCTTATCCGACGACTTCCGTTGAGGCGGGTGTTGCTACTAGAACCAGAGGAGTTCCTTGTCCGGTACCGGCTCTACGTAATGTACGTCTGCCCAAGGATTTCAAGGGACCTCGAAAGGTGCCGAATTATACGGCCGATTTACAGCCTGGGGCGTGGATTGAAAGTTACGAGATGGCCATGGAGCTGCTGGAGGTTAGTGATGAAGCGATGGCTAAATACTTCACCATGATGTTGGACGGAACGGCCCGTTCTTGGTCAAAGGGTTTGCCACCCAATTCCATTAGTTCATGGGCGGAGCTAAAGGCATGTTTCATCCAGAACTTCAAGGACACTTGCAAGCAGTCTATGTCGATTGTGGACCTGACAAATTGTAAGCAGGAGGAAGGTGAATCTACGACTCATTGGGTGCGTCGGGTCAAAGATATAATACATTCATCTGACAAGATGGATGCCGGTTCAGCAGTTCTCATGCTGGAGAAGAATTGCCGCTTTGAGCCTCTGAGACAGAAACTGGGGCGCCTGAAGCGTGATTGCAACGATATGGGGACGCTGATGGCGGCTTTAGTCAAGTATGCCGATTCTGATAGTACCAAGGATCTCGCGTCTGATGAGGAAAAGACAGGGAAGGGAAAGAAGAACGGTAAGGGAAAGGGTCAGCAGCATAACCCGGTGAGTCAAGGAGGCAATAAGCGTAAAGCGGACGGTAACCCGGAATTTGTGGCCAATGCACAGGGTAACAATCAGAAGCGCAAAGGAAAGCCACCCCCTCGGTTTGGCGGTTCAGGTCCGTCTCTTGAGCAAGTACTCAATGAGCCCTGCCCGAAACACGGCACCCGGGAACGACCGGCGACTCATTTATGGAAGGATTGCGCAATCATGAAGGCTTTCAAGAATTCTAATACGTTTGATGGCAATCAAGGCCCAGGCGGCGGCTCAGGAGCTGGCGGCTTTCATGGCCCGGGCGGCGGATCAGGATCCGGTTTTCAGGGAAGCCAGGGTGGTTATAATCAACAGCAGTCTGGTCAAGGAGGTTAGCAACAGCAGCAGTCGGGTTATCAGAGCCATCCAAAATAGCTAAACAGTGGGCAGTATCACGTGTTCACCACAAGTTTGTGTAAACGTGATCATAAAGTTCATAGGAGGGCGGTGAATTCTGTTGAGCCGGCAGTCCCTCATTACTTGAGGTGGTCGGAACAGCCTATTTTCTGGAGCAGGGAGGATCACCCTCCCCGGGTTGATAATCTGGGTTAACTGGCCCTGGTAGTGGCACCACAGGTTGGTGGTTATAAATTTACTAAGGTGCTCATGGATGGAGGTAGCCGCATCAACATCCTCTATTACGAGACCTTTCGGCGCATGGGCTTAACTGACAAGAATTTAAAGACTTCCAACACCGTCTTCCATGGAGTGGTGCCTGGTAAGTCGGCGTATCCTGTGGGTAAAATCGAGCTAGAGGTGGCCTTTGGAGACGAGCATGATTCTAGGGTGGAAAAGTTAACTTTTGAAGTGGTAAAAATCAAGAGTCCATATCACGCTTTGTTCGGGCGGCCGGCTTATGCCAAGTTCATGGCGCGGCCGTGTTATGTTTATTTACAGCTCAAGATGCCGGGTTACAAGGGTACCATCACTGTGCATGGAAGCCGAAAGGTGGCCCTGGAATGCGAGGAAGGTGATGCGGCTTATGCCGAGTCTGTCTGTGCAGCAGAGGAGCTCAAATTTTATCAAGATAACGTTGACCTGGCGGATATGACCTCCCTCAAGAAGCCGACTACGGAGCATGACCCGGCCATGAAGTTTAAATCGGCTGCAGAAACTAAGCTGGTTGATTTTACTCCAGGCGATTCGTGTAAGCTATTTAGCATCAGTGCCAACTTGGATCCTAAATAGGAAAGCGCGCTCATCGAGTTAATCCGTGAGAACCGGGACATCTTTGCATGGAAGCCTTCTAACATGTCGGGTGTACCGAGAGGACTCGCTGAGCACACTCTTAATATTGATCCAAAGTATAAGCCGGTCAGGCAGTTTCTGCGGCGATTCAATGAGGAACGACGAAAAGCTATAGGAGAAGAGGTCGCCCGGCTCTTGGCGGCTGGGTTCATTGTCGAACTTTTTCACCCGAAGTGGTTGGCTAACCCGGTGCTCGTGCTCAAGAAAAACGGCACCTGGCGGATGTGTGTGGGTTACACGGACTTAAATAAGGCTTTGTCCGGCTGATCCTTTCGCTCTCCCCCGGATTGATCAAATCATTGATGCTACGGCGGATTGTGCGCATTTGAGCTTTTTGGATGCTTACTCTGGTTATCATCAGATCAAGATGGCAGTTAAGGACCAGGAGAAGACGGCTTTCATCACTCCGTTTGGAGCCTTCTGCTATGTGTCTATGCATTTTGGGCTCAAGAGTGCCCAGGCGACTTATCAACGATGTGTACAGAATTATCTCCACAATCAGATTGGGCGCAATGTTCATGCTTATGTGGATGACATAGTGGTGAAATCCAGAGAGGCGGAAACCTTGATATCTGATCTCAGAGAAACCTTTGACAATCTCCGTGTTTACAAAATGATGCTTAACCCGGAGAAGTGTGTATTTGGTGTGCCTGCAGGCAAGCTTTTGGGATTCTTGGTCTCAAATAGGGGCATCGAGGCTAATCCGGTGGAGATTAAGGCAATCACTTCTTTGGCTAAACCGACATGTATCAATGATGTTCAGCGATTGGCGGGTCGTGTTGCCGCTTTAATCCGGTTAGGTGAGAAGGCCCTACCGCTGTACCAACTGATGAAGAAGGCAGACATCTTTGTCTGGAGTAATGCTGCTAATGCTGCTTTTGAGGATTTGAAGAGGCAGTTATCCGAGCCGCCAGTTCTTGCAGCTCCCATTGACAAAGAGCCTTTGCTGTTATATGTGGCTGCTAATTCATGAGTCGTTAGTGTGGCAATTGTGGTAGAGCGCAAGGAGGCTGGTAAGGAACATCCGGTTCAACGGCCGGTTTATTATGTCAGTGAGGTACTCATCGAGTCAAAACAAAGATATCCTCATTGGCAGAAACTTGTTTACGGGGTGTTCATGGCAAGCCGGAAGCTGAAGCAATACTTCCAAGGTCACCCTATCACTGTAGTAAGTTCTGCCCCCTTGGGAGACATTATTCAGAACAGAGAGGCTACAGGATGAGTCGCCAAGTGGGCCATCGAGCTCGGGCCTCAAGGTCTGAAGTACGTACCACGCACTGCCATTAAGTCTCAAGCTTTGGTGGATTTCATCAATGACTGGACAGAGCTACAGGCACCTAAGGAGAAGCCCGATAACACTTATTGGACTATTCACTTTGATGGGTCCAGACAGTTGGAAGGCTCGGGGGCTGGAGTTGTGTTAACTTCCCCTCGAGGTGACAAATTTTGTTATGTGCTCCGGCTTATGTTTCCTTGTACTAACAATGCAGCTGAGTACGAGGCCCTACTCCATGGTCTCCGGATGGCCAAAGAGATGAACTTGAGTCGGGTAAGATGCTTGGGAGACTCAGACCTTGTGGCTCAACAGGTGTCAGGCAAGTGGGACTCTAAAGATCCCCTTATGGCGGCTTACCGTCGTGAAGTCGATGTTGTGGCTGGGCATTTCAAGGGTTATGCGGTGGAACACATTGATCGAAGGAAGAATGAGGCGGCTGATGCCTTAAGCCGGCTGGGGTCTCAGCGTAAGCCGGTGCCGCCTAACACCTTTCTTGATGTTTTGCATAAACCTTCTGTTAAGTTACCTACAGAGGAAGATCTGGCAATACCAGACCCGGAGGCACAGCTGGTGGCAGCTCTCCACGTTATCCCGGATTGGACAGTGCCTTATTTGGCTTACATGACCCGGGAAGAGTTGCCTGAAGATGAGACCTTGGCAAGACAAATCGCCCGGCGGTCCAAGTCCATGCCAATTGTCAATGGCAAGTTACATCACTGCAGCGTGACTGGAGCATTTCAACGTTGCGTGTCACCTACAGAGGGTCAGGAGATCCTTCGTGAGATTCATGAAGGCGATAGTGGTCATCACGCCGACTCAAAATCTCTTGTGGCCAAAGCTTTCCGTCATGGGTTTTATTGGCTGACGGCTCATGCTGATGCAGAAGACCTGGTCAGTAAATGTGACGGATGTCAGAAATTCTCACGATGAGCCCATGTGCCGGCTCAAGAATTGAGGATGATTCCAATTACTTAGCCATTCGCAGTCTGGGGGCTTGATATGGTTGGGCCTTTCAAAAGGTCTAAGGATAAAAAGACGCACCTCTTGGTGGCGGTTGACAAGTTCACAAAGTGGGTGGAGGCAGAGCCAGTCAGTAAGTGTGATGCAGCCACGGCGGTCCAGTTTATGAAAAAGGTGATTTTTCACTTTGGTTTTCCACACAGCATTATAACTGATAATGGCACTAACCTCTCCAAAGGAGCTATGGAAGAGTTCTGTCAACGAGAGCATATCCGGCTTGACGTTTCAGCTGTGGCTCACCCTCAATCCAATGGTCAACCAGAATGAGCTAATCAAGAAATCTTGAGGGGTATCAAGCCCCGGCTCTTGGTCCCCTTGCAGCGGACACTGGGTTGTTGGGTGGAGGAGTTACCTTCTGTACTTTGGAGCATCAATACTACACCTAACAGATCTACGAGTTACATGCCTTTCTTTATGGTGTATGGAGCAGAGACGGTCCTGCCAAGTGACATCCGTCATGACTCACCCCGTGTGGCGGCTTACATTGAAGAAGACAATGAAAAAGCTCCGCAAGACGCACTTGACCTGTTAGATGAAGAGCGAGACTTGGCAATAGCCCGCTCGGTGATTTACCAGCAAGACCTGCACCGCTACCACAGCCGCCGGGTTAGGTCCAGAACCTTTCAGGAAGGTGACTTAGTGCTCCGACTCATCCAGGATCAATCTGACATGCACAAGCTATCCCCTCCTTGGGAAGGACCCTTTGTGGTCAGCAAGAATCTGAACAACGGATCATACTACCTTATCGACGTTCGGGAGCACAAAGACTCATGTAGGTCGGAGGAGGAGACCCGTCGGCCGTGGAATATCGCTCATCTTCGGCCTTATTATACTTGAGCTATCGGCTCTAATGTGTATAGACTTATACTATGTATATTACAATAAAGCAGTACCTCTGTCCTTTTTTCCACTCCCAAAAAAGGTTTATGTGTTTTCTTTGTCAGGTGGTGGAGATAACCAAGGAGAAGCGGATTATATCTGAATCCAGCTTTCCTTTGGTCCGGCTTATGATCATATCTGAATCTAGCCGTGATCACTTGGGGGCTTCCTGTTCAAACATAGGTCGTATTCGAACCAAAGAGAACATAGCTGTCGATACCCACTTGATCGGCATACTGCCAAACCCACTTGGGGGCTTCTTGATCATATTTGAATCATAGCTTAACCCCTTTGGGTCTGACGTGGATCATATTCGAATCAGCGTCATTAAACAACTGTTATGGTCACTTGGGGGCTTCCTGTTCAAACATAGGTCGTATTCGAACCAAAGAGAACATAGCTCTCGATATCCACTTGATCGGCATCGCCACAGCCACTGGGGGCTAACAGATCGTATCCGAATCTTAGCTCAACCCCTTTGGAACGGTTCACTGATCGTATTCGAATCAGAAACCCTTGAATTTTGTTCATCATATTTTAGAAGTATCAACATTGGATATCTTGCGACCCTCTTGAAAATACAATGGAATACATTGCAATCCTCCAGGATTAATATTGGTTACATCAGGTTGTTAAGTACCAGGTGAACTTTTATGTGCCAATTTTCAGGAGTTAAACTTACCCTTAGGGGTTGTCTTACATAAGCCGGAAAAGCAGCCGTAAGCATCACAGGGCAATGCAAGACATTTCTGCAAAGGACATAACAGATTCATATAAACTACAAAGTGCATAGTGACGGCGGCTTATGCAAGTATTAAGGGCCATAAGCATGCGCAAAGGCATAGCAAAACTCAAAGTATTTTCTACTCTGTTACAAGACTCCCCGAGTCTGAATGATGCGGCATTGTTTTTCTACAATGACATAAGCAGGTGGCGCCTGGCAATCTACTCTTGGGGTTGACTTGAAGCCTCCGGGTTATCCTTCTCCGCCTCTCTGCCGGCTGCTTTGTCCTGGAAGGATGATGAGGCCCAGTCAATGCCACTCAAAGCCTCAAACTCAGCTTCATCATCTATTAAACCAGTTGGGTCCACTTCAGGGGCAAAGGTGTGCTTACGGATTGGAGGAATCAAGCTGACATCATCATAATGCGGCATGGGGATTCTCCGATTCTCCTTGTCATAACCCGGCTGACACTTGGTGAGGTCAGTGTCGTTTCCAATTTGAGTGGCCACAGGGCGTATATCCCTCACGCAGGTGGTGAAATCCTTTTCATCAAATGGAGTGCCATCCTCCTTTAAACTTGGATACCCAAGAGCGATGTCGGCCGGGTCTAGCTCTGGTAACCAGGCTTTGGCCCGACTCAAAGCGGCTATTGCTCCGGCTCTTGCTTGGGCCCGTCTCAACTCTTGAATCCGCTGAGGAAGTACAGCAAGCCGTTGTAACACATCTTGCAAGAGGTGGGGCACATCATTTGATAAGGCTACAACGGCCAAGGCACGTTGTGACCCGATGTATAGTTGCTCTACTAGAGTATACACCGCCTTCAATTTGATCAGCATATTCTGCTTGAGGTTTGTGCTCCTGGGGCCTGTATTAGTAAGTATAAGGTAAACCTCAGGTAAGAATTGAAGGAATATTTAAAATATTTAATGCTTGCTTAAGATAACTTACCAAAGATCACTGAGACCATCCGAGATATCTGGCGTTGTAAGCCAGTCAGTTCGGCTGTTGCATTTGCCAGCGACGGCTCTGCTGTCTCGGCCCGGGTCACCAGTCCGGCCTTTTCGTCAGTCCAAATTTTCTTCTCCGACTCAAAATTTTTCTTCAGCTTCTCTTGTTCAGAGACGCTGAATTCAAATTTGGAGTTAGCCTTTTGGATTTCAATCTCCTGAGCTGCCAGGCGGTTCTTCAGGTCAGCAATCTCCGATCCAAATTGACTTATGGTGGCCTGTATTGCACCAGATAGTAGTCAAGATTATGGTAAATAATATTAGGTCCCAAGCACTTTGCAAGCAAAGATACTTGACACTTGGGGGCTAATGTATACCGAAGCTTTCTAAATTATTAAGCCGGTCCTGGATATTAAGTCCCAAATACTTTGCAAGCAAAGATACTTGACACTTGGGGGCTAATGTGTATCGCAAGTTAAAGGTATTGTGTTACATCCGGTTTAAATATTTTTCTTTAAGCTGGGCAAGCAGCTCTAACAATTTTTCTAAGTCTACAGCATATTTATTCATAAGCAATAGACTTGGGGGTTGGTACAGTAAGTATGATTGAAAGTAAGGAAGCATAAGTCATACCTCGGATTTTTGCTGTATTTGCTTCACCATGTCAATTTCCAGGTCACGGCTGCTTTGCACCTGGTTGATATAGCCCGAGACAATCTCTCCAATACTCAAATGAGTATAGTCGGTCATATCCATCTTGGCCTTACAGCGTTCTAGCAACTCCTCTTTAGCCGAGCATTTGGCAAGGACGGTGGGCCTGGCCGGCTCAACAAATTGAGCCTTGAGAAATTCCACTTCTGGGTCAGCCGTTTTGACTGGGCTAGGTGCCTCCGGGTTAACAGAACCATCAAGAATATCTTCAACAGGCGGGTCAGAAGTTGGTGTTGCAATGTCTTGAGCCGGCTCAGGCGGCGGTTGATGTGTGGAAGAGTCGGGAGCAGCTATACCTTGTTCCGGTTCAGTCACCATAGGGGTTTGGGCCGGTTTATCCTTCTTGGTTTTCTTCCTAGGCTTAACCTGCACGATGTGGGCAAAGTAGAGAAATGAGTAAAGAAACATGAAGAAAGAAAAACATAAGGTGAATAAATTAATATTACCCAGGGGCAGTCTTAAAAGCCGGCATGTTTGATTGCATGGACTCGCCGGATGAAGGAGAGGTATCCTGGTAATTGGAGTCAAATAAATTGAGAGGTTGACGGATTAGACCTGCCAAAGTTAAAAAGGGGTATAAGTTGGAGATAACCTCGGTCCGACGCTTCCGGGTTGTGTCAGGCAGGCCGGAAGATAGCTCCGCATCCTTGCTGGTCCGGGTCTGCCTCCGGTTTTCAAATTGCTGTTGCTTGAAAATAAAGTCAGGATCTTGGTAAGCCAAAGGGTGTGAAAATCTTACTTTTTGGGTTACTCTTCGAATTTTCTGACGCGGCCGAAGCTCGGAGTCGGAGGAGATGATAGTTACCTCTTCCTCGACGGGTTGGCTGTTGCTCGTGTCTTCCTGAAAGAAGGTTAATATCAGTAAGGTAGTGATAAAGGAGAAAGGGAAATTAAAAAGTTACCTCTTCCTCATTATCATCAGAATCATCAAGCTGAAATAGTTCATAAGCGCTTGGCTTCCTTTTCCTTGAAGTGGTGGGCTTGGCAGTTTTCCTTTCGGCTTTCTTGGCCGCCCTGGCTTGCTTGGCCGCCTCATGATCATATTGGATTTTCCAGAAGTTATCATTTGCCTGTAAAAGGTTATAATGGGTTATGCGTAAGAATACAGTATAACATGATAAAAAATAACCCGACGGCTAGAAACTTACTGCAGGGGCCGGGTTCTTGTTGCAAAAAGGTAGTAAGCTGAAAGCATTACTATTCACTGTGCCCTCTTTCAACAAAGACTGAGTTGTAGCTTCCACTTCGTCATCTGGTAAGTCGTCAGGACTATGACGCTGAGGGTCATCTTTCTTGCCTGAATAAGCACACATTAAGCCGGGGCGGCGGCTTAACAGAATTATTCTCCAAGCAACCCAGACTCAGACCAGGTCAATGCCATCTAAGCCATTCCCTAAAAGAGCTTTAATCTTCTTGATTTTGGGGGTGAGTGGCAGACGTTCAATAGCAGTCAACTTATCCGGCAGCGGGTGAGTAGATTCAAGGCGCAATGCACGAAAGTCGGGTAGCGGGTTTTCACCAGCCGGAGAAGTATCTTGGCAGTAGAACCATGTCTGGTTCCAGGCCTTTGGATGACTCGGCAATTCAGCATAAGGGAACAGGCAGTCTCTCCGCCTTTGAATCGATATGCCACCAAGCTCCAGATTCGGGCCGTTGGCCCGCTCATTCTGCCGGTTCAAATAGAATAATTCCCTGAACAAAAGTAGGCTGGGTTCTTCTCCAAGGTAGACCTCACAGAAAACTTGGAAGTTGCAGATATTTGACATGGAATTGGGCCCGATGTCTTGAGGTCTTAAGTCAAAGAAGTGCAAAACGTCTCTAAAGAATTTTGAACTGGGAGGAGCAAATCCCCGGCTCATGTGATCGGTAAAAATGATCACCTCCCCTTCCTTGGGTTTAGGTTTCTCTTCAGACGGGTCAGGAGCACGATAAGACATGAGATCCTTCTTGGGCAGATGGCTAGACTTTACAAACTCGGACAGTTTGCTATCTGTAACAATGGATGGGACCCAGTTGTAGGTAACCGGAGGTTTAACAGCTTTGGGTGCCATTGGGTAAATTGAAGCCTACAACACGATAAAGGAAATTATCCGGTTTATTATAACCCGGAGAATAAACATTATTGGGTTATTTAAGATGGCGGCTTAAGAAGGGGCCTAATGAAGTACAGGTAACTATGTGATAATGTTTAACAGCTGCAGGTATTAAAGATGATTAAGGTTTTCTTAAGTCGCCTGAGGCAAGCGGTGCTGACAGCCGGTATTATCTTAAACCGGTTACACGGACTACTATGGCTGAAACAGAGTCAATAGACACAATTTTTGGCTAAGTGTGGAGCAAACAGGTTCCACAAATTGCAATTATTATTTTGGATCAAACGATGCTCTGGAAAGGAAAAAATTCTAGATCTAAAGCAGTATAGGAAAGTTCATATACTCAAGGAGGGCTTCCAAAACAAGGAAATGAGATATGTTTTCATACAGAATAAGCACACAACATCCTCCGCAGCAGTTCTATGTGGTTTTTACGATCTGAACAAGGTATTACAGGTAAGAACTAATGGAGGTTGCGTCGAGCGACGATGAACATCGATGAACTCAAGACAATACTAATGCAGATCTGAGAAAGGGAAAAAAAGAACTCACAGATGCGGAAGAGCTGCAGAGGGTCGCCATCATTTTCTGACCAGAAACAGGGTGATGCAGCGGCCTGAGTCGGTGAAGACGAGGGGTCCGATGGCGGCGGCGGCGGAGCTCGAGCGGCAGAAAGGAAGTGTGAGGAGGAAGACGACTGAAGGAAATGAAAAAGATCTAGGTCGCATCTATTTATAAGGAGAAGCCGACCGAGACGGCGCGAAAAACAAGGAGACCAAGGAATCATTGTCCAGCGGCCATGACGCCTCGATTCTAGGGATGGTCAGTAAAGGCAAAGATCCGTTGAAGGATATGACGGAATAAAATATGAGTTTTATTCAAGATGACGTCACGGTGATTTAACCCGGATCCAGATGATGATGTCACGACAGGTTAAAACTTTCGCACAAAATAGAAGACTAAAGGCTAGTTCATAAGGTTTTTTAAGATTGACATGAACCGGTTCAAATCAATCTGGGCCTAATGTTGGGGATATGAATATTTGTGTAAGCCGCCCAGGAGGGGCCGGGTTACGCGAAGAGGACTCATTAGAAAGAAGCCCAGGACCAAGCATGAAGATGGCGGTTCATAGGTTCTAAGGCCCACGGGCGGCTTAAGGCCCATAGTGACAAACCGCCAAGATGGCATGGCTTGTAACATAAGGTAGAAGTAACTAGTCACCGAGCCGGACACTATTTATGAGCCGGTTGGGGTTCTGTAGACCGCAGGGTGTCAACCCGTGTATATAAGGGGGTGACCCGCCGGCAGCTTAGAGGGAGAAAAAACAACTGATCGAGAGCCAGGCATAGCGTATCTCGCTCCCTGGTCATCGAAACCTCAAGCAATTCCAACCCAACTAGACGTAGGCCTTCCTTCACCGTAAGGGGCTGAACTAGTATAAACCTCGCGTGCCCTTGTCCCTATTAACCCCTTTAAGCTTCCTAGTTGCGATGGCTCCATGATTAAGTCCTTACAAAAGGACATCTGCCGTGACAATTCCACGACACGAGTCCTCATGGACGGCGGCAGTAGCCTTAACCTGCTCTATCAGGACACAGTCCGGAAGATGGGTATTGATCCATCAAGAACCAAGCGCACTAAAACTACCTTTAAAGGAGTGATACCCTATGTAGAGGCCCGCTGCACGGGCTCAATCACATTGGAAGTGGTCTTGGGCTCGCCGGACAACTTCCGCTGCGAAGACTTGATCTTCGATATCGTCCCCTTTCGCAGTGGCTACCACGCACTGCTCGGCGAACCACATTTTCTCATTTCAATGCAATCCCGCACTACGCCTATCTCAAACTCAAGATGCCCGGACCATGCGGTGTTATAATAGTAAATGGAAACATGGAATGCTCCCTCTGCACGGAGGAGCACACCGCGGCCCTGGCAGTGGAAGTACAGGGTGGCCTAATCAAGCCAGCTATTATGTCGGCGGCCAAGTCCTTGGACACTGTCAAACGAGTCCGGACTACCCCACCATACGACAGTCCAGCTCGTTAGGAGCTCGATTAGCAATTCAGCCTCCATCTCACCCCCTACTGAATTGTGGCATATGTACCACGCGTACATAATGACACACTAAAAATACCATGGGAAAGGATGGAGGCATAATAAAGACAATGTCTGCAATATGGCTAGACCCTATTAGGACACTTACATTTCCTTTTTCTTTTCTTTTTATTTTTCCAAGTTCCTCGTAACCCACACCACCCTTTCGATGGTGCCAAGGCCTCTTTCCGTGGCCTATTATAAAAACACCGATCGATGCTTCTCTCGAAGGACAATGCACCAAGGAGAAAAGTACCATAGACGCATGCCAGAGTACCTAAAGATCCTAAAAGATCACCTCGTCCGCTTTCAGGACGCATGCATGGTTTCCCCTGGTGTTCGGCATGTAAAATAGCCTTGTTGCTTATCGCACTATTTGTATCAATATGTTTTGACGTATCAATCAGACTATACTGGAAATAGTTTATAGCCCAAACCTACATGGCGTCGGCTCATCTCTTAACATATGTTTCCCTGTTTTTGTCTGATTATCATGTACACCTCGGTATGGCCTAAATTGCCAGGGGCTTTATTAAGCCACGTACATCTTTTAAATATTAAAAAGTCCGAACACTTTAATAGTGCAATTCGGCGTCCCGAATATAGCATTATATGCATTGACTCCGAATCATGTCTTTGGTCAATAGTTGGGTTGCCCGGCTCCTGTGCTTGCTACCTTACGTTCCGTCTAATCGGCTAGGGTAGTAAAGGGAGAACTACTGCGATTGTGTTTCTGGTTCACTCGGGCAAACACCTGAGTAGAGAAAGCCAAAAACTGACTATCATGATGCAGCGATAGCTGGTCAGCTATTCGGTGACTAAGTATAAATCTTTAGCGATTTTTTCCGAATTATGCGATAGGCCGGCCTCCACCCGGCCGGTCATTCACAGCACCTGAGTTCGGATAATCGAACAATACTAGGGGCTGTGCCCGCACTCCCACTATAAAACTCCTCTGGCTAAGTGAGGGCGATAAAGCCGCATAGTCCGATTGCCTCGTTCGCCGCACTAACACCTCCTTCATGGACCAGTGTGTTGGGTCAAGTGTGTTTAAGTGTTATCCCGAACACCCCCGTACTACCTACGTGGGGGCTAAAGCCGATGACTGGCCAACTCTCAGATATCATAAATAGCCGCACAGGAGGAGATTTTTTGAAGTAAAATAAGCACTATATCATACATAAGCCTTGTCTTATGATACAGGATTGGACAACATAAGTACATTCATTCAAAAATGATGTGCTTCGGACATTGGCCTTCTACAATGCGGGATCCTTTTAGGACATCATCAAAGTACCGCTCCGGCATGCCATGCTCTTTTCCTGCAGGCGGTCCCTCGGTTGCAAGCTTGACGGCGTCCATCTTCACCCATTGCACCTTGACGCAGGCGAAGGCCATCCGCGCACCTTCAATATAGACCGACCGCTTCATGGCATCAAGCCGAGGGCAGGCGCTGACCAGCCACTTGACGAGACCGAAGTAGCTACTGGACATGGGTTCGGCGGGCCAAAGACGGATTATCAAATCCCTCATGGCCAATTCAGCCACCCTGTGCAGTTTTGTCCATTGCTTCAGCTGATCACTGAGGGGCACATGATGCTCTGGCGCAAGGTACTACGACCAGAATAGCTTCTCCGTTGAGCTCCCCTCTTCGGCCTCGAAGAACTCCGCGGAATCAGCAACACTCTGGGGCAGGTCCGCGAACATTCCTCGAGAATTCCAAATCCGGGTTAGAAAGATGTACCTTTTCTTCACAAATATTCTATGCATGATAAAGGCCTTACCCGCCGCAATTTTCCTTGCCTCCTGGATCTCCCGGACAGCACTTTGGGCTTTGGCCCGGGCTTCTTGTGCAATTTGGAGTGCCTTGGAAAGTTTGGAATGTTGCTCCGAACTCTTGCGCTCTAAGGACTCGCATTTGCCTATGGTGTCCTTGACTTCTTGCTGGACTTCCTCCACCCGCGATTCATGTGTAAGGCGGGAGGCTCGTTCCTCCTCCAGCGCAATCTTGAGGGCCTCGATATCAGACGTGTCAGCTGCAAACATAATTATGAAACTCATTGAGATGCTACTTCATAGCTGGCGTCGTTGTAGATGAACTTCAGTATTACATACCTTGCGTTTCTTCTAGCTTCCGCCTTAGCTCGGATGCTTCGGCGGCATGGGCAGCTGACGCCTACTTCGCAGCCTGGTTGTTTAAACAAATATGTGCGTTAGTCTCCCGCACGAGTTATTAGATCCTCTGTTCGTTTTTCTTTCCGAACACCGAGCAGAGTCTCAGGGGCTAGTATCTATACACAGGCATTCTTTGAAAAGATACTGTAAAGCACATACCTCAAAGCCTCTTAAAAGGCTGATGTAGGCTTCACTTGGTCCGCTTTTCATGGACTGAACCTTTTCAATCGCCATACCCATAAAGGTACGATGTTCTTCCACAATGGTGTCGCTTTGAACGCACTCACCAAAGTGTCCAGCGCCTCCGCATTGACAGAGATCATCGGTATAGTAGTCGCACCCCCTTCTTGCAAAGAGGGTTGCTCCTCTGACTCCGGAACCGTGTGGATTTCCAGAATGACATTTGGTTGGGGGCCAAACTGGACATGGCCCCCGTCTCCTGTCTCCATGGGGGTCGGTTCTCCCATGTTCTTGGCAGCCTCCGGCACCTCTCGCTGTTCCAGAAGGGTCCTTTGGGACGACACCTCAGTGTTATCCGCGGTAGTGGGGGAGGAAGCTGGTGGAGGCGAATCGCTCTCCATCATGTTCGGACCCAGCGAATTCCTGGAAGAGGAGGACCGATGGGGAAGGACCTTAACCGGACTGCAACATACAATTTAAATGCATTACGACTATAAGCCAGAAAACCAGACATATATATATACATGTGAGTACTTACAATCCGGCCAGGGGCTTCAGCCTGGGGCGCCACTCATCGACGTCCGAGTGGGAGTCAACTGTAAGGGAGGTCCTCCCTTTCTTGGACATTTCCGCCTCTAGATCGGCGGAAGTTGCCCTCTTCTTGTTCTCCCCCATGGGTGGGGGTCGCTCTCTTCCTCCTCCTCTCCCTCTTCGTCAGGGCAGGACGGAGTTTCGGTGTCTTCGGACACTATGTCTGAGGCACCTTTACGGCGAAAGCCACTCTTGGACTCCTTTGCCTTCTCCTTGGCCTTCTTTTCCGGCGTCGGGACTAGCATCCTCGTCAACAGAGGAATAGCTTTGTCTTCGGGCAATGGAGCCAGACAGTGAATCTATTCTGCTTTCTTGGTCCAGCCCTGCAAAAGAAAATGGAGAGTGGGGATGATCTGCTTTTTGGCTGGAAGCCGGTGGACGATTTCCTTGGCCAGATACCCCGCTTCCCGGAGTTCCTTGATGTTTTTCTCCATGACGGAGGAGGCCATCCACTTGCCCTGCGCTCTGGATCCAGACATGGCTGGAGTATTTTCTGGGAACGGAGTGGATCGAAGTTTGAGCGCTGGAGCTTGAGGGTGCATGGACTGAGGAAAGGGAAGGCGTGGGGTAAAAAGGGGGAATCTTATCTCCTTATAAAGGTAGTAAATACCATGCGTCCCCCACAAGCCATAAAGCTCGCCTATTTTCAAGGGGTCATGCGAAACGACATGGTTGGGTTTCCCATACCCGTATCGATGAGAATCTCGTAATAAGGGGGGCACGATCTCTGCTTTGACAAGACGTGTCGTTGGTGGTTACGTCTCGAAACGCTAAACAGGAGGCCGAAAAACGGTTTGAAATAATAGAATGGCCGGACGTAACGTCTCACGAGTGAAATCTTCGGAGGACAGAACTTATCTGTATTCTAATTCAGAGGTATGACTATTGTACAGAGCCGGATATAGTACTGACGATCAACTACTCTGAAGAATTCGGAGGAGGAACCCGCCTTGCAATGTCGAAGACAATCTGCGGGCCAGACACATCGCCATTGAAGACTGGTACAGGGGCTACTGAGGGAGTCCTGGATTATGGGGTCCTCGGGTGTCCGGGCTACGTGATGTGGGCCGGACAGATGGGTGTGGAGATACAAGATAGAAGTCCTTCCCTCGTGTCCGGATGTCAGGACCCCGATCCTAAGTCACACCGATCTATCATGTAACACATCATATCACTTTGCGGCCTCACGCGCGGTATTCCCACGGGTGCCATCTTACCTGGCCCGGGACCGTTTGCGCCTTTTGGCTCACGTATATGATAGTGTCGCTAGCATCCATATGACAGAGAACCCGGGCCGACATGACTAGTCATAAACCCAAAGTGGTACTAACTTATAGGGATAGGCATAAATGACCCAGCAACGAACATGTCGGTCATCAACGTATGAACCCAAGTCGTAGCAAGCTACAAGGACTTAAAGGAACAACGTGTGACATTTCCCCGATGGGACAGACACATGAACAAATAAGGACACATGCCAGCCAGTCTAAGTGTTCCGGAGTAGTAGCAACTGGGCTACTAGGACTCTGGTAAACAGGGATATAGCAGACTACCATGGCTTAGTGGAAACACTAGACTACATTTCTCCATAAGAGAGGCTACCAAGGATAGACAACTAGGTTGTTGGATCCCACACATACCAAGCATTTCAATCATACACACAATATGCTCGATATGTGTAAATACAACATGGCATCACAACAAAACTCTACGACTCAAAAGTATTTATTCATAAGACTTCGAAGAGTCAGATATTACAAACATGGGTCTCATGTCCCAGCATTCAAGTCATACAAGCAATAGCACATGTGGAAGCTTATCTTGTCTGAGTACAGGCAACTACAAATGAAAAAGGTTAAGAAGCCTGACTAACTACAAGACCCTGCCGAGGGCACAAGATCGTAGCTGAGGTAACAAGCTAAATGTCGAAGTCCACACGGAACTACTAGCGAGACTGAAGTCTCTCTGCATAACATAAATTAAGCAAACGTGAGTAAAAATATACCCAGCAAGACTTACATCAGAACTAACTACATATGCATCATTATCAACAAAGGATGGTGGGGTTTAACTGCAGCAAGCCAGCTTTGACTCAGTGGCTAACCTGAACTACTACTGCAAGTAACTCTTTTGAGGTGGCGCACACGAGTGCACATATTCACCAATCAATACACCACTATGGATCCGTTCCCGTCTCCCTACGAGAACGCCATCCATAGCACTCACGCTTATCTTGCGCATTTTAGAGTATCCACTTTCAATTGTCTATGAACTGTACAGGAAACCCAGAAGTCCCTTACCGTGGACACGACTATTCGAATAGATCATGTTAACCCTGCAGGGGTGTAATTCTTGACACACGCTCTCACCACTTATTGCCGTTTACACGACATGTACTCGGCAACCTTCAAGCGGAAGCCCAGCGAGGGTGTCGGCCACGACCTAACTAACCACACAAGTCTCTAGTCCAGGTTTATCGCCTATTCAGGTTCCATCCTCAAGGAGATCTGGCCGGGGTTTCACTCACGACCCCAAACGATGAGAGCAGGGTTCCCGAGGCACCAAACGGGTGTCCCGGTACACCGTGCCTCGTGTCTCTACTGCATCATAGCCCACCCCTAGGGTCAGCGCTACGCACGGCCCCCAACACATATCCTACAAACACTAGAAACTAGTTACAACTCCTGGACAGAGATCAAGGCGATTAATAAGTCAAGAGGGGCACTTAAGCATTCCAATGGTTGGTAGTAAATGTTCATGGATCACAAACACAGAACTCAGTTCCTGAGGACGGCTGCAATGAGACAACCCACCATGTACTCCCACATGGCCTCTCATCGCTACCTTTACGAAATCGTGTTCACACACTTAGCTCTAAACAGTAGGACATGTTCACCACATTCCAATTCATTCCCGATGAATCGGACCTGACTCAACTCTAAGCAATAGCAGGCATGACAACAAGCATGAATGAGTAGGCACATCAGGGATCAAACAATTCCTACTCATGCTAGTGGGTTTCATCTATTTACTATGGCAATGACAGGTCATGCAGAGGAAAGGGGTTCAACTACCGCAACATGTAATAGTTGAATCGTTGTTGTCCTAATGCAGTAAAAGAGAGCAGGAGCGAGAGAGTGGGATTGTATCGGAATGAACAAGGGGGTTTTGCTTGCCTGATGGAGTGGTAGTAGGATACTGCCCTTCAGTCGGATTTTCGTGGGTATCCTCGGAGGCAGAACCTACCACGAAAGACACATCGGAACACAATCATCACATGGGAATATGCAACAATATGATGCATGCTATGACATGGCCATATGGGTGTGATTTGGCTAATGCATTCTACAACAGGTTGGTTTGAGTCCATTTGAATGAAAATTCAAATGAAAGCCCATGATATGAAGTCATATTAATGCATTAGCTTGTTTCACTTAAACAGCAAGGTTAAAGTGTTCTGACATGCATGAAACCACTACAGATGGAAATATTGGATTTTTCTAATCAATTTTCATATATAAATCTTTGCATTTGGAGTTACAGATTAATTTCTATGAATTTTTAAAGTTTATAATATTTTCTGGAATTTCCTGTATAAGAATAAATCCTGTAAATGATTTATTGCGTCAGCATTGCGTCAGGGTGACGTCGGCAGTCAACGTGGACGGTCCACGTCAAACCTGACCAGTGGGACCCACTGGTTAGTGTCTCTGTTAATTAACTAACTTAATTAGGATTAGTTTAATGCTAACCTAGGTTTGACTAACGGGCAGGACCCACATGTCAGTGGCTCAATTAATTAACTAAGTTAATTAACGCTAATTAATCTAACATTTAACTAAACAGGGGCCTGGCCCACACGTCAATCAGCCAGGGGGGTCAACTGTGGTCAAACCCGGGTCAGCGAGGTCAAACCCACCGGCGACATGACGCCGGCGAGGCCAGACGCAGCGGAGCAGCGCGGGTTTCACGCTCCGGCGACCAAAACGACGGCGGAGGTGTGCCACGTGAAGTTGGGAGTGCCCCGCGTCTTTATGTGCGATCGGGACGGGCGGAGACGGCTCAAGCTCGCCGGAATGAAGCTCACGGTGGCGGCCGGAGTTCGGGCGAGGTCGAGATTGGTGCTACGGTGCACGGGAGGGCGAGTGCGTGTGTGTGTTAGGCTCGTGGGGGCTTCCTGAGCATGGTAAGGCGCTCCATTCTAGGCTTGCGTGGCTGTGGCCACGGCTACGCCATGGCCGGCGGCGAGAAGCTCTCGGCTCCGATGGCTACGGTGGTTTGAGGACGCGAGCGAGTGCGGAGAGAGAGGGGGAAGGGGCAGGGCTCACGGAGAAACTGTAGAGGTGGTCAGTGGGCTCGGGGAAGACTTGAGGCCGGCGAATCGAACGACAGCATCCAGCGGCCGTAGACGGAGAAGAAGGTCACGCCATCGTCTTGGAGTCGTCCAAGCTTGCGTGGGTTGGCGGAGAGGTAGCTGGAGTCTGCCGGAACTCGGGGGCACGTCCACGGGGCAAGGGGACGGCGGTGGTCGCGGTGGTAGCAAGCGACGGGGACGGCAACACTCGGTGGTGCGCGCGAGAGGGACATGGGAGGGAATGAGCACGGAGGTAGGAGTGAGAGGGGCCCGGGGTGGCGTGTGGCATCGTCCAGAGTGGTCGGGGAGGCCAACCAAGCAAGAGGTGGCGCGCGCGTGTGTGCGCACGGCGGGCACACGCCCTCCTGCCCACTGGCAGGAGGTTAAAGACGGTGGACGGCCTAGTGGGCTTGGCCAGCAGCTGGGCCACCAGGTGGCCTTCTGCTACAGGTAAGAGGCCAGGTTAGTTTCTTTCCCCCCTTTTCTTATTCTGTTTCTGTTTTCTAGTTATTTGCCTCTATTTTGAATTAGTAGAAATACTAATTCATTTTGTAAAATCCTAAAAATAATTGTCGGCACTTTTGAAAATATTTCCAATAGCCCTCAAATGCTTTCAAGATTATTAGCACATTTAAAATATTTTATAAAATTTAAATGTCCAAATTCAAATACTTAGGATTTAATTCAAAAATCCAGACTATCCTAGAGAAGTGTGCACCATTTTTGTCAGAGGTTCTAGACCAATACAAAAATGATGAACATTTATGAAGGGCATTTTGGGTTGATGGAAAATATTTTTATTTGAACCTAGTTGAATTGTTTCTGATGCTAGGGTTTGGTCAATCCCCATTTCAACATAAATAGAATTTAAACATGATGCAACAAGATGAAAAATACCAGGCAGTACCAGAAGCTAGGGATGTGACATCGGATGGGACTCTCCTTGGCGTGGAAGGCAAGCTTAGCATGCGGATATGAATATTCCTTTCTTTGTAAACTGACTCTGTACAACCCTAGCCCCCTCCAGTGTCTATATAAACCGGAGGGTTTAGTCCATAGAGACAATCATAATCATACATGCTAGACAATTAGGGTTTAGCCATTACGATCTTGTGGTAGATCAACTCTTGTAACCCCTATATTTATCAAAGTCAATCAAGCAGGACGTAGGGTATTACCTCCATCAAGAGGGCCCGAACTTGGGTAAACATTGTGTCCCTATCTCCTGTTACCATCGATCCTTAGACACACTGTTCGGAACCCCCTACCCGAGATATGCCGGTTTTGACACCGACAGTGCCCCGATGTCGTATCACCATCACACTTCTATCTTTACCATTTTTCTTAGTTCGATCCTTTTGGTTATATCTTGATCTAGTAGAATAAAGTTTAGTATGATCTAGCTTTGAGTTTTTGTGTTGATCCTTATATATGTAATCGAGTCTGTGAGCTATATATAATGAAGATTAGTCTTGAGTCGAGGGATTGGTTATCTTGCTATGATCTTGAGGGGATAAAAGAAAAAAGAAAGAATAAAAAGAAATAAAGAGATCATATTGATCTTATGGAGATCAATGACTTCACATATAAAGAGTATGATGAACAAAAGTTGTTGAGAGTTGACAAACATAGTTTTGGTCATCGTTGCAATTAATAGGAAGTAATAAAGAAAGAGAGGTTTTCACATATAAATATACTATCTTGGACATCTTTTATGATTGTGAGCACTCATTAAAATATGACATGCTAAAAAGTTGATGTTGGACAAGGAAGACAACGTAATGGGTTATATATGTTTTCTTATATCCAAAATAAATTATATTGTCATGGATCATCCAACATGTTGAGCTTGCCTTTCCCCCTCATGCTAGCCAAATTCTTTGCACCAAGTAGAGGTACAATTGTGCTTTCAAATATCCTTAAACCCAGTTTTGCCATGAGTGTCCGCCATATCTACCTATGGATTGAATAATATCCTTCAAGTAAGTTGTCATTGTTGCAAGAAATAAAAATGCTCTCTAAATATGTATGATCTATTAGTGTGGAGAAAATAAGCTTTATACGAGCTTGTGATATGAAAGAAATAAAAGCGATAGACTGCATAATAAAGGTCCTTATCACAAGTGGCGATATAAAGTGACATTCTTTTGCATTAAGATTTTGTGCAACCAACCATAAAAGCACATGACAACCTCCACTTCCGTCTGCGAAGGGCCTATGTTTTATTTTTGTCTTATACATTATACAAGAGTCATGGTGATATTCACCTTTCCTTTTTACACTTTATCCTTTGGCAAGCACTATGTGTTGGAAAGATCCTGATATATATATCCAATTGGATGTGGGTTTTCATAAAGCATTATTGTTGACATTACCCTTGAGGTAAAAGGTTGGGAGGCAAAACTATAAGCCCCTATCTTTCTCTGTGTCCTATTAAAACTTCATACCCATAAGTATGGCGTGAGTGTTAGCAATTGTGAAAGACTAAATGATAGTTGAGTATGTGGACTTGCTGAAAAGCTCTTATATGGACTCTTTCCGATGTTATGATAAATTGCAATTGCTTCAATGACTGAGATTATAGTTTGCTAGTTTTTCAATGAAGTTTCTGGTTCATACTTTGCATTGTGACTAGATTGTTACTTCAGGATAAGAGATCATATGACAATATATATCATGTTGCTATTCTAAGAATGATCATGATGCCCTCATGTCCATATTTTATTTTACCGACACCTCTATCTCTAAACATGTGGACATATTTTTTGATATGGGCTTCCGCTTGAGGACAAGCGAGGTCTAAGCTTGGGGGAGTTGATACGTCAATTTTGCATCATGCTTTTATATCGATATTTATTGCAATATGCGCTGTTATTACACATTATGTCACAATACTTATGCATTTTCTCTCTTATTTTACAAGGTTTACATGAAGAGGGAGATTGCCAGTAGCTGGAATCCTGGGCTGGAAAAGTAGCAAATATTAGAGACCTATTCTGCACAACTCCAAAAGTCCTGAAACTCCATGAAAGTCAGTTTTGGAATATATTAAAAATATTGGGCGCATAAAGCACCAGAGGGGGGCCACCCACTGTCCACGAGGTTGGAGGGCGCGCCCTACCCCCTGGGTGCGCCCCTTGCCTCGTGGGCCACCTGGAAGCCCCTGTATGCCCATCTTCTGGTATAAGGTGTATTTTGCCCTGGAAAAAATCATAAGGAAGCTTTTGGGACGAAGCGCCGCCGTCTCGAGGCGGAACCTTGGCGGAACCAATCTAGGGTACCGACGGAGCTGTTTTGCCGGGGAAACATCCCTCCGGGAGGGGGAAATTGTAACATCCCAAATTTTCAATTTGGAATGTTATACATAGGTCATTCATGCATATCATATTCTATTGCATTTTTGCTTTGTGATCCTTGAAATTCTAAGCAACTCAAGGACCTGCGGAGAGAGTTCGGAATTTCGTTATTTTCATATTTGAGTTTTCTCAAATTTTGAAAAGAGGATCATCTGGTTTTAATTATTTTCCCTCTGAAAATATTTCATATTAAAATATATGAGAGGAGATAATATGAATTCTCCAAAATAAATGAAATATTAGAGGAAAATATTAAAATCAAATAAGATTTTTTTATTTGGGTTTTATTGCAATTTTATTTGAATTAGGAAAAAATCCGTTTTTCAAAATTGCATTAGAGGTCTTAATAAATGTTCACTTTCTCCGCAATATTATTAGAAGATCGCGAAAATTTATTTCAGGATTTTTGAGTCTGTTTAGTATTTCTTTTATTTGTTTTTCTGTGACAGGATTTATTTTAAAAAAAGGTAACCGACCTACGGGGCCGTGTCCGACCTGGACACTTGACCCGGCCGACCTTATAAGTCGAGCCCGCGACCCCGAGGCCAGCCTAAGCCGCCGCGCCCCTACCCTAACCCTAAGCCGCCGCCACACCTTACCGCCGCCGCGCCGCCCTCGGCCATCGCCGCCGTTCCGCCGCCGCCGCACGCCGCCGACCTTGCCGAGGTAGCCGCCGCTGGTTTTCGCAAGAAAACCATTCGGCTTTTTTTCGAAACCCTAGTTCGTTTTTTTGTAGATCGGTTTTTTCGGTTTTTCTCGGTTTAGGTAAATAGCGAACGTTCGTCTGTACGTTCGTTTTAACAAACGATATTCATTCATTTGCTGTAGACAGCGAACGTTCGTTCATTAGCCTGTTCGTCAGCTTTCTTTTTCTAGGGTTTTTCCGTGATTATTTTCGATTGCGATTTCTGCCCTAATGTTCGATCTAGTATATCTTTTCGCTCATTTATCTGAATTAGGTGAAACAAGCGCTTGGATCTTCGTCTCGAAGCCCTCTTTCCATTTAACTTTAGTCCAGATTAGTATTGGGATCTTGTTTCTTCCGTAGTTTGAGTTTTGTTGCTCCGTTTGATTTGATTCTTTTTGCAAACCGGAGTTCTTCAGTTGAACTTTCTGGTTACATCTTTTTATTTGAGTTTTACATATGCATCTTTTCTAGATTACTTATGTATACTATTGTTTGTTTGCGATAGAACACTCGGAGTGCGAAGCATGCTACTACGAGTCTCTAGGTTTTGCGGATCATCAACAAGGAAAGTAACACTTTGGTCATACCCCTTTATCACTCAGTTTTTATGCATTAGTTTCAACCCTCACACATTGCATGAGTAGGATCTCTTAACATGTGGGTTTGGGAAGTAGATGATGAGGTAGAACCTATTACCTGTTTTATTATCAAACCCTTGGGAGTTACTTCTACGTTATGCTTATATTCCTATGCTATGCTCGTAGACGTGGATTGCGTTTGAGTGTAACCATGACAAATGTGAGTTGTTAATTAATGATTCAAGTTAAGGTGGAAACTTTAATACACATCTGGGTGGATTGCTTGTGGGCACTTGGAGAATCCAATGTTGTCCTAGGATATCCTGGAGTACCTGTGTAATCATCCTACTGTCCGCCACCCAGGCTCAAAGGAATCATAAGATTATTCACGCTAGAAACTTCCATGTGCAGTCACAAGCCATTATGGGCTCTGGCATAGTTGAGTATGTTGTGTGACCTCTTTCAGTGGTGGGCTAGCAGATGTAGGGGATGTAGGTGTAATGGTCCACCCAGAGTAAAGAGTTAATGCTTCTGAAAGACTGTGTCTCGGTCATCCGTTTCTCAAACACCCTGTAGTGCGAGAAATCCAACGGAGGAGATCGAGTCTTGTGGGGAAAAGTGCGCAAACCTCTGCAGAGTGTATAAACTAATCATGGTTAGCCGTGTCCCCGGTTATGGACATCTTGAGTATCTGGTACTTGAATTATTGATTTGATCTCATCACTCTAAATTAATTTGTTGGGATGTTAATGACTACTTTAATTGGGATTGAGTTGGAGGAACCTTCTCAATAATGTTCCAACTACCATGATAGCTAAAAATAAAATATATTCCTTTGTTGTAGGAAAATATTAGCTTTTCGCAAAACAATATAACCATAGATCCTCCACCAGCCATATATGCATGTAGTGATAGCATTTATGTGTTCATTACTCTCATGTGTTACTTTGCAGCATATTCCATGTGCTGACCCGTTTCGGGCTGCAACATATCATGTTGCAGACTTTTCAGATGACGAGTAAGATGCCGTAGGTCGTTTGTCATGCACTCAGCTTTGCCGTTGGAGTTGATGGACTCACTTTATCTTCCAAGCCTTCCGCTGTTATCGTAATTAGATGGCCTTAATCCATATTTATTGCAATAAGTTCTCTTTTGAGACATTCAATGTAATAAGTGTGTGATTGCTACTCGGTTATAAATCCTTCGAGTACTATGTGTGTCAGCATTACCGATCCAGGGATGACACTGAAGCACAGAGACTTGACCATCTGAGGTCGGGTCGCTATAGAAATCGTCACCATCGTCATCACCATCAATCCTCTCATCGAGAGGGGGTCAATCTCCATCAACATCTTCACCAGCACCATATCCTCTCAAACCCTATTTCATCTCTTGTATCCGATCTTTGTCTCAAAACCTCAGATTGTTACCTGTGGGTTGCTAGTAGTGTTGATTACTCCTCATAGTTGATGCTAGTTGGTTTATTCGGTGGAAGATTATATGTTCAGATCCTTTATCCACATTAATACCCCTCTAATTATGAACATGAATATGATTTGTGAATAGTTACGTTTGTTCTTGAGGACATGGGATAAGTCTTGTTATAAGTAGTCATGTGAATTTGGTATTCGTTCGATATTTTGATGAGATGTATGTTGTCTTTCCTCTAGTGGTGTTATGTGAACGTGGACTACATGACACTTCACCATTGTTTGGGCCTAGGGGAAGGCATTGGGAAGTAATAAGTAGATGATGGGTTCCTAGAGTGACAGAAGCTTAAACCCTAGTTTATGCGTTGCTTCGTAAGGGGCTAATTTGGATCCATATATTTCATGCTATGGTTAGGTTTACCTTAAATCTTCTTTCGTAGATGCGGATGCTTGCGAGGGGGTGTATCATAAGTGGGATGCTTCTCCAAGGAAGGGCGTTACTCAAGCATCGGTCCACCCACATATCAAATTATCAAAGTAACGGAAGCTAATCATATGAGCATGATGAAAACTAGCTTGACGATAATTCCCATGTGTCCTCGGGAGCGCTTTCCTTTATATAAGAATTTGTCCAGGCTTGTCCTTTGCTACAAAAAGGATTGGGCCACCTTGCTGCACCTTTTTTACTTTTTTTACTTGTTACCCGTTACGAATTACCTTATCACAAATCTATCTGTTACCGATAATTTCAGTGCTTGCAGAGAACTACTTGTCATTTCCTTCTGCTCCTCATTGGGTTCGACACTCTTACTTATCGAACGGACTATGATAGATCCCTATACTTGTGGGTCATCATACACTAGGACGAATTCATTTGTGTAGGGGTTGAAGATGAAGTTCATCATGCGAGAGAACGTTGGAGGAGCATTGACAAGGCCGAAAGACATGAGAGTATATTCATAAGAACCAAAGCTTGTTCTGAATGCTGTCTTGGGGATATCTTGTTTACGAATGCGAATCTGATGATAACCCATACGGAGGTCAAGCTTGGAGAATACTTTTGCACTTTTAAGTTGCTCGAATAACTCATTGATGTTGGGAAGTGGGTACTTGTTCTTGATTGTCTTCTTGTTCAATGGACGGTAATCGACGCAAAGTCAGTCCGTGCCATCCTTCTTCTAGACAAAAATAAAACCACAAACCCATGGAGATGAACTCGGTCTGATCAGACCCAGACGCTCTTGTTCATCGAGTTGTTTCTTCAATTCCTTCAACTCCTTTGGTCCAAGCTTGTATGGACGCTTGCAAACAGGTTCAGTACCAGGCTCAAGATCGATAACGAATTCAACTGGCCAGTGAGGAGGCATTCGCAGAAGCTCTTCTGGAAAGATGTCTTGGTATTCACAAACGACTAGAATCTGAGAGATGGCGTCTAACTCTCCCTTCTCATTGAGAGAGAACAATCGAATGGTTTCGTCCCGAGCGGCATTGATGATCACATCCTTAGAAGAGTGTGTCAACATAATCTCCTTGACGGCACAATCAAGTTGAGCCTTGTGCTTAGAAAGGCAATCCATCCCGAGAATTAGATCAATATCCGAGTCGCCAAGAACAATTGTAGAAGCCAAAAATTTATAGTTGCCCATCTTGATACCGACATTCGGAACCAACATGCTAGAGCTCCAACGCTTAGCCGGAGAAACAACTTGCAATGCTCTCAGTAATACTTCTGTGTCCAAATTGTGCTTCGGTGCAAATGGATATGACATGAAAGAATGTGATGCACTAGTATCAAATAGGACTTTTGCAGGAATATCATTAACTGGAAGATTACCCATGACCACTTCTGAAGAATCCTCTGCTTGAGCTACGTTCATCATGTTCACCCTTATAGACTTGGGATTATGCTTGACCACTTCATTGCTTGAAGACCTCACAGGAGGAGGAGGAAGGCGTCTTTGGTTGAAGCACTTGTTTGCATAGTGACCTTTCTGCTGACACTTGTTGCAAGTAATTTCTAAGAGCAGACGGAAATAAGGAGGACCACTTGACCTTGGAACTTGAGTCTGAGACTTGTTCTGATAGCCTGGGTTGGGTGGGTGGGAAGATCCATGTCCACCTTTGTTCTTCTGCTGGTAGGGCTGACGAAATGGAGGGGGCGGAGGAAGCCAGAACTTCTGTTGCTTAGCTACCACTTGTGAGGAACAAGAAGACTGAACTGCATCCCTAATTCTCGTCTTTGAAACCTCACACTTGAGCTGAGCACCTTCTTGCTTGAGGGCCATGCTATAGAATTGATCAAACTTCGTAGGCTCAAGAAGCACGAGAGCTAACTACATATCTTCTCTGAGGCCACCCGTGAAGTGATAGATCATGCTCTTTTCATCAGGAACATCCTGCCTTATGAAGCGAGCAAGTTTCTGAAACTGGATGTTGTATTGGTACACGGACATGCTACCTTGCTTGAGACTGCGGAATTCCTCACGCTTGCTCTCAGCAACACTTATAGGAATGTGGTGAGCTTTGAAATCCCGGCAGATGTCCTCCCAGGTAATCACTCGACCTCTTCTGGAATATTTGTATTGCTGACACCAATTGGCTGCTTGGTCCTTGAGCTGAAAAGAAGCGAACTTGAAAAAGTCCTTAGGCCTGACATTGCTACATTAAAAATGCTTGTTGATGTCCACGAGCCAATCATCGACGTCCGTGGCCTCGACACAGTTGCTGAAAGACTTTGGCTGATTTGCAAGGAACTGGTTGAGGGTAGCAAACTGAGGCTGATTGTTGAATTGCCCTTGACCTTGATTTCCTTTGTTGCCTTGGCCTTGGTTGCACTATTGCAAGAGTTGCAAAAGCATCTGGGTGTTGGCGTTGGTGGCTGCCATGACAGCTTGCCATGCCTCCGGAGGCAGAGGTGGAGGGTTCGCCTGTTCCCCATCATTAAGTTGCGGATTCAGACGCGTTGGAGGAGCCATCCTGAAGAGGGTGACATCCGTTAGAATCATGATAGACAGATAGACAAGCTGAATCAACGGATAGAAATTTCAACATATAGTATTCACAATAAACATTCGAACAAGAATGAACGAATGAATTCCAAAGTTAACAATACACAACCATTCAGGTGAGAAACCACTTATATCAAGGTTGATGAGAGAAACAACAAGGTACGACTGGAACAAATAAGTGGTAAGGATTACCCAATCACAAACCAAATATCTGCAGGAAGAAATACTTAGAGCTACTTGAATTCCCACCTATAATCTCCTGAAACTTTCTGGTTATTCAATCTGGTGTTGGGGATATAGGTAGGCACAATATATATCACACAACTAACTAGCCCTACGCTCCAACTGCATCCATCCGTCAACACATAACCAAGAAAACTCTGAAAATCATGTACCTCAACCTTCGAAAAGCATTCGTTATACGAGTTATGTCAATACTCCCAAAGTCCCGCCCCAGTACTGGGTGGCGTCGAGGTTATCTCACCAACAACTACATAAAAGAGATTTTCGATATCGGCGAACTCAGGTATTCCAGAACTGCAACGATAAAATTGTGACGACAACACCTCGGAGCTCAACTCCCAGGGACACTGCCACAACCCCTAAATGTCAGGAGGCACCAAGAACAATGTTCTCGTCACAAGAATATCGGAATGATTCCAAGATACCCGTGTGATCCTAATTTTTTGGGTGAAATTTTAGGAGAGGAAAGACAAAACATCTACGTCAGGAGACCTCACCTGAGCGACGATGGGGACTGAGGAGTAAAAAGAATCCTGCTCTGCGATATATATAATCCTAAGATTCAAAATATTTTTGTTCTAGACTCAACAATGTTAACGATTCGATCAAGTAGGGGGCTCCTAAGTCCGGGATGGCTCTTATTACCAACTTGTAATGCCCATGATGGGGGCTATATCTCCCACGTGTCGAGGCACGACTTAGAGGCATAACCGCATGGTGGTTTTGTTGCAAGAAGGGTCATCTTCACACAATCCCATGTAATGAACAAGAAAGGGATAAATAGATAGTTGGCTTACAATCTCCACGTCACCCAATATACAAATAATTTCATACATCATCAGAGTACACTCATAGTCTGACTATGGACAACCAAATGAAAAGAAGATAAACCCAACTGCTAGATCCCCGATCGTCCAAACTGGGCTCAACTACTGATCATCAGGAAAAGATACGTAGTAATGGCCAAGGTCCTTGTCGAACTCCCACTTGAGTTCAGTAGCATCACCTGCACTGGTATCATCGGCACCTGCAACTGTTTTGGAAGTATCCATGAGTCACGAGGACTCATCAATCTCAATCCCGCGAGAACAAGACTATTTAAGCTTATGGGTAGGACAAGGTAATGAGGTGGAGTTACAGCAAGCGCTAAGCAAATATGGTGGCTAACATACGCAAATAAGAGTAAGATGAGAAGCTACGCAGTGGTCGAAAAGCTAGAAGTGATCTTGAACTACTTACGTTCAAACATAACCCAAACAATGTTCACTTCCCGGACACCACCGAAAAGAGATCATCACAGCTACACACACGGTTGATTCATTTTAATTAAGTCAAGTGTCAAGTTCTCTACAACCGGATATTAACAAATTCCCATCTGCCACATAACGGTCGTGGGCAAGACTCTCGAAAGTTTATACCCTGCAGGGGTGTCCCAACTTATCCCATCACAAGCTCTCACGATCAATGAAGGATATTCCTTCTCCCGGAAAGACCTGATCAGTTTTGGAATCCCGGTTACAAGACATTTCGACAATGGTAAAACAAGACCAGCAAGACCACCCGATGTGCAGACAAATCCCGATAGGAGTCGCACATATCTCGTTCTCAGGGTACACCGGATGTGCCAGACGTCGGGTTAGCTGAGACCCTGGTTGCCCAGGGGGCGCCAGACATCGCCCAGTTTGGACCAACACTCAGAGGAGCACTGGCCCCTGGGGGGGATTAAAATTAAGATGAGCCTTGGGTTTGCAACTCCTAAGGGAAAAGTATATGTGGTGGTTAGCAAATGTTAAACCAAGGTTGGGCCTTGGTGGGGGAGTTTTATTCAAAGCGAACTATCAAGGTGGTCCCACAACCCCAACTACGTAAGGAACATAAAATCAAGGAACATAACACCGGTATGAAGGAAACTAAGGTGGCAAGAGTGGAACAAAACACTGAGCAAAAGGCCAAGCCTTCCACCCTTTGCCAAGTATATAGATGCATTAATTAAATAAGAGATAAGGTGATATCCTAACATATCCATGTTCCAACATGGAACAACCTGCAAGGCACCTGCAACTAGTAACGCTATAAGAGGGGCTGAGCAAAAGCGGTAACTTAGGCAAACAACGGTTTGCTAGGAAGGTGGGTTAGAGGCTTGACATGGCAATATGGGAGGCATGATAAACAAGTGGTAGGTAGCGCGACATAGTGATAGAACGAACAACTAGCAAGCAAAGATAGAAGTGATATCGAGGGCAATGATCATCTTGCCTGCAAAGTTCTCAGAGTTGTCGAAAGCTTGCTCCTCGTTAGCGTACTCAATAGGTTCCTCATTCACGAACTCGTCTCCTGGCTCTAACCAAAGTAAGAACACAAGCAACGGAACAACAATCAATTACGGTGCAACGCACAAGCAACATGATGCAAGACATGGCATGGAATGCAAGATATGACGTGCAATGCAATATGGGTACTCCGGAGGGAAAGGATGATCAAGGCATCAACTTGGCAAACCAAGTATGCCATTGGAAAAGGTGAGTGATTTTGGTCGAAATTGATATAAGGATCACCGGAAATGAATGCATAGTTTGCAAATGACAACAAAATAAGAATGATGCAAATCTACGATTAACAGCATCATAGCACTTAAAATGCAACAAGAAACTATGCTACAGCACTCCAACATACCAACAAAGCACATGGCTTTAAAGTACACATGAAGCTGTACAAATCATGAACACTAAGCTCCTCCTAGAACTCACTAGAACAGGCTTAAAATTGCATGACAAAGATGCAAATGATATCAACTTCATAGACTTAGAGAAAGTACTAACCATGGCAAAACAGTAGCATATAGCAATGTTTAGATCTATCAAACATCATGCTAAAGAACATATCATGGCAAACAAAGGCATGGAATTCTGGTACTAAAGACATAGAACAAAATTCCCTTACTGAACTTTACCCAAAGATGCATGGAAAATGATGTGGCACCCATGCAAACATGGCCAGTTATATGACCAGTTTCAGACTTATAAGAAAAACAGAGCATGGCAGAAACATATTCATTGTAGCAACTTTGCAAGCTCATGCCACTCACCACAAAGAATTTCATGGCATAAAAAGGTAACCAACATTAAGTAGACATGTTCAAGAAGCTAACAATGATAATATCAAGTTCATAGGGTGCATGGATCACTAGCAAAACTCATGAAAAAACTGAATCTCATGTTAACAATCTGCCAGCAACAACATTTAGCAAAAGAAGAGCATGGAAATGACATGCTAAGCTACTTGATAATTACAACCAGAGGCATGAATGGATATAGAAATACCACATCTTCAAAACACTCTTAATGAACTACCTCAAAATGTGCATGGATCTCATGGTACCAACATGACAACATGGCATCAAAATGTAACATGGAATGACTTAGCAAAATATTCTGTGTCTGAAATCAGCAACATCATGAAGCCTACTTTGGATGCTTGTGCTAGTCACCACATAACTCATAAAAATACAAGACTTACACCACTGTAAATATGGCATGATGGAGCTCATAAAACATACAGACATGATGCTCATAGGATGCACACACAAAATGCAATGAAAATGAAAAATCAGCAAGTTAAGTTGAATTCCAGCAGACAACATCATATAGCACTTTCGCAACGAGGATTAGGGCATCAATATGAGCAGTAACATGCATTCAAATGACACTAACATAAAGAGCATCACGAGACGAACATTTTCATATATCATGCATGCAAAAAAAGCTACAGCCATGAAGATATGGCATGTCAAAGAGGGTCCCGAAATGTTGAAAACTACGGGACTTGGACGAATTCATCACCTCCGGATCTAGGGTTCCGGGCACGGTAATCGAGGTCACCGGAAAGTCGCTAGATCTTCACCGGAGAGGAAGGAGACGCAACGGCCGGAGTGGAGGAGGGAGTTGCCAGCGGGGGGGGGGGGCGGATCCGA